>NC_020497.1:6428419-6443794 GCF_000184155.1 Fragaria vesca subsp. vesca
TGGGCTGCCCTTTTTCATTTTTTTTCTTTTCTTTTCTTTTCAGAAACGGTTATGTAATATGAGACATTTCTACTTTCTACTTTTCTAGACTTGGTTTCTTTATAGAATAACCGAAAAAAATCCGATATAAACCAGAGAAAAACCAAACCGAACACAATTGGTTTATGAAAAAATAAGTGAAAAACCAAACCGAAAAAATAGATCGGTTTGGTGTTCGGTGTCACCTATTAACCGCACCATTCAAACCGATTAACAACCCTACTCCCAGCGCTGCAAAACAGAGTTAATCTAATACAGAGATCGATTCTTGTTCACCAATTCCAATCAAAACAACAATTGAATTAAACAAGATACCTTGCTTCCATAGTTTGCATGCGGTCAGAAAACCCAGAAAATCCTTTTCCCAGTTCTTGTTCAGTTCGTTCTAAAACAATGATATTTATTTTTGTTTCAGAAAACGGGTCGCAAAGTCGGGTTAAAAGAGGAGACCCGCATGTTGTCACTTAATGGGTCAAACACATGCTAATGGGTCAAATATGCTTTCGGGTCAAATACATGCTAATGAGTCAAACTATTATAAGAACCCAAATTTTTTGTTTATTTTATAATATGTTCTTCAATAAATTTGCTGAAAAAATTTATGAAAGAAAATTCTGTAAGAAATTTTTGATCATGTAAAATGGTTTATGAAAACATTTTGGTAGCTCTGATACCACATGTTAGACTAAAACCACAAAGACAAAACACTTATCATTTTGGTGGCTCTGATTCCACATGTTAGACTAAAACTACAAAGACAAAACACTTATCATAAACACATGTACATAAACAAGATCACAGATCATGGCATCAGACATACATCAACATATACGTACATGTACTGATATATATACTCAAGGAACAGAAGTAGTACCTTGCTCAATGTTGAGAGAAGGCATCGGGATGAAGAGAGGTGAGTAGAAGCTTTCAAAAGAGATCTTCTATACAGCACTCAAGTACCAAAGCTCTGATGGAGAGAGACTAGTTTTTGGCGTATGTTAGAGTGTGCACAAGGACCTCCTTTTATACTGTATTTTGGATAGCTCAAACTCTTAACCATCAAAGAGTTTGAGTTCCACACAAATACCACAATATTAGCCTATTGTATTTCATTGTTTATCTAACCATTTCATTTAGATAAACATATCATGATAATGCAATTAATAATCTCACAATGTTCATTCTGTTATTCTATAGAAGTTGTCATGCCTCAGAACTTATAATGCTAAGTCCATTCTAACATGAGACTGCTGTGCTGTGAGAGAAATTGCTTCTAAAGTTGTTGTAAGAAGAATCACTTATGATATTGCTGTGAGTAAAATCAGCTGAGGTGTTTGGTAAACTGTTTTTAAAAGTGTTGTGAGAACCAAAAAGCAATTTTGTGTGTTTGGAAAGTTATAAGTAAAAACTGCTTTGGATGGGTATAATGACAAAAATGGGCATTGTTATAGATTGATATTAAAATAAATAGTTGTTTCTTTTATATGTAACTGAATTATAAAGTTAATCCATGATATTATATAAGATTTCTTAACACCATAGTCAAATGAAATTCTTAAATAATATACAAAAGATTTCTCCACCATAGTCAAAGAGTGCATTACACAAAATATAGTGAAGCCATTTCAAATTGAAACTAAATGCTAAATAGATGCATTCATTAAACTTTGTGCAATGATGTTTCTTAACACCTCCATTTCTTGTCTTCCCGTCCCATCTTCTTCATATTCATTGTCCTCCATATCCTCCATATCTTCACTAATCTCTTCACTTTGGAAATCATCACTTTCATCAAAATCATGATCTTGGTGAGTATACTTTCTTATGTAGTTATGAAGAGCCATTGTAGCAACAACTATCTTCACTTGTTTTTCATAAGCACTTGTTTTTCATAAGGAAAGCTGGGCATATCATGTAAAAACTCAACTTTTTTTTCCATACCCCAAAAGTGCGCTCAATAATACCCCTAAGTGAAGAATGTGCATGATTAAATATTTCTTTATGACCTGTTGGTTCATCACCTCTATGAAAATGTGGAAGGTGATACCTCTCACCTTTATACGGTCCTAAATAACCTCTCATTTGTGGATATCCAGCATCTACCACATAGTAATTTCCTGAAAGAAGTAAATATAATAAATGACTGATTATGATATAATTAGATTAGGATATCACAATCTAATTAAGAAAAAACAAATATTACCATTTGGGGGTTTGGGAAAATTTGCTAGAGGGTTGCGCATGGCCGATAAGAATACTCTACTATCATGGGTAGTGCCTTCCCACCCTGCAGAAACAAATGTGAATTGCATGTCGAAGTCACACACGACCATCACATTTTGGGTGGGTATCCCTTTTCTAAGTCCAGATTCAGCTACATGTATGGTTACTATATATAACTAGAGTTAAATGGGATGACTTGGTTTGATAGGAGTCAAAGATGAAAACCCGTATGCTTTGAAAGAAGCTTATACAGTCTGGGAATAGATTTAGATTCGTTAAAAAGAACAATATACTTGGCCATGGTATAGAAAACAAAATACAAGTAATAGTTGTGTGTATTCTTCTTTTTTTTTGTTAATAGTTGTGTGTATTCTAAACCCCATCAAAAAGAGAAAAATATGTTTGTTTACGTACAACAAGTACTACGTTTTGGTTTCAAAACCTGCTGCTTATGTATCTTCCCCTCAATCAATACTTCTTCATAATTACTTTAAGAATTATCAACCCCTAACCCTTAGCTTTCTCAACCATGTAAAGGATGAAAGTCCTGAGATACACAAATAAAAGGAGATCACGAAAATGTCGAAATCAAAAGCATCCATGAACCAGCAATTGCAATCACAACTCAATATCTTAACTCAAAACTATCGAGCAATCAAAACAAAATTTATACACCTAGAGGAGTAGAGCATTCCATGGTTTTTTCTAGTCTAACTGAATTAATTGAATTAGATTTGCAGCAATGAAATTTGTTTCAATCAATTGAATAAACTTTCTCGAAAATTTATCAAATACTAAATAACATGTAATGGGTAGTATAAAAGAGGAGTCTTTGAAGCTTTTGAGTTCATGGGTTCAACCAAAAATTCCATCTTCCACTGCAACCCAATGTAAACTAGACCAGAAAATTAAACAGTCAGGAAAAAGAAAAGCTGAAAGTACAAACCTTGAGGAACGCGTGCTTGTGAAAAGTGAGACTGATTGCGACTTTGAAATGGGACTTCAATAAAATATTGATTTTTCCAGCAGGTTTCTCCGGACTCTAAAACCCTGCAAGAGCTTTACAACAGAGCAGAGAGACGACAAGGGTTAATAAACCTAAGATCTCAACAAGGTTCCTTGAATCTTGAATTAGCCAAGAAAGAGTTTTTGAGAACGACGTCGCTGCTCTGTCAGGGGATTGGAGTGAGGCGGTGAAGAAAGAGATAGGGTTTATTTGTGAGGGTTATGAGGGTAGAGTAGGATTTATAATAAATTCATTAAAGAGAAGCTCCGTGTTTTCCAACCGATTCCCGCAAAAGCATCTCCTACCCTGCTTCTCCAAAATCCACTTTTAAAAGAATCCATTTTTCTAAAATCAGTTTTATTGGTTGTTACCAAACACTTAAAGTTAGGCCCAAAATCACTTTTGACCCCAAAAACAGCTTGGGAATCCCTACCAAACTGGGCCTTAAGCTAGTTATACAATCCGGTCATATATGTACAGTTAACGTTAAAATTTATTTAATGAGGTATTAATTAATAAATAAATTAATAAATTATTAATTTATCGATTATTTAATAACTTATTAATTTATTAAAATATTTTTAATTTTTTAAATATGATTTTATTTTTTTAACAAAAATAATTGTCGTGCATTGTTTATTGTATTGTTGAATTTATTACATTTATAATATTCAATATGCTACTTTGTTCAATGTAGAACATTATTCAAGGTATTGTGTTATACATTATTCAATGTACTGTTGAAAAAAAAACGTATTGTGTTAGTTCGAAGAGAGTACTATATTAACATCGGTTATGTCCACGTCACACCCCAACTCGAGTAAATGTTTAACCTCGAGTTAAGGAGTGAATCACACTTTAATTACAGACAATTTAATATCCATAATTAAAATGAGACTGATATCATTACATGACATAGAAAACATAACCTTCAAACCTTTATTGAAATTACAACCTTATAAGAAGGTACTTAAAACACATTTGTTTTAAACATTATTTCTTTTCCCCGGTTCGTGCACTTATGGGCTGACATGGATTCATGGACAACCCATGAGGAAACTCAACTACACAAATGGTTTCCTAATAACAAAGTTCTATATATTCCCAACACTCATTTTTCCTTTAATCTCCAACACTCTTTCCCATGACAACATGTAATATAATTTCAAAATAGAATCATATATTTTCCAATATAAACATGTCATAATCAATTCAAAAGTTCAATATCATCCAACATTTAAATAAATTCATATCTAATAATTCAATGTCAAACAAATCAATATCAATCAACCCAATACCAAATAATCCGATATCACAAATACATCCAATATCACCAACAATTCAATATCAAACAAACCATGTAATAGCATAAATAACAACAACACAAACACCCCATCAAACCCTACCTTGATTGCATAGCAAAAACTTGAGCTCCAACGCCACTTCTCACACTTGTGGATTGCCAAGATCTTCTTCGGAACCTTAGAAAAACGAATTGAAAAAGTTTCTCTCTCACTCCACAACTCTCCCAAAATCTGTTCTCTCTAGAAACTCTGTATTAGTTTTGTCCAAGGTTTTAGCCGACTCTCCCAATCCATTCTAATCTACTACAGCCTAGACTCCTAGACCTCCAGCTAGCCCCTACTCCTATAAGCTTAGGCTTGTACTCTTGAGACACCTCCTGCTTGCTAAGATGGTGGAGCTAAGATGGTGGAGCAAAGAATAGCAAAAAGAAAAGGAAGAGAGAGCCTGCAGTGTAATGCAGTCCTCTTTTTTTTTTTTTTTAAAACAAAACATTTTAAATACCACACAAAACTTTAATTAAAACAAAATATAAGTAAGGATGCTACAAACTACCCTCCTAAATAGAATTTTGTCCCGAAATTCAAACTTACCCGAAGTAGAGAAAAGTTCTGGATACTTGTTATGCATTTCAGTTTCCAACTCCCACGTTTCCTCTTGAACGTTCCCACTTTGCCAAAGAATTCTGACCAAAGGAATAGTTTTGGTACGTAGAACTTGTTCCTTACGATCTAAAATCTGAATTGGCATTGTTTCATAAGACAACTGCTCATCTACTTTGAATTCTCCCCAATCAATGAGATGGCTAGGATCTGGTTGATACTTTCGCAACATTGAAACGTGGAAAACATTGTGGACATTTGATAGCTGTGGTGGCAATGCTACCTTATAAGCAACTTCTCCAATTCTTTCTAGAATTTCAAAAGGTCCAACAAAACGTGGAGCTAATTTCCCTAACTTCCCAAATCTCTGAATTCCCTTATGTGGTGACACCTTTAAGAAAACAAAATCACCAACCATGAACTCTAAAGGTCTATTCCTTTGATCCGCATAATTTCTTTGTCGAATCTAAGCAGTGAGTAGATGTTGCTTGATAAGCCTAATCTTTTCAGTGGTTTCCTGCACATAGTCAGGTCCAAGTAAGATTTTATCACCCACTTCTGTCCAACACATTGGTGATCTACAAGGTCTCCCATAAAGAGCTTCATACGATGCCATTTTGATGCTGGACTGAAAACTATTATTGTATGCAAACTTTGCCAATGACAAGTAATCTTCCCAACTTCCATGAGAGTCTAGCACACATGCCCTTAACATATCTTCCAATATTTGAATAGTTCGCTCTGACTGTCCGTCAGTCTGTGGATGAAATGCACTACTGAAATTCAACTTTGTTCCCAAAGCACGTTGTAGACTTTCCCACAATTTAGAAGTAAACTCTGAATCCCTATTAGACACAATAGACAGAGGAACTCCATGGAGTTTAACTATTTCCTGAACATATAATTTTCCAAGAGTTTCTATTGAGTCTGTTGTCTTGACTGGGAGAAAATGTGCAGACTTCGTTAAGCGATCGACAATGACCCACACAAAATCCTTTCCTTTAGGCGAACGAGGTAATCCGATCACAAAATCTATAGTTTTGTGATCCCATTTCCATTCAGCTATAGGATGCGGTTGAAGTTTTCCTTCGGGTTTACAATGCTCAACTTTCACTTGCTGACAAGTCAGACACTGCAACACAAAAGTCGCTATGTCCCTTTTTATAGTACCCCACCAGAATTGACGACGAAGATTATGATATAACTTTGTCCCACCTGGATGGATAGTATACAACGAGTAATGTGCCTAACGAAGGACTTCATTTCTCATATCTGAGATTTTTGGAACATATAGTCTTCCCCAATATCTTAATCCACTATCACCTTGGAAGGTCCATCCTTGTAATTTCTCTCCCTTCCTCATTTTCTCTAACAGTTCTTTAGAAGTCTTATCCTCTTGTTGTTTCTCAATAATTTTCCCCATCAAAGTAGGTTGTGACACCATGTTGCAAAGATACGCACCACTCTTGTGCTTTCTGACATACAATTGATATTCACAAATGGATTCTACCATTTTCCATTTTTGGAGTTGCATACTTGCAGAACAACCATCTGCCTTTCTACTCAAAGCATCTGCTACTACGTTTGCTTTTCCAAGATGATAATTCAATCCAAAGTCATAATCCTCTAGATACTTCATCCAACGGCGTTTGGAGTTCCTTCTGAATAAAAAGATATTTCAAGCTTTTATGATTAGAGTAGAGCTCGAACCATTCACCATACAAATAATGTCTCTAGGTCTTCAAAGCATGGACCATTGTTGCTAATTCCAAGTCATGAGTTGGATAATTCCTTTCATGCGATTTCAACTGACGATAAGCGTAAGCCACGACATTCTTGAGCTGCATTAGTACACATCCTAACCCACGCAGTGATGCGTCAGTGTAGATTGTATATCTGATGCCTTGCTCAGGAATTATTAAAATCGGGGCCGTAGTTAACCGAACCTTCAGTTCTTGAAATGACTCTTCACATTCAGTTGTCCATATAAATGGAACTCCCTTTCGTGTCAACTGAGTCATTGATATAGCTATTCGGGAAAAGTCCTTTATAAATCTCCTGTAGTAACCCACCAAACCCAAAAAGCTACGTATGTCAGCCACGGTCTTAGGTTGACTCCAATTCACCACTGCTTCAACCTTTGAAGAGTCTACAACTATGCCTTTTTTCGAAATCACATGGCCAAGAAACTTCACTTCACTTAGCCAAAATTCACATTTGCTCAACTTAGCAAAAAGTTGATGTTCTCTCAATGTCTCCAAAACAATGGAAAAGTGTTGCTCATGCTCTGCCTTTGATTTGGAGTAAATGAGAATATCATCAATGAACACGATCACAAACTGGTCCAAATATGGTCCTAAAACACGATTCATCAAGTCCATATATAAACGCTGCCGGCACATTCGTCAAACCAAAAGGCATAACAAGGAACTCATAATGCCCATACCAAGATTTGAATACCGTTTTCTAAATATCCTCCTCCTTGACTCGTAATTGATGATAACTAGACCGTAGATCCATCTTCGAAAGGAATTCACAGCCTCTTAATTGATCGAAGAGATCATCAATCCTCAGAAGTGGATACTTGTTCTTCACAATAACCCTATTCAATTGTCAATAATCAACACACATACGAAGTGATCCATCTTTCTTTTTCACAAACAAAGCCGGCGCACCCCAGGGTGACATACTAGGACGAATAAATCCTTTACTTCATAGTTCATCAATTTGAGCTCTAAGTTCTGTTAACTCCTTTGGGGCCATACGATAAGGAGGTATGGAAATTGGTGTCGTACCAGGGGAAACTTCAATAGCAAATTCCACCTGACGCTCTGGAGGTAACTTGAACAAATTCGCTGGAAAGACATCTCTGAACTGATTCATAACCGGGATTGACTCAATGTCTATGTCATTTGTTTCTGCCAAAGCCAAATTGGCAATCATCATTGAGTAATTAATATCTTTCCTACCATAGGCCAACTGAGGATTTGTTAGTCCATTATCCCCAATAAAAGTAATAACTTCCCCTTCCTTTGTGGTTAACGTCACTGTCTTCTTCTCACAATCAAATATAGCCTTGTAATGAGAAAGCCAATCTATCCCCAAGATAATATCATACTCTTATAAGTCCATTATCATCAAGTCGAAGAAAAGTCGTCGACTAGAAATTTCTACCATACAGGATCTAGACACCTTAGTAACTCTCATACTACTACCCATAGGAGATCTTATTTTTAAAGAACGCTGTAAAAACTCGTACTCTAATCCCAAAGCACACGCAAAAGAAGTGGATATAAAATAATGTGAAGCACCAAGATCAAACAAAATTCTACCCCAAGTATTAAAAATTGGGAGTGTACCTTCCACAAGAGTATGATCATATGGATCCTCCATGTTACTCAGACTTCCCATCTCCCTTTGTTCTTCACCTTGGAATTGGTCGACTACTTTAGTTTCATTGGTAGCCTCAACTTCATCCTCACCATAACCCATAGCATAAACTCGACCTTGAGCTACACGATTCTGCCTTTTAGCTCCAACTTGAGGTCTAGATGCAGCTGGTTGACTAGTAGGACGAGGTGCAGGTGGTCTAACTTGTGGTCTAGCCCAATTATGTTGTGTTGGGACAGGAGCACGATAGGGTTGTTGTGGGGCATATAATTAGGGTTAGGCAGTAAGGTATTGAGTGTTTGGTGCATGATATTGTTGTTATGGGGCCCGAGGCGCCTGATATGTAGGTAACCCTGCACAATCCTTTGCATAATGCCCTTGTTGACCACAATGATAACAAATCAGAGGTCGTGAAGGTCGATTATTAGACGGGTAGCGAGGAAGGTTAGGTCGTGGACATTTGTTACTTGGTCCAACTCCACCTTTTCCAACTTCCCAAAAGGTTTTTGATTCTTGCATCATCTGTTCAGCCATAAGAGCGCGTTCCACTACATCAATGTACCTATCAAGCTTGAGCATTACTACTTTCTCTTTGATCAGTGGTTTCAGACCTTCTTCAAAGCGCCTTGCTTTAGCATAATCATCCGGCACAAGCTCAGGTGCAAAACGCATCAGTTCTTCAAACTTAGCCTAATATTCTCCCACAAGCATATTCATTTGAAGAAGAGAAGCGAACTCCTTAGATTTTAGATGACGTTGAGTGGAAGGAAAATATTTATCGAGAAAGACTCTCTCGAATTCAACCCATGTCGTAATCACAGTATTTGGAATACAAAGTATGGATTCCCACCAACGATATGCCGGACCTTCCAGATAGGTACAAGCAACAGTCACTTGCAAATCTTCAGGAATTCTCGTCAGACTTCTTTTCATCTGACGTACCCCTTTTTTAGCAATCATTGGGTCCGTGCTCCCTTTGAACACTGGCGGCTTTGACTTGCGAAACTCACCTTGAATCCTTAAAACTCTATCTTCAGCATTCTCAATCTGATTTCCTATATAATTCTCCCTAATTGCACTAGCCATCTCTTGAATGGCCACAATTACTCCAGAGTTGTTACCAAACTCCACATTACTTTGGCTCTCAGCTTTCGTTATCTTGAATTTAAAAGAAAACGAAAGAACTAAGGCACAATTCTACCCAGAATCTTACAGCTAAAAGTTCAAAGTATAATCCTAATATATCTCAACAGTAAAATAAGTATAAAATAAAATGATAAACAATAAACAAAATTTCAAGAAACAAAACACATATAATATACATCTTATATATATAGCCCTTCTCAGTTGCGGACGTCTGCACCAATGGTTTTGGTGCAAATTTTCATTTTTGCACCACTTTTCGATCGAATTTCCGTATCTTCACCGTCTACTATCTAGATAATATTGTGTAGATCATCTCTGCAAAAATTTAGCCAATTTGGTAATCGTTAAGGCCCTCAAAATTGCATCTTTCTGTTATAAACATGAACGGTTCATGTTTGATAGAATTCAGTCTGTCTATTTGTTTTTCGAGTTTGAGGCCTTAACGATTACCAAATTGGCTGAAATTTTGCAAAGATGATCTACACAATATTATCTAGATACTGGATGGTGGAGATGAGGAAATTCGATCGAAAAGTGGTGCAAAAATGAAAATCTGCACCAAAACCATTGGTGCGGACATCCGCAGCTGAGAAAAATCTTATATATATATATCACAAAAGGGTTACATATTTATAGTTACCGAACACAGAGTAACACAAGAGATTAGCACTCCAAAATTGTAACATACAAATCTAGAATCAAAGGACCTAGACTTGTTGTTATCACCATTGTACAATAGCCAGTTAGAAAACCTAAATTCTACACGTCATCATTTGACAAATCTATAATAGAGGTGTCAGATGAGAGATACGTAACCAAATGCACCAATCCGTCATCATCCTCATCCATTTGCTCCTCATTGGCTGGTGCAGTTGGGACAAGATTGGCTGATGGATCTAGGACAGGCTAAGGAGGTCCCGAAATAGATTCACTTGCCTCCATAGGTTCATAATTAGGATCTTCCTCATTAACTTCTACATCATTGTTACCCAAATCTACACCTGGTGAAGGCCATTGGATTCCACCATGCAACACGACATCTTTCTCCAAATGGTGGTAAAAATCATCTGATGCTTCCTGCATTCTTTCACATAATGCAATATCCTAATCGCGCATTATTCTATGGCGCACCACCTGTCGTTGCATTTGGGGAGTGTAAAACATCCATCGTTGCCCCACGTCTCTTATACCGTTGTGGAGTCGTAGTGTCGTAGTATGATGAATTCTTAAATGATAATCAACATTATCAACAGGTTGAGGTCCGTTAGGTCCCACCTCAAATTCTCCATACATATCCTCGCTCTGGACCGGCTCCATACCTATATATCAAAATGTAAGGATAACTAAACCCAATACATAAAGATGCATAAATAATCAAATCTTAAAAATTCAACTTTCTAATTCTCTTCGGGTCTTAACCTAATGCTCTGATACCAACTTGTCACATCCCAACCCGAGTAAAGGTTTAACCTCAAGTTAAAGAATGAATCGCACTTTAATTACAGACAATTTAATATCCATAATTAAAATAAGACCGATATCATTACATGACATACAAAACATAACCTTCAAACCTTTATTGAAATTACAACCTTATAAGAAGGTACTAAAAACACACTTGTTTTAAACATTACAAACAAGCAACAAACAAACAAGAATAATGTTTCTTTTCGAAACGTTTATTCTTTATTCAAACCTTATTTACAAACGAAAACTTGAAATTCTTAATTTACAATATATTCTACTTGCGGCCTCAAGGTCCACACCTGCAATAAGTTTGATTAAGGGGTGAGCTACGCTCAGTAGGGCTAATTAAATTGCTAAACACATATAACATTAACTTCAAACAAAAGCAAACAAACATGGCATAACATGATTACATAAATGCAATATGAACTTGACTTTCACCACACCCCTCACTTCACCCTCGAATATAATTTCTTCATTTGTTAGTCGTCTTGTTATACTCATGGTCTCAAAATCCGAAACCCGATTAGATCGCTTTATCGATGTCCGCCATCGAAGGGTTCTGCATTCCCCGGTTCGTGCACCTATGGGCTGACATGGATTCATGGACAACCCATGAGGAAACTCAACTACACAAGTGGTTTCCTAATAACAAAGTTCCATATATTCCCAACACTCATTCTTCCTTTAATCTCCAACCTCACTCTTTCCCATGACAACATGTAATATAATTTCAAAATAGAATCATATATTTTCCAATATAAACATGTCATAATCAATTCAAAAGTTCAATATCATCCAACATTTAAATAAATTCATATCTAATAATTCAATGTCAAACAAATCAATATCAATCAATTCAATACCAAATAATCCAATATCACAAATACATCCAATATCACCAACAATTCAATATCAAACAAACCATATAATAGCATAAATAACAACACCACAAACACCCCATCAAACCCTACCTTGATTGCACAGCAAAAACTCGAGCTCTAATGCTACTTCTCACACTTGTGGATTGCCAAGATCATCCCTGGAGCCTTAGAAAAACGAATTGAAAAGGTTTCCTCTCTCACTCCACAACTCTCCCAAAATCTGTCATCTCCAGAAACTCTGTACCGGTTAGACTCCTAGACCTCTAGCTAGCCCATACTCCTATAAGCTTAGGCTTGTACTCTTAAGACACTTCCTGCTTGCTAAGATGGTGGAGCAAAGAATAGCAAAAAGAAAAGGAAGAGAGAGCCTGCAGTGTAATGCAGTCCTTTTTTTTTTTTTTAACAAAACATTTTAAATACCACACAAAACTTTAATTAAAACAAAATATAAGTAAGGATGTTACAGTCTCGGGCCCCCTATTAATTGTGTTAGTTCTTGAGAAATCCTTACAAATTCATTGTTCATTTCAAATTCTTAAACATGAAAATGATAAACAAGATGAAAAATACATATATGAATAGTGTGTTTGGGTGAAAAGGAAAATATGTGAAATATAACAAAATAGTTGTTCATATGCATAACAATTACATCGTTTGACACTTTTACACTCTAAACTTGGAAATTATGAATCTTTAAGGATAAAAAAAGAAATTAATTGATTATTCAAATTTTCTTGTAAATTTTATGTTTACTTTAATAGTTTCCCTTAATAAGTTCTCGATCTTAAAAATTCAATTTGTTATAATTCACTTTATAAGTTTCCAAAAATAAGTTTTTGTTTTTAATATTTTAATTTGGTTTATATTTCACATTATTAGTTTTCAAATATAAGTTTTTTTTAATATTTAAATTGTATTACACATGCCTCTTTTGGTCATTTAACATACCAATCAAATTTGATTTGAAATATCAAATAATATGGATGTGTATTAAGTTATTTGGGGTGTGTATTTAAAACCACTTGTTACAAAAAAGTGTTTGTATTAAACAAAACAAAAAATGTATTCATATACGTATAAACAAATATATATAGGGCATGGTGTTATTTGTTAATTATAAGCCATTTTCATCTAATGCTAAAAGTTTAAAATAATCAGAATTGCCGTGTTAGCTAGATAACATAAATTTCATCTTAGAATTTGGACGGAAGTCGGGGATCTTTAGCTCCAAGGGAGATTTTGGTGGTTGTCTCATTGGCCTACTTGGATAGAGCTGGCCATAGTCAAACTGAAGTAAGTAACTGAACCTGTGTACGTATATATTGCTTCCAACAATCACCTTTAAATAGAAGTAGAGACCAAAGTTCAGATTTCGTCAAGAAGTAGCTTAACATGGCTCGAAGCACTGCTGGTCTGGTTCTCATTCCCTTGTTCGTTTTTCCGAGTATGGTTTTGGGGACAGAATTTGTTGTTGGAGGTGATGATGGCTGGAAAGCTGGAGTAGTTGTTAGTTGATTACTCTGCTTGGGCTTCTAGCTATACGTTTAGCGCTGGAGATGTTCTAGGTGATTATCTACTAACCTACCACGCCCTCATGCATGTATGCCTTTTAATTATGTGTTGCATGCATGATCATTCGCATTCCCTTTGAAAATTCAGTAAGGAACTAACAACTGCATCGATTCATCCATGCATTTACCTTCACTAGTTGGCGGATGTTAATTTGCTTAACTACTACTGTATATACTTGTATAGGGATTTTCTTTGTCCTTGTTTTGTTGTTTGCTTCATTATTCTGATGTCAGTTTTTCTTTAACTACTAGTTAGGGTTTCTTTATCCTAGACATCTTTTATGGTCGTCTTCATTGGCTCATTCCTAGCGATCGATCGAGCTGATGTTTTTCCGATCTTTCTGCTGTATAACTATAATTCACATTATTGGTTTTTTTTTGTTTTCCAGTTTTGAGTTATTTCGACAACTAAATACAATGTTGTTGTTTTTGTTTGAGCTCATTTGAGCTCCGTTTGTAACCAAAAAAGTAAAATAAAATAAATAAATACAATGTCGTTGTAGCAACTGGTCCTGATGCGTTTGCTAACTGTGTTGCATCTCCAAACTTGGGAGTTTATAATACTGGCCATGATGTGCTGGAGTTGACAGATGTTGGGAGCTACTATTTCAATTCTTCGATTCAGTCAAGGGCACTGTGATTATAACAACATGAAATTTATGATTAATGTAAGCTAATTGTAACTCGATCATGTATCCCTTTGTCTCCCGGGGCTACCGCACAAATAGATCAACATGTAGAGAAAATTTACTCGATATCTTTAGATTGTTTGTAATAATTTGTCCGAACTATTGACGATGAAATTAAAGTTATCTAATTTTATCCAAAAAATAAATAAATTAAAGTTATCTAACACAATTGATACAGCTGAAAAAAGAAATGTGCAAATGTGAAAGGAATTGATATATACCAAATTTTCTGAAAATTTACATAATTTTTTGAAAATTTACAGAAGTGATCTACTCATATACACTTACAAACTGAACAGTGGAGATGTGATTTACTAATCGGGAAGTTTGTCAAATACCCTATCCCTAGAAATGAACAAAAAAAGGGATTTCTCATTGTAAGAGTCATATATATATGTTCTCGTAAGACAGGTTTATGGTTCGTTCATTGATTTAACTTAATTCGGTACCTAAATGATCATCAATTTGAATGAAATTTTGCAAGAATGATCTATGTATTAGTATCAATAAACAGAACGATGGAGATGTCGAAATATGACCGAAAAATGAGTCAAATAAGGAACTTCACACTTTAATTTCAGAGCGAAGCTTCGTCTTGGATAGGAACACACACACGCACGCACACACATACATGACCCTTCCATTAAAGGATCATTTTTTTTGACATGTATGAGGGATGGGGGATTACTTCAAGTTTTCGATTATATTTTTGAATCTCTACCGTTCAGTATGTTGGTCTTTATATATAGATCAATTCTACAAATTTTCAGCCAATTTGGTGATCGTTAAGGTGTCGAACAAGATTAAATCAATGAACGAACCAAAGTTGCCAAACCTAACACCGTTCATGCTTATAATTATAAATCTTAGTTTTGAATGCCTTAATGATCACTAAAATTTCTGAAAATATACAGAAGTGATCTACTTATATAGAACTACATTTTAAATAGTGGAGATGTGATTTTGTGATTGAAAACTTGGTGTAATCCCCCATCCCTCACTATATGTCAAAAAAAATGATCCCTTAGAGGAAATATATATATATATACATGATCG
>NC_020497.1:6443844-6444048 GCF_000184155.1 Fragaria vesca subsp. vesca
GATATATATATATATATATATATATATGAAAAGAGCAACTCCAAGCTTCCCTATATTTGAAATTTTCTCTATTTTCGAGCTAAGAGTAGTTTGGATGCTACTTGTTTTTTCTGTTGAGAACTGCAATTGGAAATTAAGAATGGTTCCAATTTTGCTCTAAATGTTTTTCAAAAACTTCATTTGGCAAGCTGATTTTTTTAATAT
>NC_020497.1:6444667-6489982 GCF_000184155.1 Fragaria vesca subsp. vesca
ATGGTAGATTGCAATGTTTTAGATGGTTCGTTATCTAATCAAATTATTGAAGTTACACAATGAAATGATATTGAAAGAAAACAAAAAACATGAGTGCAACACTTAAGACAACATATAATTAACCGAATAAACCCGAAATCATACATGAGACTCGTATTTCTAAATTTAACTAATGAAGATTCAAATTTTGATGAGATTTCGGAAACTATAATTTGCGGAAAAAAATTAATTTAACTAATAAAGACTCAAATTTTGATTGCAATGAGATTTTGGAAACTATAATTTATGAAAAAAATTAGAACATTTGAGTAAATGATGAATTTTGGTGGTTAAATAGTAACTCATCATTGTAAATAGCATCAAAATTCATTTTTTATTTATTTTTGGTTTGATGGTTATGATTTTTGACTGAGCAACCACAAAGAGCCAGAGACACTCTTATTAGTTATTACCTGAGAAATCCACACCATCTCTCCTGCGCGCCCAATTCGCCTTCTCTTTCTGCAAAACACCTCTTTCCCCTTTTCTCCCTAATTCTTTTTCCCTTCTTTCATTTTCTGGATTCCACAAATCCATCGCCATTCTCCGCCCGGATCATTTCTTCAAGGTAATCAATCTCATCTCCTCCATTTCATTTCTAGGTTAAATCAATCGCCATTTCCTCTCTGATCTGTGCATTTCGGTTCGCATTTCTTTAGCTACGTTGAGCTTGAATAGTTGCTAGGTTTCTTGGTTGATTCTGCGTAGTCGTTCACGATTTAGGTCAGTAGTGTGATGAACAAGATCGATCTGCTGCGGTTGGCGAAACCACAATGCACGGCGAGGTCGATCTTCGTTTGATAGTTCAAGTCGAGTTGAATGTGTCTAGGTTTTTGTGAATGCGGTTATGTGTGACTGTGTTGATGCTATAGTAGATCTGTGAAATCTGTAGTTCTTTATCTACTTGATTGGAAGCATCTATTGTTTTCTTTATTTGACTGTAAATGAGGACTTGGAAAAATTTGGAGTAAATGGGAGCATGTTATGTGAGATGGACGAAACTCGGATTAAGTAAGTTGAAGATAGTAATGTATTTCAGTAACTGAATGATCTAATAGACTGCGGCGAAACCTGGATTACCTAAAATGAAAATAAGTTGGCAGGATAAGTAGAGTAGTCGGCCAGTAAATAAGGGGGACTGTTTCATATTAAAAGGAAAGTTTCGAGCGGATTAGTCCGATATGCAAGGCTAAGAGCTTTTTTGGAAGTTTACGATGGAATATATCATCTCTCTATATCACCTGTCAAAGTGTTTGATTAGAGTATCTTAAACTCTTATTCTTCTTTGGTGGCACTATAGGTGGACATTGGATTACTTTGTTCGATTTGTCAGTTTTTTTAGTACCTTTGAGCTCAAATGTTAGTTACTGCCAGTTAGTAGCTTTATTTTCTCACGCAAACTGGGAGAATCATTTAATATTTTAACTTCTGTGTTTCACAGGTTTGACTCTGATGATATGCATGTCTCGTTTGTTCTATATATAGATATCTAGGTAGCTTGGTGTATATTGTTGTATAACAATGGAAGAAGAAGAGGAGAGAAAGGAGGTTGAAAATATTTCCAGCAAGGATACAGGTAATCATGAGCTGGTTAGTGGTGTACAGGAAAATGTTGATCCATCTCCCCCGGAAACTACTGGTGATACGGATGGTAAAGCTGATGCAGGACGGAATAGCATAACATTGCAAACAACTGATTCTGTTCCTAAGGTTTTGGATCAGGAAACTGCCGGTAATACTGATGGTAAAGCTGATGCAGGACGGAATAGCGTAACATTGCAAGTAACTGATCCTCTACATAAAGTTTTGGATGAGGACCAGTTCGAGCAGGTCAACTTGAAAGATCAAGATAAGACTGTTGGTGCATCTATAGGCAGTCATGTGGAATCAAATCGGACATCAAATTCAGACAATGCTAGACAATCATATGGTGGGTTTGAAGTTGCCTCACAGGCTTTGACTTCAGAATTTGATTCTTCTATGGTTGATGAGTTGCATGATGATCAGTCTGCCTGGAGCCCACGTCAAGACAGTCAATTTGGTCACTCTATCTACACATCCATGTCAGCTGGTAGTTTTGATTCTTCTTATTACGGGGATGCAGGTTATTCTCCGGTAGGTTCACCCCCGAAATCAAGGCAGAAACCTATTATGCCGAATGTATCTCCGGAGTTGCTACATTTGGTGGATTCTGCCATCATGGGAAAGCCTGAAAGTTTGGACAAACTGAAGAATATTGTCAGTGGTGTGGAGAGTTTCGGAACTGGGGAGGAAATGGAGAGCATTGCTTACTTGGTAGTTGATTCACTTATTGCAACAATGGGTGGTGTTGAAAGTTTTGAAGAAGATGAGGATAACAATCCTCCTAGCGTGATGCTAAACTCTCGGGCTGCCATTGTCGCAGGCGAACTTATTCCTTCGCTTCCTGGGTTCGGTGATAGTCATGCTATCATGTCCCCTCGCACACGAATGGTAAGGGGGCTACTTGCTATATTACGGGCTTGTACAAGAAACAGAGCGATGTGCTCGATGGCTGGTTTATTAGGAGTTCTTCTAAGGACAGCAGAGAAGATTTTTATGCAGGATGTTAATTCAACCGAGCAAATGAGATGGGATGGAACTCCTTTATGTTACTGCATTCAACACTTAGCAGGGCATTCACTTAGTGTTGTTGATATGCACAGATGGTTTCAAGTCATTACTCGGACGCTTACCACAATATGGGCAACCCGATTAATGCTTGCTCTGGAGAAGGCTATGGGTGGAAAGGAGTCGAGGGGACCAGCATGTACATTTGAGTTTGATGGTGAAAGCTCAGGTTTGCTTGGTCCAGGGGAGAGTCGTTGGCCATTTACCAATGGTTATGCTTTCGCAACATGGATTTACATTGAATCATTTGCAGATACATTGAATGCAGCAACTGCTGCAGCAGCAATTGCTGCAGCTGCTGCTGCCAAATCAGGTAAATCGTCAGCAATGTCGGCTGCTGCTGCTGCCAGTGCACTTGCTGGTGAAGGCACAGCACACATGCCGCGGTTGTTCAGTTTCTTATCTGCTGATAATCAGGGGTTAGAGGCATACTTCCATGCACAGTTTTTGGTGGTCGAATGTGGTAGTGGAAAGGGTAAGAAATCTTCGTTACATTTCACACATGCATTCAAGCCACAATGCTGGTACTTCATCGGTCTAGAGCATACTTGTAAGCAGGGGATTCTTGGGAAAGCAGAAAGTGAATTAAGATTGTATATTGATGGCTCGCTGTATGAAACTCGACCTTTTGAGTTCCCTCGGATCTCTAAGCCGCTTGCATTTTGCTGCATTGGGACAAACCCTCCTGCTACAATGGCTGGTTTACAACGTCGTCGCCGTCAATGCCCTTTATTTGCTGAGATGGGGCCTGTTTATATTTTTAAGGAACCAATTGGGCCAGAAAGGATGTCACGTTTGGCTTCTAGGGGAGGGGATGCTCTTCCTTCTTTTGGTCATGGGGCAGGGCTGCCATGGCTAGCAACAAATTTGGAAGTGCAAAATATGGCAGAGGAAAGTTCACTTTTGGATGCAGAAATTGGCGGACTCATTCACCTATTCTACCACCCCAGTTTGCTTAGTGGGCGGTTCTGTCCAGATGCTTCCCCAAGTGGTGCCTCAGGTCAAGTTTTGTATAGTTTAATCATTATTATTCTGAAAAAAGATAATAAAAACTACAGTAGATTATGGATTTGGTTATATGCCTTAACACAGTGATTGAGTGCCAAAATTAGGAAGGAAATTGAGAAGTGGAGAATTAGATATTTGAACTTAATACTTTTATATGAGAAAAGTTGTTGACAGGAAAGGAAAGATTAGAGGAGCGATTAACTAAGTTCCCCTCATTACAGTTAGGGACATTCCTTTTGGCCATATTACAAATAGTTACTGAACAATTAAACTTGCCCACTCTTCTCTGTTGCTTTTAATTCCTCTCGTTTTCTTGCTTTTTTCTTCCTCTTCTCCGATCCTGCGTTAGTATCTCTCTCTCTCTCTCTCTCTCTCTCTCTCTCTCTCTCTATAAGTGTGGTGTGTAGTTTTTTTCCTATATGAATAGCATTTGATGTTTACAATGATGCATCCATCTTTACATCAAGAACCTTGGTGGTGTACTATTTTATATTCAATTTGTTATTAATGGTTTTTCAGGAATGCTTCGACGACCAGCAGAGGTTCTTGGGCAGGTCCATATTGCTACACGAATGCGTCCTGTAGCAGCTCTGTGGGCCTTTTCCTATGGGGGTCCCATGTCTTTACTTCCTTTAGCAGTCAGCAATGTGGATAAAGTTACCCTTGAACCACAACAAGGGAATCCCTCTTTGTCTTTGGCTACCACTGCTCTTGCTGCTCCGATATTCAGAATAATTAGCACTGCTATTCAATACCCTTGGAACAATGAAGAGTTGTGTCGTACCAGAGGGCCTGAGGTTCTGTCAAGAATCTTGAACTATCTTTTGCTAACTTTATCTTCACTTTATGCTGGAAAACAAAATGGTGTCAGTGATGAGGAACTTGTTGCTTCTGTTTTATCACTATGTCAATCTCAGCAGAAGAACTATTCACTCAAGGTGCAGCTTTTCAGCACATTGCTGTTGGATCTAAAAGTTTGGAGCTTATGTAACTATGGGATACAAAAGAAGCTTCTTTCATCACTTGCAGACATGGTTTTTACAGAGTCATCAGTAATGCGAGATGCTAATGCCATTCAGATGCTTCTTGACAGTTGCAGAAGATGCTATTGGACAATTCATGAAAAGGATTCAGTGAATACTTTTTCTCCTTCACGTAGTGAGGCAAGCCGGCCTGTGGGCGAGGTGAATGCTTTGGTTGATGAACTCTTAGTTATTATTGAACTTCTTCTAGTAGCAGCACCTCCTTCATTGGCTTCAGATGATGTTCGTTGTTTACTGGGGTTCATGGTTGATTGCCCACAACCAAATCAGGTAAACAAACTTGCATCAGACAGTTTCCTAGACAGTTATGTAATGGTGTGTCTACTTCTCATTATGGTCTGTATTACAGCCTCTCCTTTGCGACTTCTATTTCTTTGTGAATGTTTCATACCTGTTTGTGGTTAGCAACCCATACGATATCCTAATACTTCTTAGCTAGATATGTGTTGTTAGGTATTGTGATGAAGAATAATACTTTTGATTTGAACTTTTAAATAAAACCATATGATTACCCTACAGGTAAGAGATGAAGACACGTTATGTTTGATCTTTGAGATGTATTTATTGTTTGTTTGTGGAACACCTAAATTCTAGTAGCTTTAGAATCGGCCAATTGTTTTCAACCAAATGAAACTTGCGAATTGTAGTATCACACTAGTCAGCTTTTTTGCTTGTTGTGACACTTGAACTCCATTATGAGTTAACAAAACTCTTGTATGACTTAGTTGCTCCATGTGGTATCATTTATCTATTTTTACATAGCTTTGCTGGACACGATCAAGTCCATAGGGTGGAAGCAGCCATATAGTTCATTTGCCTATACACCTGGACTATTTCTTGTGGTTTTGGATGTGCACATACAGTCCACTCTTAGTATGCATTGACAGTATATTCAGGGTGAAGAGGGGATCGGGGATTAGTTTGAGAACTTTATTAATTTTACAGGTTCTTTGGTTTTATTAATGGAGTTGTAATTCATATAATAGAAGGAAAAATCTTTGAAACTTCGAGAAAAACCCATGGATCGTTTTATTAACTTCTTCTGAGTAAAATTCTCAGAAATAAGAAAATAGCTCACTCAGCTTGGACATTGATATCTTCAGAACCAATGTTCATTTTTTTTGAACGGAGACAGGAAAGAAAGTTCAGATCGTTGAGATCTTGTTTGTTTCATTGGAAGGGGTAAGGGATTCTGTTTCTGATTCTGACAGGGTTAAACATTACGCTGGAGGGTTGTTTCCCATTCTAGTGGGTATTAGAGCCCACAAAATGGCGTTTTGCATCCCATTTCTATCATACTCATACTTTCACACAATGAATCCATTGGTATTCGAATAGCATGATTTCCACTTCCAATGTATCCAAACTCTGGGATGAGGATGCGGCATTCCATACCCTCATGAGAAGCCCATTCCATGAAACAAACCATACCGTAGCCTCTCACTGCAATAGATGACCAACTATTTCAGTTTGCCTCATTTTTGTAAATTCTAAATCTAGTATTACTACATTTCTACTCAATGAAAAACTTCTGCAAGATTTGAATTCTATCTTGCATTCTTATTTTCAAATTTTCTAATAATGAAACCTATGGCCTTTGAGATGTTTTATGCATTATTGATTATGTTGATATGTGGTTATAAGAAAAGCTTTCTTCTGGCAGGTGGCAAGGGTTTTGCATCTGATTTATAGATTGGTAGTACAGCCAAATACATCAAGAGCTCAGACATTTGCAGAGGCATTTATAGCTTCTGGTGGGATAGAGACCCTTCTTGTTTTGTTGCAACGAGAAGCCAAAGCAGGTGACTATAGTGTTCCAGAATCCATGACTAATAATGATGAAGTTTTGTCAGTCCAGCCACCTGAGCAAGATGGTAGTGTTGGAGGAGTTTCTGAGAAAAATCAGGATGATGAATTAGAAACATCAAAGGAAAAGGAAAATTCGCGGAAACTTGTTACATTCCAATCCCCTGAGGGAGCTAGCAGTCCGGTTTCTGTTTCTCCTGAGTTGAACATTGCAAGAATGACTTCTGCTTCAGAAAGCACATTTATAAAGAATCTGGGTGGTATAGATCTCTCAATTAGTGCTGATAATGCAAGGAATAATGTTTACAATATCGATAAAAGTGATGACGTTGTTGCCCGAATTATCGGGCTCTTAGGTGCTTTAGTTGCTTCTGGGTACTTGAAAATTGGTTCAACTGCTTCCTCAGATATGAGTAACAACATTATAGGTAACACACTGCCTGATGGAGGGGGTAGCATGTTTGAAGATAAAGTTTCCCTTTTGCTTTTTGCTTTACAGAAGGCTTTCCAAGCAGCACCGAACCGATTGTTGACCAGTAATGTGTATGCAGCTTTGTTGGGGGCGTCGGTAAGACTGATAATTTTCTGATGTTTGTATGTTCCTGTGTGTTTTTAAATAACAATTTGTTCCTGCAAAAGAGGCTGTACATGCCTTCAAGTGGCTTTCAAATGACATCTTTGTGAAAACGCATTGCCTGAAAGTAGAGTTATAATCACTGAGTTTAGTGCTTATGATATACACGCTTGTTTCTGGGCCTATGATTCAAGACCTCACGATATTTGAATAAAATCCAGCATTGTAATTTGCATTTTTTTACTTTAGTTTGCAAGAGCGCTTCACTTCAGATAATTATACCGTAGCCTTACACTTTGATGTGGTCATTGACCTTTGGCCTTATGTTACGGTATTCTAGAGGTCTGGATAGGTTTATTTCTGATGCATTTTAAATTTTTTTCCTGTTTTATTTACTTTTCTTCTTCTTCTTCTTCTACTTTTCAGATAAATGCCTCTTCAGCTGATGAGGCGTTGAACTTCTATGATTCCGGTCATCAATTTGAACATGTGCAACTTCTGTTGGTTCTCTTGCGGTCACTACCATTTGCACCCAAGGCACTGCAGACCCGAGCACTACAGGTATTACCTTTATGTTTCCAGATTCTTGTGTTTTTGCATACTGTGTTGGTTATTCAATGAGAATTGTCTGTAATAAGAGTGAACAAGCAGAACTTTAATACTTGCATGAGTTGTGCATGTAAATGTGTTGGTCACACCAGAATCATGTGATTTTCTAGGGTATGCTTATAATTTAAAGAAACACTTTTCAATCTAAAGAAATATGGGTTGAGGTGGCAATCCTTAATTAAATAAAGTGGCTTGAGCCTATTTAGATTTTAAGAATTGAGCAATATTTCCAAAGGCAAGGGTCGCACTTAATACCAAAATGCAAATTTTCAAGTAATTGCTGATGGTTACTTTTGGCTTTGATGAAGTTCAGCTCTAACCGTATAGGTGTCATGATTTTAACTTGTGAGTCTTTGACTTAATATTTGATGGGGAATGAGGATTCTGAGAACGGAAACAATGAATTGGATACTGGACAGAGTTTCTTCATATCAAGATATTATTTTATATGTCAAGAGAATAGGGATTTTATCTGAATTTTGTGGATTAGTTTTGATCTTATGATGATTATACTGCATGATAATTGTGATGTTTTAGGTTCCTAAGGTTTGAGACTTTTTTATATTTTAAATTAATTTCATGTAGTTTAAATTTTAAAATTTGGATTCGGGAATGCTTGTGCGTCCATGCCTGGCGAAACTTGGAATTTTAGTTGAGAAAGATAACAATTTTGAGGCTTCTAAAATATAATGTTCTAACCGGCTTTTATTAGAAATGCAATAATTTTGAACTAGATGCTTCATGTCTTGCTTACATAGGTTTCCTTTTTAAATCCTGCATGATGATCTGTTCATATTCTGAGATGTTTTTTTTCTATATGATTTCAGGATCTTCTGTTTTTGGCTTGCAGTCAATCAGAAAATAGAAGCAGTCTTACAAACATGGAGGAATGGCCTGAATGGATTCTTGAGGTTCTCATCTCTAGCTATGAGGTTATGCTTCTAACCTCATTCTGAATTATTTTTAAGTTTAATGTTCTATCCATGGAGGAATATGATTAGCTTAATACTACCTTCTGGTCCAACTGAAATGTTTGAAGTATGACATTTAGTTTCAACAAGAAATGTGTGTTTTTTTTTTTTAAGGCTTTTGTGGCGTCGACCTTGCCTGTTTTATCCAATTGCAGACACACTAACTGTATGTGTCAAACCTTATGTTATATATTTTACAGATGGGTGCAAGCAAACATTCTGATTCCGCAAGGGACATAGAAGACCTCGTACACAACTTCCTGATTATAATGTTAGAACATTCCATGCGCCAGAAGGATGGCTGGAAGGTTATTATTATTTTTATTTATTTAATCATTTGTCCTATTAGTGATAATGGCTTGTGTAATTTTTGAGTTTTGGCATCCTGCATATAGTTTTGGTTTTTTGCTCATTATACTGCATTCTAAAATGCTCAGACCAGTCCTCTGTTTGACATTGTTTATTGTGTACGTCATGTTATTCTCAGCATTTGACTCAAGTTTAACACTGGAAATTTGTTGAAATGAGGTCCGGAAGAGATTGGAAATTGTGTGGAATAGACAACATGTAATTTGTTGTCAATTCAGAATCTTAAAGTTAAATATATTCTCTACTTCCTTTTTTTTTTATAAACATATGATTATAATTTTTTTTGGCGTCAGAGTTAGCTGGTCCTGGTTGATCTGCTGTGTTCTGGGTGGCCCTCAATATGAGTTATTTTCTGCCCCTTCACCTTGGGCCTTAATTAATTATACCTTCCTCAGTTCCACTCATATCATTTTCGGTCTCTCTTGAGTACCTTTTGCTCTTCGACAATTCTCTCTTTCTCCATTATTTTGCTCCTAGGTCCCTGTTGCATGCTTTTGAAAGTCGAACAATAATACATTTTGAACAGATGAACCCACAATTCGTTCTTATAATCTTCTGTGACTCGGTGTATTTTAGTGGTTGATTAATGCCCAGGTCAGTGACTAGCAAACTGGCTGATTGGGTTGTTCCATCCCCGAAATTGGAGTTGGGATTATTCCAAGTTTGCAGTCATTTAGACTTTCCGTGTATCCTACCTATGCTTATCATTGTATGCGAAATTCTGATGCTGATTAGAGTTAATCAGTTTCATTCATATTCCTTATCATTTTCCCTTTACAGGATATTGAAGCTACAATTCATTGTGCAGAGTGGCTTTCTATAGTGGGTGGATCAAGCACCGGAGACCAACGGGTTAGGTATTGTGCTATATCTCTGTCACTCTGTATATTTTCCAAGAATGTGGAATATGATAGTTTGTCTAGTTCCATGAACTTAGGTTGTGTCTTTGATTCGTATCATTGAAACAGTTTCTGAAGCATGACTATTCTACTGTGTTAATAGGAACCATCTTAGTGTTTCAATTGTTGCTCAAAACACAATTTGTTTCCGTCTGCCCTGAAAATATTATTAACGTTAGTGGGTTGTGTTCACCTTAGATTTTTAGCTTTTGATTGCTAACTTTAATATTTATATTTGGAAGGCGCGAGGAATCATTGCCCATCTTTAAAAGGAGGTTATTAGGTGGTTTGCTTGACTTCGCTGCTAGAGAACTCCAGTATCAGGTAACCTTCATATTTTGACCTGTTACGTACTATATCATTATTGAGCTGTTACTCACAATCTTAAACTCATCTCGTCCGAAAAGAGGAATAATAATAATGATTCCATCTTAACTTGCCACACACACACATATGGAGTCTCCCTTGTTTCCTTTTCTGTTAATAGTCACTTCCATTTCGTTCTTCAGTTTTAAAATTATAATGTGATGTGCTTTTACTCTTTAAGTTTTCTAATTGTGAAGAAAAAGTCAATCATGTTACATCCAGCTTTTCTTTTCTGCAGACTCAAGTTATTGCTGCGGCATCTGCGAATCTTGCATCAGAGTCTTTATCGCCAAAAGATGCCAAGGCAGAAGCAGAGAATGTGGCTCAACTCTCTGTAGCATTAGTAGAAAATGCTATAGTGATACTAATGCTGGTCGAGGATCATTTACGGTTACAGTGCAAACTGTCATCTGCTTCACGTGCAGCAGATAGTTCTCCATCTCCCCTTTCTCTTGTATCTCCCCTCAATAACCGATCAAATTCTTCAAATACAGTTGGTGGAGATTCCTTGGGAGCGTCGGGTGATTGTAGCTCCTTATCTGGTGATTCTGGGGGACTTCCTGTTGATGTATGTAGTATTCCGTTGTTGTTGCCAAGTAGGCCATATTGTCAAATTTGAAATTGTTATTCTACTGTTATGATTACTTCTGTCCTGTGCATTATTACTTATATTCATGGGACTTGCACTTGTTATTTGGATCAGCTTCTTGCTTCAATGGCCGATGCAAATGGTCAAGTATCTGCAGCAGTGATGGAACGTCTTACTGCTGCAGCAGCGGCTGAGCCTTATGGCTCTGTTTCTTGTGCTTTTGTATCATATGGAAGCTGTACTACGGATCTAGCAATGGGGTGGAAGTATAGGAGCAGATTATGGTATGGAGTAGGCATTCCTTCAAACACTGCAGCCTTTGGTGGCGGTGGCAGTGGTAGGGAATCATGGATGGCTGCACTGGAGAAGGATGCAAATGGAAACTGGATTGAACTTCCTTTGGTGAAAAAGTCTGTTGCAATGCTCCAAGCTTTACTATTAGATGATTCGGGACTTGGTGGGGGACTCGGCATAGGTGGTGGATCTGGTACTGGAATGGGAGGCATGGCAGCACTCTACCAGTTATTGGACAGTGACCAACCATTCCTATGCATGCTTAGAATGACACTTCTTTCTATGAGGGAAGAAGATAATGGTGAAGAGAGCATACTTATGACCAATGTAAGTATAGATGATGGGAAATCAGAAGGAAGGAAACCGCGATCAGCATTGCTATGGAGGTAATTCAACGAGAATTTCTTTTCCGAGTTTGTTTTTCTATATTTTTGTGAGGAGCTCGGGGCTCGATTTTTGTTTTTGGCATCAATCTCCTTAAAGTTTATAAATTGGTTCAGACTTTGTTGCTTACTTGGAGCTACAGTGACTTGACAGATGTTGTTAGAAGTTCTGGTGTTTCTTGCTTTTATTAAGTGTTTTAGTTTTGTTTAGAGCACAGCTATTGTCCTCTATTGTACTGCGTCCTTTTTACTTTAATACAATTTAAATCTTCTCCAGAAAAAAAAAAAAAAAAACTGGCAGACTTGGGTGGTTCTTCTCAGCTATTCATGTTGAGTTCTGCATTTGTTTTTAAATTTGTAGCCATTTTTAGTGCCATTCATATATTTAAACTTCATTCAAAATCTTATTGGTACTTACAAATACACGTTTTTTTCTTTTCTAACGGGTGCCAGTTTCCCTAGAAATGAAACAAATTAGAAATTGGAAGTCCCAAGAACAAGGATGAGTCCCAATCGAACTCATTTAAACATCCTGTACACTTTAGCTCTCACTTATGCTCATTTTATTATTGTGCTTTTCCATGCTTCCCACAGTGATTTCTAAATGTTCATTGATGCTTCAGAAAAGTTTTCTGGATATATTCATTTGCATACAAACTGCAACAGTATATCAAAACGAAGTTTGATTGTTTGTTTGCATGTTCGCCAAATGTGGCATTCTAATTCATGTTACTGATTTTGCAGTGTGCTTTCACCTGTTCTAAACATGCCAATTTCTGATTCCAAGAGGCAGAGAGTGTTGGTTGCTTCCTGTGTTCTTTATTCTGAGGTTAGTACCTTTCAATTTTTGTAATATCATTATGTGTAAGCTTCGCTCTTATCCTTTATCATTGTTCATTGCAATTTTGAATTGTACGATAAAGTCTTTCAAGGTTCCTTAACTTCTACTCTAGAGTTTTCTTGTTACCAATTGGTGTTCTTTATGTCACCTTAGTTTGGCTTGTATCTTGCAGTTATATCATGCTGTTGGAAGGGATGGAAAGCCTCTCCGTAAACTGTACCTTGAGGCCATTGTACCTCCATTTGTTGCTATTTTGAGGAGGTGGCGGCCACTTTTGGCTGGAATTCATGAACTCGCAACTGCTGACGGTAAGAATCCTCTTATGGTTGAAGACCGTGCGTTGGCTGCTGATGCCCTGCCAATTGAGGTCTGTCTCTTTACTTATCTACTTAATTTTTCTATTGGTATCTGGTCATTAATGAACTATTCCTGCACATACAACTGGAATTGGAAATGTTTTCTCATCATTATGAGTTTTATGATTTGCGTCTTATTTAAGTAGCTGACACTATCTGTTTGCATGGAATTCACTGTCTGTAATTGTCTTGCTTCATCACCTTTATACATTTACACCATCTTCTTTCAGGCTGCTCTTGCAATGATCTCTCCAGCTTGGGCTGCTGCTTTTGCATCTCCACCTGCTGCAATGGCACTGGCAATGATAGCTGCTGGTGCCTCTGGAGGAGAAACTCCAGTTCCTCCGACAACTTCTCAACTCAGGCGTGACTCTTCATTGCTTGAGCGGAAAACTACTAAGCTTCAAACATTTTCAAGCTTTCAAAAACCTTTAGAGCAACCGGACAAAGCACCAGCTCTACCAAAGGATAAGGCCGCTGCAAAGGCTGCTGCCTTGGCTGCAGCACGTGATCTTGAACGTAATAATAAAATTGGTTCTGGAAGGGGTCTCAGTGCTGTGGCAATGGCCACATCTGCACAGCGGAGGAGTGCTGGTGACATGGAGCGTGTGAAGAGATGGAATATTGCTGAAGCTATGGGAGTTGCGTGGATGGAATGTTTGCAGCCAGTTGATACCAAATCAGTCTATGGAAAAGATTTTAATGCTTTATCATATAAATTTATTGCTGTTCTTGTGGCTAGTTTTGCTTTAGCAAGAAACATCCAACGATCTGAGGTTCCTCTCGTACTTTTTCATCTTTTATTTTGTTACTTTTCTGGGAATTTGTTTATACTTATTTTTTGTGCTAAAAGACTTTTAAAGGTAGCATATGAGGTTTACTTTCTTTATTTCTTTCTCTCCAGGTTGACAGACGTTCTCAAGTTGATCTAATAACTCGTCATCGTTTGGGCAAAGGAAGTCGTGCATGGCGCAAGCTCATGCATTGCTTGATTGAGATGAAGTGTCTTTTTGGGCCATCGGGAGACCAATTGTGCAATCAATCACCTGTATGTCTTGTGAGATTAGTGTTCTGTTATCTTGCAGTAGTCACATTTTTTCTGCTACTACCTCGTGTTTTTTGTAGGAAACATTTGGTGTTTCCTCTACACAAGATGTCACACAATATTCGTGTTCATGCATCTATGTT
Source organism: Fragaria vesca subsp. vesca (assembly GCF_000184155.1). Taxonomy (NCBI): domain Eukaryota; kingdom Viridiplantae; phylum Streptophyta; class Magnoliopsida; order Rosales; family Rosaceae; genus Fragaria; species Fragaria vesca. The sequence goes on from NC_020497.1 coordinate 6,458,652, forward strand.
TGATATCATTTTTTTTTTTTTATAACTTTTTTGAATCTTTCTGAATTATTTGTATTCATATACCTAAAACACATTTTCTAAAATACTTTTGATATTCTTTAGGTTTTCTGGAAGCTAGATTTTATGGAAAGTTCTTCTAGGATGAGACGATGCGTGAGGAGGAATTACGAAGGTTCTGATCATTTTGGTGCTGCTGCCGATTTTGAGGATCATATTAAGACAAAAGAACAGGAAAATGTCATAAGCTCCTCAAATGCTCCTATATTGGCAGCCGAAGCGATTGCCATAGAGGCAGTAAACGAAGATGATGAACAAGGGGAAATTGAGAATATGGATGATAGAGCCTATGGTATTGAAGAGAGTGTGGAGAATCAGTCACGACTGTCTGAAACAGCTGATAAAAACCTGCAGGCACCTGCTGAATCTGATGATACTCAAGTTGCTGGTGAACCAGGCTTGGTCCAAAGTTCGTCACCAATTGCGGCTGGATATGTCCCTAGTGAACTTGATGAAAGAATTCTTCTTGAGCTTCCTTCATCAATGGTTCGGCCATTGAGGGTTATAAGTGGAACATTTCAGGCAAGTCTAACACTCCTAACCTGTGACATCCTTATACAGTCAATGTGTGTGTGTGTTTTGATTGTGTTATATCTAAATTTGTTCTCCATAAGCTATGAACTAAAATCTGTTAGCCTTCTGCAATGAGAGCCAATGCATGAAACTAGAACTAACAAATTGTCCAACACTATCTAATCAGAATGTTCACATCACACTAAGATGCTTAGATTTACTTGCTATGGCTCCTCCTGAGTTTTCTATATTTAGTTAAAAAGATAGAGGTCTCTTCTGGGCAATATTTAATCTTCTTGGTTTTTAAAAAAGCAACTTCGTTAATACTTTATGGTTGAAGTTAGTTTATCATTAAACTCTACTTCTGTTCAGTGGCGTAGCTAGAAATCTCAACTAAAAGGGTCATGATTTATACATATAACAATAAGTAAATTACAATTTAAGGTTTGATGATCTTGATTGATATGAAGTAATGACTTGTTTTACTGTTTTATAAATCTTCTAACATAATAAAAACTTGTGGGTAGATCGAACAATCTCATGTACAATCTCATCTTTTTTTATTGGTCAATGACAATCTCATCTTGCATTTTTCTTTCTTTCTTTTTATGATAGAGGGGTCAATTATACATTGAAATGTAATATATATAAAATCATCAACCAATTGATGCTTGTTGTCATAAGCTCATAGGGGTCATTTGAACCTTCTGGTTCCAATGTAGCTACGCCCCTGCTTCTGTTAGAGATCATAAAATGATTGTATCTCACTGAGATATGACAAGGGTGGTAATTTCGTTCGCTCAAGGGGCCATGCTGGCCCTTTTTGGTTGCCCGAGTCGGCTAAAAATAGCAAAGTCTGGGTTTGAGCAGGAAAATGCTTTGCCCCTTCTCTAATTTGGGTTCAAATTAGAGAAATACCTGTTCTGTAATTCCTTTATCATTGGTTATATGATACTGATCCTTGAGTTTTGTTTTTTTTTTATTTTATATTTTTTCCTGCATGTTAACCGTGAATCTGTGATTATTTACTTCATATGATTTTTGTATTTTTAAATTTGGTCATAGAAATGGTAACAATTTGTTTATTTTGTTGTACTATACCAGACTTGGTTACTATGATTCTGTAATCCAGTTAATTTTTTTATTTTTTATTTTCCTGTGTATGTTTATTATGATGTGGGTTGTTATATGTTTGGGATCTGTGTCTTGTTTCAGGTAACAAGTAGAAGAATAAATTTCATAGTTGATAACAGTGATATGAATGGTTCATTGGATGAACTAGATTGCAAGGATACGAGAGAAGAACATAAAGATCGTAGCTGGTGTATGTCATCCCTTCATCAAATATACAGCCGAAGGTGAGTAGATGTCAGTGAAGTGAATGAGATCAATGCTGTGCTTCATGCCTTCTATCTTTTGATTGATTGTTTTTAAATTTATTTTAATGGGTTATTCTTGTAATAGATATCTCCTAAGAAGAAGTGCTCTGGAGCTATTTTTGGTTGATCGTTCAAACTTCTTCTTTGATTTTGGGGTAAGTCTATTGCAATATATATATATATACACACACACACACAGTCCTTTTCAGCTGCGGACATCCGTACCTGAGAAAATCTGTATATATATATATATATTTTACTATTTTTGTCTATTCCTACTTGTTGCCATTTTGATGATTTCATAACTTTTTTGATCCTCCTGCTAACCAACGCATATTGTTGGTGACTTCTACTCCTAAATCTATTTCTCCAGAGTACTGAAGGACGAAGAAATGCATATCGAGCAATTGTTCAAGCACGGCCTCCCCATTTGAATAATATATATCTTGCAACTCAGGTTTTCACCTTGCTTTTTCTTGTCAGATGTATAATTGGAAAGGGGTTTGCTTTTGTTTTGCTAACAGCCTTGGACTAAATAGAGTTGTTCAGGAATGGGATTCGCTCCACTTCATCTAGCACTTAATTGTGCACTACCATAAAATTTAAATGAAAAAAAAGAAAGAGAAAAAATCTGAAGCCTGACTCTGATAACAGAAGTTCTTCCCAATCTGGATTAGATCAAACTAACTAGGAGGCTGCTAAAAGGCTTTTGGCTAAGAGGTCTATCGAGAAACCAATTAAGGCATATATCCTAGAACTTGGTAAATGAATTGTTTTGCTTGGTGTAAGTCGGATAGGACCTAAATAAAATCCTGCATGCCTTAATATGGAATCTTATATCTTATAACTTATGAATCGATTTGTTATTGTAGAGACCTGAACAACTTCTGAAGAGAACACAGCTTATGGAGCGTTGGGCTAGGTGGGAGGTATGAGAACCCAGCTTATTGAAGTTTGACATATCAAGAAATATATATACAGTAGCAGGCGTCAAATAGAAGGGGAAAATAACTAGTAGAATTGCTACCTTTTTGCAGATCAGCAATTTCGAATATCTAATGCAGCTCAATACCCTTGCAGGGCGTAGTTACAATGATATTACTCAGGTGGAGTTATCTGGATAGTTGTGTAGATGTGGATTAATATATTTATCACTTTATGTGCCCCTCACATTTCCATTATTTCTTTCAGTATCCTGTTTTCCCATGGATCCTTTCTGATTACAGTTCAAAGAGTTTGGATCTTGCAGACCCTTCTTCGTATCGAGACCTTTCAAAGGTGGGTATCAATATCATTAGAATACTGTATTGTTTTGATCCAAATTGGGCATGTTATGATGCTAAATACATCTGTGTCTGATGCAGCCTGTTGGTGCTTTGAATTCTAATCGTCTAGAAAAATTTCAAGAGAGATATTCCAGCTTCGAGGACCCAGTCATACCCAAATTCCATTATGGTTCTCATTATTCCAGTGCTGGAACAGTATGTTTTTTTTTAAATGTTATTTTTAACATGCTTTCAGCTTCTTCCATCATACTTTTTGGACTCTTTTGATATTGGTGATATATACCTTTCTAGGATATTGATGATAAAAAAAATGTTTCTCATACATATAACCCTAAGCTCTAAATAAATTAATTTCTTCGGTTCTTTTGTTAGAGGATTTTCATTCTTGAAGGAAAGTCATATCATACTCTGGCGTTATTTGATTGGAGAAAAGGATGTAGCTACCACCCAAAATCATAATCACTTTTCAGTTTTCACCCATCCAGTTGCAAATAAACTTCTTCGATAGTGAATATATTTTTGTTTAATAGTGGATGTTTAAGGGAGTCGATCCCCACAGAACCCATTGAACTGTACTTATCTAAATATTCCAATCACGTGCCTTTAATATAATCAACTTTACTTATTTGACTTTCTAGGATAAGAGAACATTTACGGTACTCTAGATGGTAGTACAGTACACTTTTCATTTCATATTCTTCTAAAGTTTATTTTAGCATGAAAGCTTTCTCATAGCTTTAGCACTCCTGGCTAATATGGCTTTTGTGATGAACCTTGCATTCTGTCTGTTAGTCTGTTACTACGGTTCTACTCACCATATCTGATCAATTGGGTATACATAGATTCTGATAATCTCCCCCATGATATCCACTATTTTTATTTTATTACAGGTGCTATATTATCTTGTTAGAGTTGAACCGTTTACGACTCTGTCAATTCAACTGCAAGGGGGAAAGTTCGATCATGCAGATCGGATGTTTTCAGATATTGCTTCTACATGGAATGGAGTTACTGAAGACATGAGTGATGTGAAGGAATTGGTATAGTATCTGGCAATTTCATGAAAGTTTTGTTTTGACCAATTTTATGATTGAAGAAACTGCAATTACTTGGTCTAATTTATAAATTATTTTTCTGGGTTTATTAATCTATCCTGTTACATACCTTAGGTTCCTGAGTTGTTCTACCTCCCTGAGATCTTAACCAATGAAAATTCAATCGATTTTGGTACAACACAAACAGGAGGAAAACTTGGTAAGCTCAAGTACATTGTGCTGGTGGAACATATCAATTGTTGTTGTCAGTTAAAATGAGGTTGATTCTTGTGATTTTCAATTATCATGTCAGGTTCTGTCAAAATTCCACCATGGGCAGAAAACCCAATTGATTTCATTCATAAGCACCGGAAGGCTCTTGAAAGTGACCATGTGTCTGCGCATTTGCATGAATGGATTGATCTTATATTTGGGTAGGTTTCTTTTGGATAACATTTTTTGTATTTCCTTGTTTTTTTCTGTTTCTTTTTTTTTCGTTTCATTATTTCTATCTTTTATAATTGTTTGACTGTATATAGCAGCTTTGAGAATCTGTTGTACATTAATAGTTTAAAATACTCAGTTATAAGCAACGTGGAAAAGAAGCTATATCGGCAAATAATGTTTTCTTCTACATTACCTATGAAGGGACAGTTGATATTGATAAGATATCAGACCCAGTAAGTCCAGTTTCCTTTGGCATCTGTCTGATTGTTCTGAATTTTTTTTATTAAAAATATTTTACTTTTCCTTTGTTTTCCCAAAACAGGTACAACAACGTGCAACACAAGACCAGATTGCATACTTTGGTCAAACGCCATCACAACTTCTTACCATCCCTCACGTGAAGAAGATGCCACTAGCAGATGTACTTCATTTACAGGTAACTTCTGTCTTCTGAAAACAAACAACTTAGCTGAACAACTTTTATTTTTGTTCTGTGGAAGTTATCCAATCCATCAGAAGAAAGCAGTTTGGATGAGTGATGAGAAGTTTTACTTTCGATAAATGAATTTCTGGTATTGGATTATCATGCATTATGTGAGATTTATTTTTTTGTTATTGAGAGTTTATCATGATTTACTTGTCAGACCATCTTCCGGAACCCAAAAGAAGTCAAACAATATACTGTTCCTGCTCCTGAGCGTTGCAATCTTCCTGCAGCTGGCATTCATGCATCTTCAGATAGTGTCATAATTGTTGATATGCATGCACCGGCAGCACATGTTGCTCTGCACAAGTGGCAGCCGAACACACCTGACGGTCAAGGTATGCCTTTCCTCTTTCAACACGGAAAGGCTGCAGCAAGCTCCACTGGTGGAGCATTTATGCGTATGTTCAAAGGGCCTGCTGGATCTGGTTCTGAGGATTGGCTTTTTCCTCAAGCACTAGCATTTGCTACATCTGGAATCAGAAGCTCATCTATAGTTTCCATAACATGTGACAAAGAAATCATTACTGGTAAGTGATCATTTCGTAATTTAGAAAGACTGAAGAAAACAAGGCAATTGGAGTAAAAGAGATACTAAAATGAAACTTGGATTCTAAGAGTGTACACTCTTTTTTATATTTGGCTTTTTAGGAGCATTTTAATTCTGTGTTTATGTTTCGTTATACAAGGTCTTAAAAAATGTACGTAATAGCAGCATATTTAGCATCGTGTTGGGATCAAAATCTGAACTTATAGAGTTGTATTTGGAAACTTGGGTTTAAGGGAGAAAGAGAAGAACGAGACTAGGGAGGCAGCAAAAATATTTTAGACGGAAGATAACCAAGAGTAAGAATGGAAACTTTTATTCGTTCATTCAAATCTCCCTTAAACGATATGCCTGTAATTGCTCAAGATAATATTAGAAACCTAAAACAAAATACAGTACTAATTCCAACATACATGTGAAACCATAAGATTCTTTCTGAAAATGAGAAACAATAAGATAATCAGACCAGATAAGCCCAAGCCTAAATAACTTGAAGGACATAAATCAATACTTAAGCGATATCAGGCTAGCCCATTCTACATCATTAATTGACTCAAACAGGCTGTAGGATGCAAGGTATTATGGGAACATATTCATACATGTCACAGGGGAAAGTTGGATTTTGTCATTCTCTTTTGTGAATCTGTTTAACACTGATTGTCATCCTCCTCTGTGTGTATCTGTATAGGATAGTTTGTTTGTCTGTATAGGACAGTGAGCTTTATACCTTTCTAAGAAAAATAAAAGAAAAGAATGTAAGAATAATAATGACTACGGGTAAACATTTGCCTCATTTGCTGATAAATTAGGTAATCGTTTGGCTCAAAACTAGGTTGGCATGCGATGTAACAGTACCACAGCTCTATTAAGTCTCTCTCATTTCATTTTCAGTAATTTGGTATCTGAGTGAAACTATTTTTGGCATGTAACTAGGTGGGCATGTAGATAACAGTATCAAGCTAGTTTCTTCAGATGGAGCAAAAACCTTGGAGACAGCCTTTGGCCACTGCGCTCCAGTCACTTGTCTTGGACTTTCACCTGATAGCAACTACCTTGTGACGGGATCTCGGGATACTACAGTTTTACTGTGGAGAATACATAGAGCATTTACTTCTCGCTCGAGCAGCGTATCAGAATCTTCTAGTGGGACAGGTACATCAGGCACAACCAGCAATAGTAATTTATCACATATATTGGCAGATAAAAGCAGGAGGCGTCGTATTGAAGGTCCCATACATGTTCTTCGAGGCCACCAGAGGGAAATACTCTCTTGCTGTGTGAGCTCAGATCTTGGAATAGTTGTTTCATGCTCCCAATCATCAGATGTGCTCTTGCATTCTATAAGAAGAGGTCGGCTGATCAGAAGGCTACCTGGTGTGGAGGCCCATGCAGTCTGCCTCTCTTCTGAGGGAGTTGTGTTGACTTGGAATAAAACACTCAACACTTTGAGTACCTATACTCTAAACGGGTCTCTCATTGCCAGAGCTCAGTTATCGGTCTCTGGTAGCATCAGTTGTATGGAAATTTCTGTTGATGGATGGAGTGCTTTGATAGGAATAAACTCGTCTATGGATACTGATAGATCCTTCAGCAGCAGCTGGGATTCTAAGCTTAAAAACACAGACTTTGAAGATCTTTCTCGGGAGTCAGAGAAAACTGAGGAAATCAAAAGACTGGACACTCCATCACCTTCAGTTTGCTTCCTGGATATCCATACACTGGAGGTATGTGAAATGCAATTTTCTTTTTCTTGGTTTGTGCCCATTTGATGTTCTGCCAAATATTGTGACAGCTGTTTCTCCTGGTATGCATGATAGGTTCCATCTGTTTATAACAAACCTGTAATTCTTATTCTGCAGGTTTTTCATATATTGAAGTTGGGAGAAGGAAGGGAGATCACATCGCTTGCTCTAAACGCAGATAATACCAACCTTCTGGTGTCGACTGCAGATAAACAGTTGCTAATTTTCACTGACCCAGCTGTAAGTCAAAATTTGATTTCTTGAATAATTTCACTCTCATAGGAGTTAAAAGTTCATTTTCATAGTGGTTTTTAAACATAGAATCACCATACTTGCCCCTTGTTGCTTGCAGTTGAGCTTGAAAGTGGTGGATCAAATGCTCAAGCTTGGTTGGGAAGGTGATGGGCTAAGTCCCCTAATAAAGTCATAGTTTTAGGCCATACCGGAAAAGATACCCGATAGTCCGATACCTCCATAGGTCACAAACTGCAAGAGCATGTTAGCTATAGCCCTCTGTCTTGGAGTTTGAGTAGAATCATTCATTTGCAGTTTGAGATGTGTTTTGACTTTGAGTGTAACATATGTGTAGTATATATAGGCAGAAGAACCCTATATTGCATACTCAGAGGTACAGGCTTAGATTGCTGCGAGGTTGGTGTTTTTTGTTTCTTTGACTCGATTGAGTTGTAAGTATGTAGAGGCTCTCGAGGCTTTGAGCTCTTCATTTTTGTTCATTGATTTCTTTTGTTAGTGAATGAAAATATAGAAGGTATGGCTACATGGACTGTTCACCATGAGCAATAGAAACTTGATCTATTTGTTCCAATCTTGGCTGAAAATGTCATCGGAAGAGGTCAGTTTGAGATGATGTACCTGAACAATATTGAGCAATGTCCCGACTCCTAACCCCATGCTCAAGTAAATAGGCATTTTGGCTGGAGCTTTCCATCATTCCATGGCATATCTTTTTGTATTTTCCATATTTTAATTTGACCATTTCTACAAGATTCGATGGGAGAAGTTGAGAGCATTGAATTATCCAATGACTACCAATATATTCAGACTTCCTATATTTTCAAAATCTGTTCATCTAATTAAAATTGAACTCTTTCTTTCATCAAAAATTTACTACTGCAAACTAGAGTTTTGGTTCATAATTTTGCCGAAGGACTCTGGAGACGAGAACCTAAACACTGAACAGGAAATGAAACCGATTTGGCAATTGCAACCAGATCTTGTTATATTTTCGGGATAATTGTAGCTAATCTATTTGGATAAGGAAAGTGTCTTCTCCTATGCAGATTAGGAATACGAGAAGACACTTCCCTTATCTGCAAGGGATCACTTTTGTATGGGTCTATATATAGAGGTCTCTATTCAAATTTAATGTTTGGTTAAGTTAATAGTGGATGCATCTGAACTTGATTCCGCGCCACATTTCAGACTAACTTTCTTCACCGCCGAACCCTAGAAAATTGACATTCGCAATATCACAGCAATGTCAGACTACTTCCCGAAGAAATTATTCACAAAATCCTGTTGAAGGTACCCACCAAGTCTCTAATCAAATTCACCATCGTCTGCGAGTCATGGCAGTCACTGATCAAATCCTCTGCCTTCATTGAGTCCCATCTCCGCACCACAATCGACTCGTGCGACTAAAACGACTCTCACCTCCTCCTTCTCAGCCCTTTTCCTTACGACCGCACAGAACAAATTGGCCATGAGCATCACTGGTTGCGTTGGGATAGCCCTGATTCGGTGAGCACTCCACCCTTTCAACTCCAGTCATATACTTGAAAAACAAACCCGTTTCCGATCTGTGCGTGATCGGAACTAGTAATGAGTTGGTATGTCTTGCGCCTAATGAAGTGGGCAGCGGTCGTTCTGCCACCTTGATTTGGAACCCCTCCATTAGAAAAGTTGTCATGTTGCCTAAACCACCTGTCAGTTTCAAATCCCATCGCAAGCTCACAACGCTTGGCCTTTGCTATGATGCACGTTCCAATGACTACAAGGTTTTGAGAATTGTGTCTCTACTTGATGATCATTCAGACTTGTCCCGATTCGCAACTAAGGTTCAGGTTTACTCGTTAGCCAGGGGATCTTGGAACAGACTTAGTGCTTCAGTCACTCCTGTAGATTTGCGGGCTGTTTATAAACCCCCTACTTTTGTTAATGGCATTTTCCATACGCTTCAAGTCCGTTTGAGGGTGTTACCGTGGCCGTTACGAGGAACCCCGTAAGTGTGGCGGACAAATGTTCATATGCACCTTCAATGTGGCAACTGAAGAATTTGGCGAGGTGATGGTACCGGAAGCTGTGCTCTCCGTGCGAAAAGGCCATTGCACTATGTCATGATATGGGGACTCCCTTGCTCTGATTAGGCATTATGATTATAATTACAGCGATCCAGTTAATCGCGGTTGTGACATTTGGGTTATGAAACAATATGGCGATGCAGAGTCGTGGACTTACCTGTTCAATATCTATCTGGTTCACCCTAGTATATATGGTTTTAAAAGATGTGGGGAAGTTGTGCTAAAGGAGTGTGACCAATATGGTCGGAGAACAATGGCTTCTTTTGATCCTAAGACTAAGCAATTAATGGTTTTGCAAGAACTGAGAATTATAGTTACAACTTCATGGATTCTTTTGTAGAGAGCCTTGTCTTGCTTGACCACGCCAATGCCATCTCTTACCAAGTAGCAAGAAGAAGCAAGCACAGAGTTTTGCTTCAATATTAAACATAGCTATGTGGTTTTGACCAAGTGTTTGATTTGCAGCTTTCACATTGGTTAATTAGCACAACCACCATCGTTCTTGGCATCATTTTTCTTGGGGCATGTTGAGATGTTTACGAACTGTTAATGGGGTGGTATGTGCAAGTGTTTTGAGTTTTCAATTTGGTATGCGTTACATGATTTGCTATGCGAGTTTTGTTAATGCTGTAGGCTTTGATTTGTTTTTGGTGTTGGATTTTCATTACTATTGTTTAAAGAAGCTACTCTGCATAGTTTTCTTGTTCCTCTTTAAGTATGTGGCAGTGCATATCTACTGTTTAGCTAAATGAACTTTGTTGTAGTCAACAGTCAAGTAGTAAGAAACTTTTTGTAGAGCACAAATATTCTTATGAAACTTCTGTGAGCTTTAATAGTGACGGTGGCCGTGTTTTGCTGCAGAAATTTGAGCAAAGACAATGACCATGAGTAATGTCCCTTTCCGAGGGGAACCTGGCTTGTAACTTCTACTGAAATGCTGATTAATTATGCTCATCGCATTCACCTTTCCTCTCAGTTCTCTGTAGTTCTGTGTAGCATTCACTGTCTATTCCAGCCAATTTTTGAACTGTTTTTAGTTTCATGAAATGTTGTATGGTAGCAATATTTCATAACTAATAACTCGATTTGTAACCTTAGATTTGGTATTGTCGTTGGCTGGCTGTGCCAAGTGTCATATAATTTGCTGTTTTGTTATAGGGAAAATTGCTCAAACAATAACTCAACTTTGCTAGGCTATTAAACCATCAGGCCCTTCCAATGAGGGATCCCTTTTTTTGTTCATTCTTAGGGATAGATCATTTCACGAACTTGTCAATCACAAAATCAAATCTCCACCGTTCAATTCATTAGGCTATATGAGTAGATCATTTATACAAATTTTCAGAAAATTTGGTGATCGTTAAGTCATCCAAATAAGGGATTTGTTTTTAATAATCTTGAACGGTGTAGGTTTGACATAAGTGTTAAGTTTTTTGTTTTAATCTCAACCATCCAAGCTCATTAAAAAACAGATCTAATGGTATGGACCTATCCCTAAAAATGACAAAAAATAGGGATTCCTCATTGGAAGGCCCCTGATTAAACCATAGGCCATATATGATGTTTCAACCTCAACTCAATTTTTGTATCTACGACCACTTATCTCATTAACCCCCTTAACTTTTTAAGGGCAAATTCGTTTCTTCACTTTTTTAAGGTTGAAATATCAGATACGGTTTTGTTACTTCAAAAAGATAGGATATATAAGTTAATAATTGAGCAAAATTCAAATATTGTTTGTGCAAAATACATTTGATATTTCTCAGAATAGGCACTTTGGTAACTCATGTTCCAAACCTTCAGAACTTTCACTGTCTCGATCCAACACTAGGACCTAGCTTCGTTAACTCCGCAAGTAAGGTTACTAGCTCGAAATTTTTTAAGAGAACTGTCGTCTATTAAGATTTCAATTAATTTGTTTTCCACAAACATTTTTTCCTGTCTTTCTCTATGTCTTCTTTCTTTCTTCTTCTTATCTCTTTCCAGATCAATTATTCCTTCTCTTGTGTGTGCTTGTTCAACAATCTCATCATCTCATCCTTCTTACTTGATGCTTGGAGAAAGAATGATGTCTTTTCTTTGTGTACCTTTTTTTGTTGGGTCTTTTTACGAATCGGTAGGCCGATCTTTTTACAGTCTCGAGGACGATCTTGCTCTTGATGATGATCGCTTCCGTGATCAATATGGAACCAGGCTCAGTCCATCATCCTCACTTACCGTGACCATGTACTGGTTCACTCTGCCGCATAAATATGAATGCTGCTTAGTGGAGCTGGCTCACAATGCAGCCAAACCCATTTTATCGGGCTTTGGGTCGTGCTTGGTCGGGCTCATTTCTTAACTGGCTCGAGCTCGGGTACTTGAACCCAACCTAGCCCATGATCCAATCTCAAAACATGCCGAGCCGTGCGCGGGTCAGGTCATCATGAACGAGTCGTGCTGGACCTGTTTAGTACCGTCAATTGAAATTTACGGAGGCCAATATTGTAAATCTAAATTGTGACATATACGAAAAGGTAAGCCGACCAAAATTTCTTAGGTGAAAATAAAAGATATAAATAAGTCAGTGTCCTCGGAGCAGAGTTTTGGGTGCAAAAAGAGGAGGCACGAAAGCGTGAGGTACGCAGATTTTGTTCTTATAGGCCCAAAAACGAGTAGGGTTTTAGAGAGATATGGGAGGTAAAGGCATTAGGCGGAGAGCCAAGAACTACAAAGAAGCTCACGGCGGTTACAGGAGGCTGCCGCCGCCGCCTGATCGTTCTCAACCTGACGCTTTGCCCTCTAAACTTCGCAAAATCCTCTCCTACACCACTCCCCAAGGTTTTGATTTTCTTTTGTTTCTGAAACTTCTACTGAAATTTGATGTAGTTTCCATTTGGGATTGGTTTTGTTAAGTTTATGTTTTTGATGGGTTTCAGGCTCTTTGAAGGTTGCCAAAGATGCTGAGCAGAACAACAAGAAGAGAGATGGAGCTGGTGCTGCTCCACCAGTAAGTGCTTGTTTCATGAAATTAAGGGTTTTGGGTTTTTGTGTGGTTTGGAGGGTTTGATTGAGATTATTGAGTGTTTGTAGCAAAAAAATGTAATTCGTTTCGATTCCATTGGTGCCCATGTTGAATTTTAGTTGGTAAAATGTGGTTGATATGATGGTTATTTGAACAGAAGAAGGATAAGGAGGAAGTGGAGGTAGAAGATACTAGTATGGAAAATGGGGACTATGATGAGAATATGAATGTTGCACCTCCACATTCGGAGGAGAAGAAAAAGAAGAAAAGGAAGCGAAAGCAAGTGGTTGACCTTCGGTTTGAAGCGGAAGCGCTGGAGCAATCGGGAGGCCGTCTGAAAAGAAAGGAGCGCAAGAAAAAGTACGTGTTTTGTTACCCGTTTTCAAAATGCTGAATTTGAGCTACCTGGCATGTTAATGAGATTAGCAGCATCATTGTGACCATCTTATGATCATTTATCTGAATGTCTGTAAATTGAATTGTCTGCAAAAGTGAAAAGGTTGCGGTTTTGTTAGGCTATTGCATCTTTGCACTGATCAGGTTAAGCAAGCTATCTGTCTTTTAAGGTTTAGTGACCAGCTTTTGGTGTTCAGGTACTTGGAAGCAAAGAAAAACAAGAGCAAAAAAGGCAAGAAAGAAGATAATGTAGACGACTTTCCTGGACGTGAGAAAATCAGATTTGGAGAGGTGGTTCAAGCTCCTCCAAAGTTGGTTGCTCCCAAGGTAATGTTATAAATTCCTTATGATATACTAAACATATAGGCATATTGGTGTTCTTCAGTTGATTTACAAGCTCAGCATGTTTTTTATGAAGGCATTTAAGAATGTACAAGATGCTTCGAAGGAGCGGGTTCGGGTCAATGCTATTGAGGCATATAGGCAACGCAAAAAATGGAACTCAAGACCAGGGATTCAGCTCCCTAATCCTGTGACTGCATCCTTGTAAATGGTACGAGTATGATGCATTGGGAAAACCTAGCATTTGTTGTCCATTCCTGCGGAGAGAAACTTGTCTGTTCTCACATGACTTGCAGTGAGAGTCTGCTTAGGCCCACCAAGGTTGTGTCGCTCTCATCTCGGCAAGGGGACTGCAGATGATTGCATAACTGGTTGTAAGCTCACACCCTCAACTAATGCTAGATTTTCTCAATGTGCATTTATCATGTTGCCTCTTAATCTTCTTGTATTCTATACGAAGTCCTTCTATGCTGCTTCAATTTTGTGATGTAATCCATTTGAGGAATGTGCAAAACCATTCAAGCAATCTCATATTGCTATCTAGATTTGTACGAGGAAAAGAGTGATTCTTTTTTGTTTTCTTTACCTCTTTGTTGAGAACCACAGTAGATCCATGTTCATGTGTCCATTTGTGGTGGAACTTCTACACCCAAATGTTCACAGTGTCTGATTATGTACATCAACTAGTATTTGACTTTGGCGACTTCATCTGTTTACAGATTGGTTGCTTAGTTATGAATTCATTGTTATTTGTGAGTGCAGTTTCAAGTTGAAACCTGTAAACAAACCTGTAACATGTCGTTGGGATATAATTAGGGAGGGAATCAAATTACAGCAACGTTAGAGACCTTTGAAGCATAAAAGATGTTGCACATAGTTCTCAAGTTTGCTCTTCATTATTACAGCAAAACTTTAGAGACCTTTGAAGCATAAAAGATGTTACATAGTTCTCAAGTTTACTCTTCCTTGATAGGAAGCTACACACAGTGTCTCTGAAACACCCAAACCTCTAAACCCCCATTATGGATATGGATAGGAAGCTACAGACTGTCTCTGAAACACCCGAACCTCTAAACCCCCGTCCATGTGAAGATTAATCATCGTCCTGTAAGTCACAATTCTGTTCTCGTCACTCATCTTGAACACAAAACAGCCTAACAAAACTGCTGACAGGATCTTCATTTGTCTGTTAGCAAACTCCTTTCCTAGACATATTCGCGGTCCGGCCTGTTTATTATGCAAACAAGTAGCTTTTTAAAACACTTTGTTCTAATCTTCCGATGATTAAGGTTACTTCAGACATCAAACTTAACAAGAAAAATTAGATGTACTGAGACGAAAGATGGGTTTTGAGCACAAATGGACAAGCGAGTCTCACCTGAAAGGCTGTAAACTTGAAGGGGCTCTCCGGCTGGAAGACTCCATTCTCGTCAAGCCACCTCTCTGGTTTGAACTGCTCAGCATCATCTCCCCATAATGTCTTCATCCTTCCCATTGCATAAGGTTGGTATGCTACCAAAGTTCCTTTCCTCACACTGAATCCATCTGGCAGTGTATCATCAGAAAAACACATCTTTCCATCCTAAAATCAAAGCAGAATTGAAGCCTTAATTGTCATATGCCAGAATCTAATCTGGTGGAAATCAACTGCTGAAATGGTTATTCATAAGTACATTTCATATCTGCATAAAAGAATTTTAATCACACTGATACCAATTGTATATGAAAGACACCCGTGAGCTAGAATCAGACAGCGCAGAGCACTCGAAACAAAATACAATATGATTGAGAAAATCACATCGAACGCATATAAATGGACACCTTGATTGAGTTGAAGACATACCACTGGAACTGCAGGATAGATTCTAAGGGTTTCAGTGATGGCAGCATGAAGATACTGCATCTTTTCCAGAACATCTTCGCTCAAACTCGACGCAAACTCAGAAAAGTTAGTGATCTTTTTCATGCCAGTTACTTGCTCCACCTCTTGTGAAATCTTTTCTTGCACTGAAGGGTGTTTGCAGAGCAAGTAAATGAACCAGGTAAGTGTGGTTGCTGTTGTGTCTTTACCAGCTATAACGAAATTGAGGATTATATCTCTCAAATATGTTGGATCAGTCTGGTTTACTTGCAGAAACGGTGATAAAATGTCTTCTCTCTCCATCTGCACAAAGAAAAGTGTATAACATGTTGAACCAGAATCAGAATCAGAAACTTGTAACTTGTATTGTCACTCACAGTCTTAGCAGAGTTCCCCTTTTTCTTCATTTGCTCAATTTTTTTGTGGATCAACTTATATACGAAATCATCAACGATTTTCGTGTTCTTCCTTAAGAGGGCTTCTGATCCTACATTCAGAAACTTCTTGATCCTCCAGAAGACATCAACATAAGTACATAACGGAAGAGGGTCAATGCACTTGAATTATCAAAAGCATCACCAAAACTCTTGCCTTCTTCACCTGATTCACACATGTTGTCTAATGCAGTACCAAATGCTACTTGGAATATCGAATCCAAGGCTAATTTCATAAACACATCCTACATAATACCATAGCTACTAGATTAACACCATATAAGAATGAAAATATCCTTTTATTCTTGAACAGTGACAACAAGCTTTTCAAACTCACTTGAATTTCAATTGTCTGGTTGGAAGTTGCAATCTCAGACAATTTGTAAGCAAGTTTTGCTGCACCTTTCTGGAAAATTACACTGCTAAAGTCCCTCAACATTTTTGTCGAAAACTCATGGCTAGATATCTTCCTCTGTTGGCGCCACTTTTCTCCATCGACTGCAAAAATTCCATCCCCTAGAAGATCCCTCAGAATGTTGTAATTATACCACCCCTGAACAAAAGCTCCAAGGAAGTTAGAGTCTGCCCCTTCATTGTTCCATTCTATGTAGTTACCAAATTAGAAAACACTTCCATTCTTGACCTAGCATGCATGATTATGATGAACAATCTTGGAGTACGTAACTGAATGACAATTCCTAATGACATATTTCGGTCCAACTTTCTCTATGGGTCTGCTTCTTGCTTCATTTTCTTGATAACTAAGCAGAGATGGGAACATACCTTTCCGTAGTTATCGAAGTTGGATTTGAGTATGTACTCAACGTTTGCTGGGTCTGAGGTGTAGATCTCACTCCTGAAGAGGCCGAGCAGTCTGTAAGTCTTGTGTTTGGCAGCAAGATCAGTCATGTAATCGTGCAACCGGTTGAAGTTACGTAGCTGATGAAGTTGTGTCCCGGCAATTGGTGGGTACTTCTTGTTACTCTTGATCAGCTTCCTTTTCAGCACTGATACTGTGAAAATGGATAGGACTAGAGCCAAAGCGGTGAAGAAGAAAATGGGGGTTGAGAGAAGAGAGTACTCCATGACTAGTGCCATGCGCTAATTTGGGTGTGTGAGTTTCGTTGTTTATATGTATATCTTCTACCCTATGGTCAATCCAACTTACTATTCTTGCTGCTTTGCTAGCTTTACGTGGAACTAGCTTATATGAGATCCTTATATGAGATCATCAGGAAGAAAACAAATTAATATCACATGCAGTTAGATCGATCTTGTTGGCTAACAGGGCCACAGTTTGTTATGTCCCTCGTGCATCATCATTCATCTATATGAAAATGATTTTTATTATATGTGGAATCTCTGCAAAAATTTATGTATACAATATATATGTGGGAACTAGCTTTATATATATTATGTTATTTAATCTTAATTATTCACATATGTATGTGTAGATACACACGCCGTGTATTAAAGATGTTTTACATTCTTTTGAGGAATATATCTCGTTTTACTAACTATTGTTTAGATTGATGGTTATATGGATCGATCAATAAGTGAATTAGAAAGTACAAATTAAGAGTGTACATAAACTCATAAAGCGTTTGATATATGAGTTGTGAGTCATCTCTATTACACCCAAAACACTAGAATCGACGACTTAAAATAGAAAAACTTATAATTATGATACATTCTCGAAAAATAAAACTTCCATTGAAGAGAACAACTGAAAGAATTTCATAAAAATTCTCGTAGGATCGAATACATCAATATCTTCAGTGTTTTTGAACCACGTGCATTTAAATTTGCGTCCTTTTACTATTCCCTATTCAGCTCAAATAAAAAAACCTAGTTCGAGCTGAATATGTATTCACTAATTAATCGATAACTTTATAGTTTTATCATATCACCATAGTTTATTTTTATCTCAGCGTAAATATATATGTTGGATTAGACCAAGAAATCAACAAGTAAATTTGTAATGTGGGAGAAAATGATCGAGCTCAAGCTTGAATGAAATTTGACAAGTTCAAGCTCAAGGTTAGTCGCCTCCAGTCATTTTTTAAATGAGCTCGAATAAAATGCCAAATAAAAAATAGGACTTGCAAGTCGAGCTAACCTTGTCTTGACTAGATTGATTGATCTTCCAGTCTTGGTCTTATATTAATCAAATGAATCTTGGATTCGATCACAGTGGGTTAGACAATTCAGTGTTGCATGTGTTGATACTTACAATGGGGTCAACGGTCGGGTCAATCCTCATATGGACACGCAGTAAATGTAAAACTAAACCCAGTTTTAGAAGGTTAGGGAATCCTTTCACATCATGGTAATTGAAGATCAAGCTTTGAAACCTAGTTCAACTCAGTTTCCATGTCGGAAATGGAATGCTTCTATATCTAAAACCTATATACATGTGAGTTCTATCTCTGTAAGTACTTAATTTTGTTGGTTTTTATATATACATTAGAGTTTGATTTCTTCAATTTCTGAAATCGAGATCACCAAGAAGAAGACCAGATGGAACTTTTGAGTAGGCAAGATTTCGAGGGCATGGTTTTAAATCCCAACTCGTCGAGTTTGGAGATACTAACTATGGTTACTGCTGTTGCTCACATGAAACTGATGAAACAAAAGCAACTAGAAAAGCAGAGGATGATGGGTAACTTCAACTCCAAGAAAGATGAAGCTGAGGCCTACCAATCAGTTTCGACTAAGCAAGAAACTAGAGTGGTAGAGAAGAGTACTAACAATAAGCCTCTGGTAGTAACCTCGAAGAAAAAAAAGCCTATGGTAATGGAGCCCAAAAATACCTTAGGATGTTATAGTGGGAACCTTCAACTTCAAATGGATACCTTAAACTGCAAGAAAGAACCAAATTGTGTCATAGAGAAAGAATCTAGTCCATTTATTCCGCAGACGCGAAGAAGATGGGAGCCCCAAAAAGAAAACGGTGTTAGAGAACAGAAAGATATGAGCATAAAAAAGAATGGTTTGAAAAGAAAATTCCAAGATGAGCATGATAGGGAGAACAAGAAATTAGTACCCCATAGTACTGGTGACTTGCCTGACGAGTTCAAGAACCAGAATGAAACTTCCGGAGGGATTAAGGTGGAGTTGATGATTGGGAAAAAATTGGTTAAGTCTGATTGTGTTGATAATGATGCTAATGATTATGATTCGGATTGCGCGTTGAGGAACAAGAAACATAAAGGCTTCAAGAGAAGGCATAAGAGAAAAATAGTACCAAATCGTAATGCTACTACTACCAGTCATGACTTGCCTGAAAATTTCAAGAAGAAGATTGAAAGTATGGGAGGGAGTAAGGTGAACTTGGTCATTGAGAAGACATTGTACATGTCTGACTTAGCACTTAACCAAAACCGGTTGTCAATGCCTTTCAAACAACTCCGCTCCAAATTCTTGGAAGATGATGAAGTTAGAAGGCTTGCGAACCACGAAACCTTTACACTCCCATTGATAGACACCAGGCTACAAGAAAGAGAGATATGCTTGAGTGAGTGGAGCATGCCCACAAGCAAATGGTATGCTCTGAAAACTCAATGGCACAAGAAAATTGTTGTGGAGAACGAGCTTAGAGAAGGTGACTTGATCCAAGTTTGGTCATTCCGAGATAAGGGGAACAACCTTCACTTGGCACTTTGTTTGGTTGAGAGAAAAGATGAGGCTAGTGATGCTGCTGGGTGTAGAAAGAAATCAAAGAATGGTTTTCTTCTTGGTGAAATCTCTAATAGAAATAGTGGTGGCAGCAGTGTTTGATTTGAAGAAATTTTTTGGAGCTTTCTGCTGCATTGTAATTAATTTAATGTTACTAATTTTGTCATTAGTTATCATATGTATGTTTATGACTTTATTCTAAGAGTCAAAGAATTTTGCTTTCTGTTAATAACTTAAAAAGAGCAATATCTTTTGCAACAAGAAGCAATGAGAAAGTAGAAAGATAATTACCTCTAAAATCACATAATGGTTTTATCTGATTAATGACAACGACACAAGAGAACATAACATAGATATATCCACTGATACAGATGGAAATAGCCTTCACACTCCAAAACATTATTTTTGCTCATGAAATGTCTCAAAATTTCCTTGGAACTGCAAGCATAGTGAGGCTGCCATCCATGTGAAGAGTGAACATGGTTCTATAGGTTACGTTCTTCGTTTCATCAGCCAATTTGAAGCGGAAGGACCAGAGAAGAGCCATTGCTACTATCTTCATCTGTCGGTAAGCAAAGTCCTTCCCTAG
This sequence comes from Fragaria vesca subsp. vesca, assembly GCF_000184155.1. Classification (NCBI taxonomy): domain Eukaryota; kingdom Viridiplantae; phylum Streptophyta; class Magnoliopsida; order Rosales; family Rosaceae; genus Fragaria; species Fragaria vesca. The sequence continues at coordinate 6,478,766 of NC_020497.1, forward strand.
ACAGATCCGAGGCCCTGCCTGCAATAGTACAAGGGAAACTAGCTTTGAGACAGTGCATCACTAGATGTGTTATAGCAACAAAAAATGAAGAAAAATGTGACACGAACATGAAATGCAACGAATTTGAAAGGTGACTCTGGCTTGAATATTCCATTCTCGAGCCATCTTTCAGGTCGGAAATCCTCAGCATCTTTTCCCCAGATGTAAGGCATTCTTCCCATGGCATAAGCCATATAGGTTATTCGATCTCCTTTTTTCACTCTGAAGCCATCAGGAAGAATGTCATCTGTCTCGGCAGATCTCCCATCCTATAGAATAAGACAAGAACAATTTGATGTTAAAACTCATCTAATTAAATGATTTGAAGTTCGACTTTCAAACAGTTACAGGAGTTACTTTTGGAAGTGTTTAATTGGATCTTTGAGTATACACACATACGTACCAGGGGAACTGCAGGATATAGCCTCAAAGTCTCAGTTAGTGTAGCATGAAGATAGTGCATTTTATCAAGAGCTGCATCAGTTATTTTGGCCAAAAATTCATCAATGTTGGCTTCATGATCCAGACCTACAACATCCCTCACTTCTTGTGCAACTTTCTCCTGTATTAGAGGGTTCTTGCTGAGCATGTAGAAGAACCATGAGAGTGTATTTGCACTTGTATCTTTGCCAGCAATCATAAAATTCAGAACTATATCCCTTAGATATTTGTCAGTCATTTGCTCCGGATCCTTCTCACTTTCCACAAGGAACCTTGATAGTATATCCTCCTTGTCATTCTGTGAAACATCAATAAATAGCCAAGATTTTCATCAAGTACTACACTTATGCAAGCTTTGACAGGAGTGGAAATGATACATATGGCCAAACATTTCCCCAGTTAATGTTAAGTTGATTTAGAAATTCACTCATCACTTGCCTAAAAGATGTAGGATCATAAAATAATTGGAAGACAATATTTATTATTTACACAGAAACAATGGCAAAGAGAATGTGGAAACACAAGTTTACTTACACCATCTTTCTCCTCATCCAGCAATTTCCTCTTGCTCCTGATTAGATGGTCCACAAAATCATGAATGACTTTGACATAATTTCTAAGACTGGCCTCAGAACCAATGTTGAGAAATCTTTTAACTTTCCAGAATGGATCAACATATCGCCGGTAAGTTAGAGCAGTTGACTCATCAAAAGCCTTCATAAATCCTATCCCCGATTTGCTCGACTCCTCCAGGCAATTCAGCTCTATTCCAAACCCAACTTTGAATATGGAATCCAAGGTACATCTCATAAGAAAATCCTAGAAAGAATCATATGCAAGAAACATGAGTAACAACTTTTCTTTACAAGAAAATTAGAATTTCAAACTTCAAAATTTCGAGTTTAAGAAGCTTTTATAGAAATATTTTTGGTTAGTTGATCACAGGGAATTTGGTCTTTGGAAGTGAATGTGATGAATGCCAGAAACTTCAGTAATTTCCTCTCACCATGCTTTAAATACCAACCAAAACTAAAAATGACAGAATGACTTGGGAGTTAGGACTGCATATATAGCTTCCTAAGCTTATATCAGCTCTCCAAAAGGAATCATAAGATTTTTAAACCAATTGGTCATGCAACACGACAGAACAAGTCTAACCCAGGAAGCCAGACTAAACCAATCACTTAATATGTGCATGACGCTATTTATTTTTATCATCACCTAACCCCTATATCTGACACAGACACATTAGACAAACAAAATATATATATATATATATTATTTTTTTTTTTTTTTTGGTTTTTCTAGATCACTCACCTGCATATCAAAAGCACAACTGGAATCTGCAAACTCATGAATAACTTTAACCAGTTTGGCTGCATTTCTTCTAAACACAGAGCAGCTAAAATCTCTAAGAATCCTGGTTGAGAACTCCAGGCTGGCGAGCTTCCTCTGCTGTCTCCACTTCTCTCCATCAACAACAAATATCCCATGACCAAAAGTATCACCCATTATAAGTTGATTATATTCACCTTTAGTATAACTGGAAAATTTGGTTTTTAGGACATGCTCTATGTTTCGTGCATCACATGTGTATACAGCACAGTGGCTAGGAGCAAGAAGGCGGTAAGTAGGGGTTTCTCTGGCAATTTGGGTTTGGTGGTCATAGAGTCTTGTGAAGTATAAGAGCTGGTGAAAAACGGTGCCTTTTACAGGCGGATAACTTGGATCTCTGATGGACTTGCCTGTGAAGATTTTGAGTATGAGGGAAGACAAGAAAGTTATGAAGAGAAAAAGTAAGAGAAATGTAAAAGCAAAGATGAAATGAAGAATAACCATCTTTCTCTAAGCAAGTTAGAGGGAGACAAAGTAATATACAGAGTGGGAAAGAAAGGTAGAGTACTTTGAGAGAACTAAAAGAGTAGTTGCTTATCTTTGTGAAAGTTTATTGAAGAAATAGAAAAATGCAACCAAAAAGATGGCACATGCTGATGTCGATTGAAGACAATAGAAAAATGCAACTATGAGAATTCAGATTATTGCAATAGATTCCTGGGAGGGTATCCAATAAGCAATGAAACTGCAGCAGTTGACCTGGTTCAGGATTCAAGACAGTATATAATGTATTATTCACAGTCCAGCAAGAGAATACAAAGTATATCCCCTAATTTACATATATATTACATTCACTCTAGTATCATAAGAATAACCGAAGTGACATTGTTTTTCTTCATATATGGAAACAGATCAGGTCTTCCTAGGAAGTGCAACCAAAGGAAGACTTCCATCAATGTGAAGGGTGAACATGGTCCTATAGGTCACATTTTTTGTGTCATAGGCCAATTCGAAGCGGAAGAAGCACAGAAGAGCCATTGCTACTATCTTCATCTGCCGATAAGCAAAGTCCTTCCCCAGACAGATCCGAGGACCAGCCTGCACACAATTATCTATTAGCGATAGTTTAATATGGTGGTTAGTATCATTTTTTTTTTGTTGAGAATGTTGGTGGTTAGTATCTGTGATATATAAGAAAAATAAGCCACCACACGAACATGAAATGCAACAAATTTGAAAGGTGATTCCGGCTGGAAAATTCCATTGTTGAGCCATCTTTCAGGTATAAACTCCTCTGCATCCTTTCCCCAAATGTAAGGCATTCTGCCCATGGCATAACTCATGTAGTTAATACTATCTCCTTTTTTCACTCTAAAGCCATCAGGAAGAAGGTCATCTACCTCTGCATGTCTACCATCCTTGCAGGAAAAAAAAAAAACAAACAGTGAAAATTTCAATATTGTCACAAACTCACAATGACTGTCTCTGATAAGGAAAGTCAAGAAAAAGATTTTAAGTTCACTACCTAATCTTCCTTCTAAAGCACTTGAAATTGCCCTAAAATTACTAGTGGGTTGACAACTTCTAGGTCACCTTTAAATATATATATTGGAACTCTATGATTGAAGCTCAAAAATTATTAGACTTAAGTGGTTTGGTATTAGACCTTTGGTGCTGCCCTCTATTTAATCCAGAAATGTATGAAGAAAACTAAAATAAAAGAATAACTAGCAGACAATTTGGATATACATACAATAGGAACTGCTGGGTATAGCCTCAAGGTCTCTGTTAATGCTGCATGAAGATAGTGCATTTTTTCAAGAGCTGCATCAGTTATACTGGCCACAAATTCATCAATGTTGGCTTCATGATCCAGACAAACAACATCCCTCACTTCTCGTACAACTTTTTCCTGTATTAGAGGGTTCTTGCTGAGCATGTAGAAGAACCATGAGAGTGTATTTGCACTGGTATCTTTCCCAGCAATCATGAAATTCAGAATTATGTCGCTTAGATATTTATCATTCATCTCCTCCGGATTCTTCTCACTCTCCAGTAGAAACCGCGACAGTATGTCCTCCTTGTCATTCTATGAAACATGTAACAGACATAGGGTTAGAAGGTAGGGAGAAGAGAAACATCATGCAAGACCATCCCCAATACATATCGCCACAAACATCTGATAGACCTCATAGCTCCATTCAAAATAATATTCATATCATGAGATGATGATTTATTACTAAATGTAAGAGGAAATGCTCTATCTCTCCAATTACACATACACGAATGACAGCAAAGTATTGCAAGAATGATCAAATTAACTTACACTATCTTTCTGGCTAGCTAGCAATGTCCTCTTTTTACTGATAAGTTGGTGCACAAAGTCATGAATGACTTTAACATAATTTCCAAGGGTGGCTTCAGCACCAATGTTGAGAAATTTTTTCAATTTCCAGAATGGATCAACATAGCGGCGATATGAAAGAGCAGTTGACTCATCAAACGCCTTCATGAATGCTAGCCCTTCTTTGCTTGACCCCTCTAAGCAATTCAGTTCTATTCCAAATCCAACTTTGAATATGGAATCCAATGTGCATCTCATAAGCAAATCCTTCATTCATAATCATATGCAAGAAAGTAAGTACTCTGTATCAAAATAAGCTATTTAAGTACACATAGTGTTACGATCCATGTTCTGCTTTCATAAACAGCATAAAAGATGTAATTGCAATTTCTAGTTTCACATGCTAAGATATTACAAGTATTACATAAAAATGTTTTAGATACTAAAAAGAGGATTTGATCAGGAAAATTTAGCTTGTTAAAGGTAAAGCGTGAAGCATTTTTATGGTGTGATAGACAATTAGACCATAATTTCAGAAGTTCTATTTGTTATCTCTCTTCTCTTAGCTTTGCTTTCTTCTCATAGTAGTTTTAATTAAATCCATGGAGGAATTTCATCATTAAAAACCTATAAACAAGTAAATTCAATTTCTGGTATAAGATTTACTAACCTGCATATCAAAAACCTCACTAGATTCTGAAAACTCAGAAACCTTCCTGACAATTTTGGCAGCACTTGTCCTAAAAACAGAACAGCTAAAATCCCTCAAAACCCTGGTCGAAAACTCGAAACTCGCAAGCTTCCTCTGCTGCCTCCACTTATCTCCATCCACAGTAAAAATCCCATGCCCAAAAACATCCCTCACAATAGCCTGGTTATACTCCCCTTTGGTGTAGTGAGCAAATCTGGTTTTGAGCATGTGCTCGATGTTTCTTGGGTCACAAGTATATATGGCACTGTGATCCGCCGCAAGTAGCCGGTAAGTAGGGGTTTCTCTGGCGATTTTGGCTTCGTGGTCGTAGAGTTTGTTGAAGTATAAGAGCTGGTGGAAGACGGTGCCCTTTACAGGTGGGTAGTTTGGATCTTTGATGGACTTGCCTGTGTAGAGTCTAAGTATGAGAAACGAGACGAAGGCTAGGAAGAGGAAGAGTAACGCAAGTGTGATGGTGAGGAGGAGATAGAGAAACTCCATTTTTGCTTGAGATGATGATTGGAGGGAATGGGATGGGAGGTTTATATATAGAGAGAATGAGAGACAGGGTCTAGGACTCTTGGGTTGATTGCATCCATGATCCATCAATGTGAAATGAAGAGTGTAGAGAAATGCAACAGGACAGAAGTTCTTACGTTGGAATTCCTATTTTCGTATTCATTCGTTTGATTTCATCTGATAACAACTATCCTTGGAAAACAGTGATGTTAGCTGTTTGCATAAAGTTTTGATAAGTTCGAGAGGAAACTTAAATGCTAGGAGTGCTCTTTCGTGAGTCGAACTCACACATGTTACTTGACTAAGATAAGACTATCGTCTCACACATGTTACTTAACTAAGATGAGACTATGTCGACTAGGCCAAATAGTGTTAGTGTTAGGTACTTTACATGTCGACTAGACATGTTACTTAACTTTGAAAATGTATGATCCTAAAAGTAAATCAAGCCATACTAAACTATTGTGTCTTTTTGTGAAAGTATTTTACTGAAAATCAGTTGAGTGGTACCAAATTAGTTGTATTGTGTCCTGCCGAACTTGGTAAACTTGATGGAGATGTTTTAGAGCCTAGTTTGATGCTTGATCTATTATTGAATTTAATATATTCATCCTTCATAAACTGGCATATTTGACATTGTTTGAAGATTGTGCAAAGAAGACAATGAGTACCGGATAAAAGGACGATCCAAAATCCATGATCTTTTGTGTTCTTTTATATCCCATTTGTTTTCAGCAGGCACACCTGATATAAATATTTCAATTGAAGTTAATAAGATTGAATCAGCGTTCGAGTTACAATTCGATAAAGCTTGACACTAAAGTAATACTTTTGCAGATTTACATATAAACACAGGGGGGGTTGCATTAAACAACTACATCAATCTGTGTAGTCAACTATATACCTCAAAAGAAAGAGATTGAGGAGCCATTTTACAAGTCTCTTACGATATTAAAGACAATAGGCGATCGAGATTCAACTGTACAAATGTGATCAATTTACTTGTACCAGTCCATTATATTGTCCTTCGAACTGCAAGCATGGGAAGACTGCCATCAATGTGAAGGGTGAACATAGTCCTGTAGTTTACCTCTTTCGCTTCATCGGCCAATTTGAAGCAGAAGAAGTAAAGAAGAGCCATTGCTACTATCTTCATCTGTCGGTAAGCAAAGTCCTTCCCTAGACATATCCGAGGACCAGCCTGCAAATAGCGCACAGGTAAAACTATTAGTGACTGTTTGCATGGTTAATATATGTGACAAAGAAGAGCAGAAAGTATGATACACACATGAAAAGCGACAAATTTGAAATGCGATTCAGGCTGGAAAATTCCATCCTTGAGCCATCTTTCAGGTCGGAACTCCTCCGCGTCTTTACCCCAAATATAAGGCATCCTGCCCATGGCATAAGCCATGTAGTTTACTCCATCTCCTTTTTTCACTCTAAAGCCATCAGGAAGAATGTCATCTATGTCTGCACACCTCCCATCCTTGGTAGAAATCAAGATGAAGACACATCTCAGCATCCATTTCTAACAATTACAATTAGAATTAGTAAATGACAAGATTTAACTTGGAAATTTGACTAGACATACCACAGGAACCGCAGGGTATAGCCTCAAGGTCTCTGTAAGTGTTGCATGAAGATAATGCATTTGTTCAAGAGTTGCATCTGTTATACTGATCACAAATTCATCGACATTAGCCGCATGATTCTGACCAACAACATCCCTAACTTCTTGTGAAACTTTTTCCTGTATTAGAGGATTCTTGCTGAGCAAGTAGAAGAACCATGAGAGTGTATTAGCACTTGTATCTTTCCCAGCAATCATAAAATTCAGGATTATGTCACTTAGATATTTATCGTTCATCTCCTCTGGATTCTTCTCACTCTCCAATAGAAACCGTGAGAGAATGTCCTCCTTGTCATCCTACGAAACACGACATAAATTTTATAGTTCATCAGTAAATCAAACATTAACTATCTTGGTTAGTAAATTAGACAAAGCTCTACGAAGATTCAAAAATGTAGAATTCCACTAACACCATGTTTCTGGCCAGCTAGCAAATCCCTCTTGCTCTTGATAAGTTGGTGCACGAAATCACGTATGACTTTGACATGCTTTCTAAGGTTAGCCTCAGAACCAATGTTGAGAAATCTTTTCAATTTCCAGAGGGGATCAACAAAGCGCCAATAAGTCAGAGCAGTTGACTCATCAAAGGCCTTCATGAATTCTATCCCTTCTTTGCTTGACCCTTTCAAGCAATTTAGTTCCACTCCAAATCCAACTTTGAATATGGAATCCAAGGTACATCTCAGAAGCAAGTCCTACAAAAAGAAGCATATGCAATAAAACTTGAGTATTTGATCACAGTAAGCTGTTTATTGATGTTTACACACAGTATATGGCTATATGCTGATCAATCAATTAGCTATATACAGTATTCCTATTCCTAAACCAATATGATCAAGCAAACACTGAACAACTCTAACAGAGTCATGTCTAACTTTGGTTATTTGATTATCAAAATAAATACTAATACACAAAAATGGATCTTTTGGCTTTAGATTTCTCACCTGCATATCAAAAACCCCATTTGAGTCCGAGAACTCAGAAACAACTTTCACCAATCTTGCAGCACTTCTTCTAAACACAGAACAGCTGAAGTCTCTAAGAACCCTGGTTGAGAACTCATAGCTCGAAAGCTTCCTCTGGTGTCTCCACTTTTCTCCATCAACAATAAATATCCCTTGTCCAAAAATATCATACATGATTTCCTGATTGTAAAAACCTTTTGAATAATATGCAAAGTTGGTTTTGAGAACATGCTCGATGTTTCTCGAGTCGGTGGTGTATAATAAACTGAACTCAGGAGCCAGAATCCGGTGAGTTGGGGTTCCTCTGGCCACTCTGGTTTGGTAGTCATACATTTTGTTGTAGTAGAAGAGCAGGCTAAAGACTGTGCCTTTCACTGGTGCATAGTTTGGGTTTCCAATGGATTTGCCTGTGAAGATTTTGACTATGAGAAAAGAGAAGAAGGTTAGGAAAAGAGCGAGGACTGAAACTATGAAGGTGCAGATGAAGTAGAGGAACCCCATATCTGTTTAAGATAATTGGATCGGAGGCAGAGGAAGTAATATAGACACCAGAATAATTCTGAAGAGAGTGAAACGAATATTATTATATTTGTATGACATCCTCTTATAGGCTGCGTTTCGAGAGGGGGAGGGGGGCCAACAAGCACCGAAGTTTTTGGTGTTTGGTAACTCACACAAAAGCCATTTTTTTAAAAAGTAAAAGATGTTTTCAAAGGGGAAAAAGAGAAGCTGCTCCTATCCTCTTTTTACTTATAAGTTTTTTTGCGGGTGTTTAATGAAACTTTTTAAATGACGTTGGGTACCCCTGAACCTTGATAAAAATCTAAACTATATGACGCCTGCGAATCCATTCTCCCTCCTTCTGTTCGTCGTTAAGCTTGAGATCTGCAACTACTTGTCAAACTTGAGAAACTAGGGCTCACAGGTAATCAATTTCATTTCTCCCTCTTGTTCGTCTCTAAACTTGAAACTTAACAATATCTTTGTGCCTTTTTGAAGGTTCTAAAGAGGTGGGTGAATAGGCCATGACAACTTTTTGCTCTATCCCGCATATAAGGATAGCAAAGATTTTGTTATTTTGTTTACTGTGAGACTAAGTTATATAAATAAAAAGACAAGTACTGGAAGTAAAAGATATAACATCAGTACGTTTTTTATACGCAGAAACCCTGCAACCAAGGAGAAAAACTACGTGTCTCTAACTCTTGAGATACAAACTTTTCCACTATTGTAAAGACACTTCTTACAAGACTCACAACTCAGAGGATGACAAAACACCTAACCATACTGCCTAGTCTAACTACTAGCACTCAAGTGAACTTGCTCTCTTGTCACTCAAGTGTTTTACACATAGCACTATTCTAAGCTTATATGCAGAATTCAACTAATACCTTTAGCTAATTCTCAAAGACAGCTTCGCCGGGTTGTTGCATCACCTAAACAGATCTCAAGGTATGCAAATGCTCAATGATATGAGTTTGAAAAGGTTTTGGTGCTCAGCTCTAAGATTGACAATCACAGGGAAGACTTAGAGATAAATGAGCAGTTAGCAAAATACTAGACTCAATGGAAGAAAACAAGCAAGATTATTTTCAACAACCAAAGAGCAAGAGAAGTCTTGCTCTCTATTTATAGGCTAAGTGCACAACTATGAGGAAGCAAGCACGTTAGCCACATCAACAAAGGCTCTTTTGGACTTTAGCTACTTGTCTGAAAAACTAAGACATATAGGACCCTAGAGATCCTTCCACCCACAAGACAAAAGCTGAGATAGACTTTCCTAAGAAGGAATGAAGCCAAAAGAATAAGACAAATGGTTTTGGAAAACTATATTAGTTTTAGTCAAGCATAAAGACTCTACAAAACCATTTTTCCTAAGAGGACACTTAGGACAGCTGATAGCTTGGGTGGTGCATCACATGGACCAGTTGTTGACTTTGATTGTGTATACAAAACCTAGCTGGTCACCTAAGGCTCAAGTCATGTGGTCACGGGTTGGTTTGCCACACCACCCTAGACTGACTTGGAGCTCAAGTATGAATAGACTAATGTTTTGCTAAAAGATATTTGAAATTCAAACACTTAAAAACTGAAACAAATACATTTGAATATGCACATAGTCAGACCCGGTAGATAGGATAGATACAACATGGGTATCCGTAATCTGGATGGCAAGCACGGCTACCATCCTTAGTGAATGAATGTGATACACATGCATGAACTACTTGATGCACATGAGATCTGTTAGGTTCTTCATTCTTCACTTGAGCAATCCTTGCTACCAGGCTACAACGTGTAGCATGTATCCTTGTGTTTTGATCATAAAGGGATAGCCAACAATTCTTATACCAACACTTTTTGTATAGTTTTGTTGAGTTTGGATGAATTATCTCTCTCCCGGCCCTCTTCTTTGTCTCTAAATCTCAATTTCTAAATCCAAGACTGATACTTTCTTGGCTGCCCCTTGATTATTATTACCCGTAGTAGAGGTCCTTGAATGATTTGTATGTTTGTCATGGGTCTATTTATCTTGATTTGTAAATAGAGAGTGAGCTTCGATGTTGAATGAGGTTTTCAACAAGCCAAATAGTAAAATAAGATTCAAGATTATCAAATAGCTGCCATGTCCATTGAGTGCAATAATCTAATTATGCAAATGCGTATTAAACTTTAGTTTATGATACAATTTTTGTGGTCTTCTAAGTTTAGGTACATATACATGTCCTGTCCTGCCAATTTGGACACTTCTACTTGCTACAATGAACTGATAAATGTGTATATGCGACTAGCTATATTTATAAATCTGTTATCTGATATCTAGTCCATTAGCTTGATGTGCAATCTTCATATGAAGAATTGTATCATAGTTTAGATTCTTTCAGGCTCTGCCTCATCATTGGCAATGTGTATGTGGATATGTAACCTTGTGTACTCTGTATTTTTACTCATAAGTAGCAGTATTTTTTAGTGTATATAAAAACAATGGAAATTTGGTTTGGTATGAAACTATGAATGCAATTGAACATAACCGAGTCCAAGAGGATCTGATTTTGCAATGTTTGATAGAAGACTTGGCACCTTCCTGATGGTAATACTCAAATATTATGCATGCACTACCAGAAGAAAGACTTTAGCCGACGAAAAAAAAAACAGGCCGACGAAACAATTTTCGTCGGCTAAAGTACACTTTAGCCGACGAAATTTTCCTTCGTCGGCTAAATTATATTTTCGTCGGCTATAGTTCTTTATA
>NC_020497.1:6499686-6527550 GCF_000184155.1 Fragaria vesca subsp. vesca
GTATAAGTCTGATCTTAGCCGACGAATTAAGCTGACAGGCCGACGAAAAATTTTCGTCGGCTAAAGTGCTTGTCCTGGTAGTGATGTCTTGTGTTTATTTGTGTCATTGCTCCTTGTCTACCTAGATGGGAAAAGACTCGACCGTTTGGAATGAGGCATGAGTATAAATGTACATTTCAGTTTTGAACTGAAGCCTCTCTTGTCAACTGCAGGGTTTCTAATGTTTGATAGAAGACTTGGCACCTTCCTGGTGCTAGTGCTGAACCAAACTTCAAGCCTCAAAAACAAAGGTTAGTTTAATTGTGATGGGTAGATATTTTTAGTTATTATAGAAGATATAGAATATGTATAAGGGGAGAGAATGAATATTTTGAAGTTATGATCTCTTGTTTGGATTATTCTTCTTGGGTTCTTTGTTTCTCCTAGTTATTTAGATGAATGCTTTTCTGATATTGTTCTTTGTAGTTTAATAATGTTTCTGTTGTGAGGTACTCTTGATTTATGATAGTTTTTATACCATGATGCTTACTCAAACTTACATTGTTTTTTGAAGGTATCAAGCAGGATAAACTATCAAAATTTGATGAATATTGCTTGGCCACTACGTGAGCTGTATCAAATAAAATGCTGGATTTTGGAGTAAGGCTAGCTTTTGCTCGACTCCTTCTGAAGTTGGTGTATAGCAAGTTGCAGCAATTGTGAGCAATATTATAGATAGTGTAGCAGGCGCGTAGTTTATCCTGGTTGCTATTCTTGCCCAGTAGCCAAGACAAATCTGAATGTGCAAGTTATGGTTCTTCTAATAGAGTTTAAATTGATGAACATTTAATTGTCTCCTTGTCTATGTTTAATAATATAATTTGAACAATTTGAACGGGCAGGATGAACAATTTGTCATTCTTCATTAGTGTGTTTTTTTTATAGGAAATGTGTTTTTTTAGTAGTGCGACTCAATACTTATATATTTGATTTTTTTGTATAAATCATTTTTGTTGTAAATATTATAATATATGTGGATGTCTTTGTAAATACTTATTAGTTATGTCCTTAAGATGTAAATCATACTCCTATATAAAAGAGTCTAATGAGAATGAAAGTGACACTTCTTCCTCCTCCTACATTATGTTCTTCTCTTTTCTCTCTATCTCATTCTTAGTTTATAACACGTTATCAGCACGATTTTGCTAATTCGTTCCATAAACTCCATGACGATCTATGAGATGTTGGTGCAACTTTTGTTGCTTATTATCCATACTCACGATCTATGAGTTCACTTCTATTTTGATTATATCTTGTCTACATATATACTTTGTTTATATTACTCAATTCTATGTTTACAATTGCTTATAATAGTGAACCTAGAGTTTCGCTAATAATTCTCAAATATGAACTTTTTGAGATTATCTGAAGTTCAAATATTACAGTAAACTTGCAATTCTAATTGTTTGCATAAACCTGAAGTTTTGTTCACAAAATTTGAACCTGAAGTTTCGATATTGATATTTCTTTCATATGAACATGAAGTTCTAAACAACATAATTAGATCCATGATGATCGATGTGGTCTTGAAAAAGAGTCTGAAAGACATGTATCTAACGGTGAAAGATCCGCTTGAGTTTTGGCAAGCATTGGTTGATCGGTTACTAAGAGCACGATATGAATGGACGCATTTGCGCCTTCTAATATGGATCATGATATGGCTATAGTTATGGATTAACCATTTTCGGCCTATTGATGCATGCCCTAACATTTAATGGCACTTTACAAAACCCTCTTTGAATGACAATCAGACCAAAATTAATCATATTAATCAGTCTCTTGGGAAATCTAAGCCATGAGTGGATGTCATTTCACCCAAGTTGACAATGTTTTTGTGGCTAAATTGAAATGTTAAAGACATGATCAATAGGGGTGTTCTTAACACCGATTAATATTAAGTTTATCATAATGATATTTTAGACCCCGAGTTATTGTGATTGATATGAGTGTCTTAATTTAAGGTTATTATACGAGTGAATATGGTTACTTTACTCCCCAATATGTGCACACAAATACTTTTCAAGTCATAATTTGGCAATCAAAGGCCATTGTTCACAATTATGTGCACCATTTACGAGCATTTATATTTACCAAATTTCAGCTATTAATAACATGGAAATTCATCGGTTTCTTTATGTGGTTTTGCTCATTAACAGCCCAAAACATCATCATTCTTAGGTTTTGAATTATATGTATATTAATTACATTTTATTGGTTTCATTACATAGCCTGGATGGATGTTTCTATAATAAAGTAGTAGTTTTGGAGTTTTATGACCATTGATAACCTCTATTTATTGTTTTATCAATTCAGGTCTAGTAATTGTTTTTTTTACTGCCTATTTGTTGTGGTATTGGTTTTTCATGAAACTTATTGCTTCCATAATATCATATTTATTGAAGGGACTAAGGTATGTATTTTTCCATTTCATTATTTGAATTTAATCTATTCATTTCACGACATACTTCGTTTTATGAATTACAGTGAACTCGATAATCGAGACCTAAAGCCTCTTTATCCAACTATAGAGGGCATGAAGTTCCTCACGAGTAATATGATAAGTGGGGAAATGTAGTGTATCATGGTAATACCATAAACATAAAGGAAGGACATAAAAGATGTTCCCCCGTGACCATGTTTTCTCGGTCCTTTGTAGGCTGAGACTTCCTACTTCCTCACCTTATACTTAAGTGGAAAGATTAGAGGTTCATATAGAAAAGGGCACATATATTGTTCTTTTTCCTCTACCGGGCATCTTTTGTGATGTTGTCCAGAGTATCTAACTATTGGCAAGATGTTTTTGCCAGAAATCTGACTACTGGCAATTTTTTTTTCTCGATTACTCATCTTGTTGAAAGATAGTCTTTATGCATATTTATGAGAATCAGAGGAAACACTTGGCTACTCTCATTGCAAATACACTCATTGGGCAAGTCATGAGAATATGACTAATTCGGCCCACATATATTGAAGAAGCAATATTATGGTATGAGATTATGGAATTCAAGTATGCTTTATTTTTCTTAACCTTATTCGGTTTTGTAATTAAAATTGATTGAAACCCGGAGTTTCTTGATCAAACTATATGAGGGCCTGAAGTTCTTTGAAACTGATATTGTCAAATTATTGAAATGAAGTTTCTCAAAACTTATGTAATCAACAAGGACCAGAAGCTCCTTAGAGCTATACAATATGGTTTTCTTGTGATCCATAATTATATGAGAGCATGAAGCTCCAATTTATTTTGATACAATGTTATTATGAAATTAGAGGAGAGAAACAAGATTATCATATTCGTGAAGGTAACTAGACCAGAAGTTCTACTTCTTCACCAATGGAACTATAAGTTTCCATTCTCACATTTTACTTATCCTTGTTCCTTACCATTTTAGAGTTTGTTAATTATTTTCCTTTTCTAAATTTTATAAGTTTCCATTCTCAAGAACATATGAATTTCAAATGTCATGTTTTTGAACCAGAAGTTCAAATTACTGAATTATAAAACATGAGTTCTAATGGTAAAAGCTCAAGCCCGTAGCTGAGTATGTAAATTAAATTAGTGAACTTGAAGTTTCAGTTTAGTTATCTGGAACCTAAAGTTTCTGGCACCAAATTTATTTGAACTAGAAGTTCAACATATGAAATCTGAGAACTTGTAGTTCTTACATTATAAATTTGAACTTGAAGATTCGATTACACATATGATTGATGGCTCCGGAAGAGCACATTATATCCCCTCTTTACAAGAAGTGGTTTCAATATGGTTCCAGAATATGTATTGAGATCCCACATTGCCCGAAGGAGGGGAGGAGATGTGTTGCAAACATACCTCCCCATAGTGAGACTAATTTTGGGTTGACAACTCAAGCACAAAATTGTAGAGCGAGCGAGATCCAAAGCGGACAGTATCTCGCTATGTCGCCTATTACGTGTGTTAAATTCTACAATATAGTGAGACACATAATGTCATGAACCAGAAGTTCATTGAACCAAATTAATTATTTTGGCATGACTAGTTACATCATATTTTACCTACAATGTTGTTTGAAATCAGTAACAACTTTTGATGCCTGCTAGCTAACGCTACTCATAGCAAATTGTTTATTTGCTGTATATTTTTTTGTTGGTTTGTCACTTTAATGAGACACTTCTCTTGTTATGAAAGGGAGAAAGATTGTTCCTGGAGAACAACATGAATTGTTGTGGAATATTTATCTATTGTCTCATTTTGAGCTTGAGGAATATCACAGCTAGTGACTTAATAAAAACTATTGATGACAAAATTATATGCTAGCGGAAGAAAATTTACTTGCCCCTGTTTGATTTGTGGGAATAATGAGTATCTAAGTGACATGGTTCTCCTGACGAGAAATGTCATTAAAAATGTCCGAGTTCCTAATATGGCGGCTACAATATTACACATACAAAGGTAAAGTACACCATCAAAGGATGATATCTTGGTGATACAATTATACATCAATATGGTTGATACTCATGAATTTAATATTTTTGACCTTAACCTTGGTTTGGGTTTGTCACCAGCCAATGGACATCTTCACTCGAAAGGAAGTGATATACATTTAAACGCATTTTTATGCATGGTCATAATAAGACAGTGTTCTCGCCGTTAGGGGGAGAGAAAAGACTGCTGTCATTTGAGTAATGGTGTGAATTTGGAGTGGAATGTATCCACTAGGTCTAAAGTTCTAAGCTCCTAAAAATGGAAGATTATACATGTCCTATAATGTTTTATGATATTATGAATACAGATCCACATTCGTTAAATATAATTCATCTATGAGAGATGTTTGTCGTCGAAGTGACAATATTTGCCCCAGAAGTGGCATGGGTACCCAATATTAATAAGCTCATGGTAGCTAATGCATGCATTTAAGAATGTGTGAGATCTATGAATGATGATCATCGATGAAAATTTACATATGGTAGCTACCAAAGACCATTAAGGACTGTATGATGCAATACCACGTTTCATTATGAATGTCGACAAAACATATTATTGGCCAAATTAGATAGAGGCAATTCCAATAAACTGAATATATGAAACGTGATGAGATAATTAGACCTTTAACCCTACATGATACAAAAGGGTATTAATCACAGTGAAAATAAATCACTATGACACAATGTCTACAAGAGACATGGGGATTACAAATATCTTTCCTTATACGTGATAATTTTCTGTAAGTACAGTGTTACATATATATATTTATTGACGAGAGACTTACGACAGTTGTCATTATATATTATGAGAATCTTAAAAGACTTTGCTAAAAACAAAATCCTAAAAGTAAAGAGTTATTATAAGCGTATCGCTTATCAAATCCTCAAAGGATCCAAGTAAATGAATGATTCGAACGTAAATCGATCCATAAATACTTGAGAGAGTCTGAATGTGAGATTCCTCATCACCTAACGAAAATGACGTAATATGCTTTATACATACAAACAAAACTCTCATTAGTGAGACGTGTTTTGGGTTGGAACCCAAGAACAAAGCCATGAGGGGAAAGCCCAAAGGCGAGCATATCTTGTTATGCTGGGCTGTTAAACTAAAGTTAACTCATGCAATTGATAGTTTAAAGCTAGCTCATATATATTCATTATGTTATAGTTAACGTGATCAAAATTGCCTCAATGAGTATTATGATTGGACTACAAAACCAGATTCGGATTATGTTGCTACATATTTGAACTTTCGCGAAGTTATGAATTGCTTAGAGTTCTTGAAGAGCATATACGAGATGTATCAATAAACAAAGATATTGATATGAGTGGCTAGATATGCCTTGCTGATCTTCCAATGGTTTGAACAATACATAGTAATGTGTTCATTAGCTTTTACTGCTTAGTTATTACATAGTATATGAATTTGAACATGTGAGGTTGTTTCTAACATTACTAAATGAGGTAAGACCTAATAAAAGTTGTGGTTGGTATTGCCTTCACTGTGCAGGTATGAAGATCTTGTGATGAGCCCCTGTATGCAAAACGAACAAGATCTCACTTCAGTGATAGACAAATCAAACCGTTATTTACTGTACATGAAGCTTGCAACAATCAGGAGGAGAATCTCATCAGGGGGAGCATCCAGAAGTATGCTACCTAGGACATATGCGCGTTGCATTATTTTTCTCCTTCGACCAGGGTTCTTTTTTCCCACAAGGTTTTTATTACCTGGCAAGGTTTTTAACGAGACAACACTAAACGCGTCCAACATCAGATTATTAATGGATATCCAAGGGGGAGTGTTGTAAATATTACAATATATGTGGATGTCCTTGTAAATACTCATTAGTTATGTCCTTAAGATGTAAATCATACTCCTATATAAAAGAGCTTAATGAGAATGAAAGTGACACTTCTTCCTCCTCCTACGTTATGCTTCTCTTTTCTCTCTATCTCATTCTTAGTTTATATCAATTTTAATATTTATCATATGAACATCATGATTTATAAAAATAGATAGTAAATAATTTATATGGACATGAAGTTATTTTTATGGTTTGTAAAAATAACCAAAAGATAAATTATAGTATAAGAAGTTAGTTTTAGTTTCATGTCCAAATTGGTCATTCTGCAAGCTGGAAGCACTTTTAGTTTTCAATTTACCAAACACCTTCCACTGCTTTTAGTACTCACAACACCTATTAAAAGTCAGTTTACCAAACACCCAGTTATACTTTACTTATGAGTCATTTATTCTCAAGAATAAGTAAAAATTAACTTTTTTTATAAGCCCAGCTGCACCAAACGCAGCCTTAAAAAATAAGAAAGTTCTACTCAAGCTATAAAGAGACATGTGATTGTTGGGACTCGAACTTAGGTGGGGTTCGATATAAAGAGACATAACACATAAGTCTCCCATCCGGAAGGAAATCACCTGTCCCCAATTTGCCCTGTGCCAGATATGTTCCATCAATAAAATTGTGACATGTGGAATTCCACTTTACAGCATCTAACGAAGTCTGACTCCGTGAACTCTCTTCCTTCTATTTCTTCTCCTCTTCTTCATTGTAATTTCAGAAAACAAATTGGCTGAATTAAAATGAAATTTGCGAGATGCTCTCGCGTTTGGGTTGAAACTCTTGGGGCCATGAATTACGGCCCGTGATTTCTTGTCATGTGATCAGGAATGCGTCATTTGGGGCAGACCCAATATGTCATTGACATCGATTCTAAATTTTCCCCAAATTCTAGGGTTTAGTTTTTCTAGTTTCTCAATACAATTATCTGGAGATTGATATAAACAAACCGTTATGACTCATGCATAACAAACTTTGGTTTGATATTAGATCTGAAATTCTTCAACATCATGCTGCATTAAGAGTTTCTACTGATGATGTTGACGGGGATTGGATATAGAAAAGCTGTCATGGGTTTGATAACAGAGAAACAAGGAAAAATCTCCGTTGAATACATTGGGAAGCCATGACTGAACTTCACAATCCTTTCGAAGGTGGAACGATGAGAACCAGGAACCCAGAAGCATTGAGTTGAATAACTTTTTGTTTTCTGTATTGTTCTTGGATAAAACAACACAGGTTAACATTAATTTAAGAGTGTTAAACTGTTGTTTAAAAGAAGACACTGTGGCAAAGTATTATTGGTGGCACATAGTTGGCATAGGGTTAGTCGGTACAGGTGATTTACTTCCCTCACATCCCACATAACACTTGCTTGATATAAATGTTGGGACTCGAATTTAGGTGGGGTTCTACTAAAGCAAGTTGCCTTGTCATTTGCCAAACTTGCCAAACCTAATTCTAATTGGCACAGTTTTGGAGTTATTTAGTTGTTTTAGCCTTCTAGGTCCATATTTAGTTGGGACTCGAATTTCGGTCAAGACTCATGTTCTTTGTTTTTTTTTTTTTTTTTATGAAACAATACTTAATCTGTTGGTCACAAGCATGTTGCGTCTCTTCCTATGTATCAGTCTTGTATATGTTTTCTACGAAGAAAAAATAAAATAAAAAATGTTTTCTATGAAGAAAACACATACACCCACTACCATTGAAATCTTCGACATAAAGAATTAAAGATTGTGTCTTCTCAAGTTTAATATATAGAGGTCCTCCATTCTTTATGATCATCATAAATTTAAACAACTTTTTTGTGATGCTACCCACTCTGATAAAGGTAGGGATTGCATTCTTAGCTGAATGGTTTAAGGAGTGTATAGTGTGAGACTTCAAAACCAACAGAATTACACATTATCAGAGGCTAATTTTACTTGCACTGTCACACTTCAATCACTTCGATGCTCTGTTTAGTAATTACAATCCCCCGCTACATGCTTTAGACAACAATTCTAGTATCATTTGAATCTAAACATTGATTTAACCATTATGAACAAGAAGATTGAAAATACATACCATCAATAATGGCTGTGAAGATTGTTGTAAAAGACCCGTAAAATATGAAATGTAGGAGTTCTGTATCTATGTATATTCACATATACATACCATCATCATCCAGCCTGATACAACCAAGTTTACTACATCATCTAAACACATAAACAGGAAAACCAAGCTATTTGCAGATTGCAATCATGATCACAAGTTGTAGCTGTGCTTGGTCCTTGGAACTGCAAGCATAGGGAGAGAACCATCGATGTGAAGGGTGAACATGGTTCTGTAGGTTACATTTTTTGTTTCATCAGCCAATTTGAAGCGGAAGGAGTAAAGAAGAGCAGTTGTTACTATCTTCATCTGTCGGTAAGCAAAGTCCTTTCCCAGACAGATCCGAGGGCCTGCCTGCAAATAGCACAAGTGAGCACTTCAGTGATCAAGATATGTGACTATGAAATGTGATCAAGATATGTGACTATGATACAGACATGAAATGTGACAAATTTGAAAGTTGATTCAGGCTGGAAAACTCCATCGTTGAGCCATCTTTCAGGTCTGAAATCCTCAGCATCTTGTCCCCAAATATAAGGCATTCTCCCCATGGCATAGGCCATGTAGTTTATTCCATCTCCTTTTTTCAGTCTGAAGCCATCAGGAAGAATGTCATCCTTCTCTGCACATCTTCCATCCTTAGAGCCAAAGACACAAACATAACAATGTATTATTCATTGACCTTAATTTCGATACATGTAATGTATCGAAGTCAAAATCTGAGTAGACATACCACGGGAACTGCAGGGTATAGCCTCAAGGTCTCAGTTAGTGTAGCATGAAGATAATGAAGTTGGTCAAGAGATGCATCAGTTATTTTCTCCACAAATGCATCAACGTCTTCTTCTTGATCACCAATTACATCCCTCACTTCTTGTGCAACTTTTTCTTGTATAAGAGGGTGCTTGCATAGCATGTAGAAGAACCATGACAGTGTGTTTGCACTGGTATCTTTCCCAGCAATCATAAAATTCAGAATTATGTCACTTAGATACTTATCATTCATCTCCTCTGGATCCTTCTCACTCTCCAATAGGAATCTCGAGAGTATGTCCTCCTTGTCATTCTTCGAAACATCACAGAATCCAAGGCTACATCAATTTTCATATGTACTATTGAAATCATGTAGCTAGAGAAAAAAATGGGACTGAAATATAGAAATTGTGACATGGGGTATGTCTAACTATTTAACCAAAGACACCAGCCACCAGGCAAATCTTAAGTTGATGCATTAATCCATAAATTCAGAATTTGAAACTTCAAACTGAACAATTTAAGAACTTATAGACGATATGAAATCACTTTCAAACCCAGAGAGCAAGAACTAGAATGACAATGCAAAAGATATAGACTTACACCATCTTTCTTCAAAGCTAGCAATTCCCTCTTTCTCTTGATCTGTTGGTGGACAAAATCATGAATGACTTTGACATGCTTTCTAAGGGAAGCCTCACAACCAATATTGAGAAACCTTTTCAATTGCCAGAATGGATCAACATATCTCCAATAGGTCAAAGCAGTTGACTCATCAAATGCCTTCATAAAATCTATCCCTTCTTTGCTTAAACCCTCCAAGCAATTCAGATCTATTCCAAACCCAACTTTAAATACTGAATCCAAAGTACATCTCATAAGCAAATCCTACAAAACCATTGAAACCATATGCCAAAATATTGTAAATACTAGCCGGAGACTAAGCGATCGAGCTAGTTTACCAGTCTACCTCTGTATCGAATTAGTCTAATTGATGTATCTATACATTAATGAACAAAACGCAACTTTGTACTTACATGACCAAGAAGAAAGTGACTGACCTGCATATCAAAACTCCCATTTGCAACAGAGTACTCTGAAATAACTTTGACCAATTTAGCACCATTTCTTCTGAAAACAGAGCAGCTGAAATCCCTTAGCACTCTCGTCGAAAACTCGAAACTGGCAAGCTTCCTCTGCTGCTTCCATTTCTCTCCATCAACAACAAATATCCCCTTGCCAAAGATATCAGACATAATACCAACATGGTAATCACCTCTCGTGTAATTGGCGAAGTTGGTTTTGAGAACATGTTCGACGTTTCGGGGGTCGGCGGTGTAGACTTCGCTGTGCACCGGCGCGATAAGCCGGTAAGTTGGGGTGTCTCGGGTGATTGTGGTTTGGTGATCGTAGAGTGTGGTGAAGTAGAGGAGCTGGTGGAAGACGGTGCCTTTGACAGGTGGGTAGTTTGGGTCTTTGAGAGATTTGCCGGTGAAGATTCTGAGTATGAGAAACGACACGAAGGTGAGGAACAGAAATGTGAATGTGAAGATGAGATAGAGGAAAGTCAGGACACCCATTCTTTTGTCTTGGTGATCAGCAGCAGAGGCAGCGATAGATATATATAGAGGAAGTGAAACGAGTAAGAAAGGAAAGTGACACATATGGGGAAAAAACCAAAACTTCTATTTTTAGTAAATGGAAACCTAGGTTCCTCTTCCACCTCAAAGCCAACTAGCCAAGGATTTAATTTGTCTAAAACTATTTTCTGTAATTTCATGATTAACATTTAAAGCTGGTCAATATTTTTGAAGCTAGTAGTATTAATATTGACCGGTATTTATCGAAGTTCAAACGATGTTGATAACATGTTAAAACACAAAAGTTTTTATCAACTCGACCAGATTTTTTTATCAAATCGACCAGATATTGTGTTGTTCACGATTTTGTTATAAAAAGATTAACGAGCAAACTACGCAATCATTTAAGTGTCTTCATCGTAAAATTTGGATAATGTCACCCTCAAAGATTGGATATGAGCTTCCGAAAAGGTCATGATCCAAACGGTCATGATCCAAATATGGTTTGTTTAAGTACCAATACACAAGACAATGAGAGCAGCTGAGAAGATACTTTTGTCTTGGGGCAAAATGCAAGAATTAATTGTCTATGAGTGTTGACATAGTAGCTTTGTGTTCCCATTGCTAATCAGCTAACATTCTTTGAGAAATTCTTAAGTGTAACAGCCGCACCACCTGACACATGCGCACCAAATCACCCTTTAACACCTATTTTTCTTTTTTTCTTTTTTCACACCTGCTTTCTTCTTCTTCCTCCTCCTTTCTCCAGCGGATCTTCTTCCTTTCTCTGATCAGAAACCGATCCCCCACGATCTTCTTTTCCTCTGCCCAGCCGCCACCTTTGCAACCCCCGCCGCCTCCACCGTAAAGGAAGAAGAAGCTTCGCCGGTTCACCGGAGGAAGGAAGAAGAAGCTTCGTCGGGGAAGAGGAAGGAAGAGGACGCCTCCACCAACCCGTGTAAGTTTCGTCGGAGGAAGAAAGAAGAAGTGCCGGAGCAGAGGAAGGAAGAGGAGGAAGAAGAATGCAAGTGAGGGGGTTTTGGGGGAAAAAAAAAAACATGTGTCGTTGTGTGACTGGTGGGTCGCACAAAACACGTGGTGCATTAGCCGCACCTAAGACTCTCTCCCTGATCTTTAGTAATCGATAATTCAAATTAAAGGTACGGTCACGATCTTCCGAAGAGTGTACATGATCACTTCCAAAACTTCCTTGCGGATAAAAGAATTCATAAAATAAAGTAGCAACGTTGCAATATATATAATATATATATTTTTTTTTTTCTGAGAAAATCTTGGGGCAAACGTACCAGGTGGATGCTGCGACCACCCAATCACAAGCCGCCACATTGCCCTTTTTTTACATGTCATCTTGCTGAAAAGAGCACCAAAATCTCAAATCCCACTCAATATCTCTCGTTCAGTTGCCCTGCTTCACAGATCTCACCCTTTCCGATTCACCGATTCAAAATCCAACCAAAATCCCCATACCACCACCACCCGTGGTCGTCTATCACCATCCGAATCTCCATATTCCAACCCGTCTACCTCCGATTCATAACCGTATTATAATATTCCAACCCATCCACCGCCGCTGCCGCCTCCCTCGTCTATCTCTCCCACGTCTTTCAGTACCTAGCCGAAGAAGAATGCGAAAGGGAAGGGTGAGATTGGACCTATGTATCTGGAATTCTAGATGGATTTAGGTTTGTTTAGCTTTGGTTTCTGAAAAATTCTGTGGCTAAAGAACAATTATTGTACTGGGTTTCTTCTAAAGTTCTAGTTGCAATGAATGAGTTTCTCCGATTCAAAGTTCAATGAATGTTTTTTTTTTTTTTTTTCTGAAAAATGTGGGTTTCTGGGTTTCATCTACAACTCGGGCTGCGAGATTTTAAAAGATAAATTGAGATTTTGATGGTTTCTCAGCTTGCTGGTGTGGAAAAAAAATTAATACGTGGCACTTGTTGAATGGCTGGTCGCAGGATCCAGCTGGTGCGTTTGACGCACGAAAGATTTTGATAAAATGGCACTGCACCTAGGTCTTCTTTATTGTTTTTATATGGTTTTCGTCTTATTATTATTTCGTTTCAAGAAATCAAGCGGTGAGTTTTTATTTATAATGCTACAAAGGTGAGCAAAGACTTACAAACATGCACCATCACTGGCACCTTTATTATTTTACAAATAGGCTCATAAATATCAAGAGCCTATTTACAAATAGGCACATTTTTATAGGAGAGTATTATTGTCATGATGAGTTATGATTCCCATTTTTAGAGTTTTGTAAACACATGAATATGAATGAATTCTTCTTCTATTTCTCATTTTGAATGATAAGTAAACAAAAGAATGGGAATTACTCATTCTCTCTCCCATTCACTTTCAGTCCCATTCATTCTAAATCTCATTCATGTTTAGTAAACATGCCCTTGTAGCATTAGAAACAAAAACTCGCTACTTGATTTCTTGAAATGATATAATAGTAGGACCTCACTTGGTGTATAACCTACAAAAACTCGCTACTTGATCTCTATTGTTCCTGATATATGTTTGATAAGTTGATTTAGGCTTCATTATCTTCTGGGGAGCTATCTGCAAAAGAGGCATTCCAATTTTTGCGCCCACATTTACCATCTTTGGATTGGGGTAAGCTCACATGGTCTAAATTCATCATTCCCCGTATTTCTCTTCATTCTTGGAAAGTGTTAAGGGGTAAGGTGTTATCCAAGGATTTACTACAACGTCGTGGGATTGCTTTGGCTTCTCGCTGTGTCCTTTGTGGTAGGGATGGTGAGTCATTGCCACATATCTTTCTGACTTCTTTTGCTGCTTCACTATGGAACAATTGGGCTTGCTTATTTGAGTTAGGATGTCTACCTCAAAATTTGGTTGATCTACTATATTATGGGGGTGTTGGACGTAGTCATCAGCTCAAGAAGATTTGGTTAATATGTTACACCACTACCTTGTGGTTTATCTGGAAAGCAAGGAATAAAATGAGGCATGATAATTCTACTATTGTTGTAGATGCAATACGTCAGCTAATTATGGGTCACGTGAAAGTAGCTAGCAAATTAGCCTCAGGTTGCATGTCTAATTTTTTAACAGAGCTCTGGGTTTTGAAGAAGTTTGGTTTATTATGTCGTCCCCGTCGGGCTCCAAGGATTACAGAGGTTAATTGGCATCCTCTTCTCTTTGGTTGGATTAAAGTCAATACCGATGGTGCATGGCAAAAGACTATTGGGAAATCTAGTTATGGTGGAATTTTTAGAGATTTTCACGGCTCTTTCCTTGGTGCTTTTGCTTCAAACCTTGAAATTCCTAACTCGGTGGATGCGGAGGTTATGGCGGTTATTCAAGCTATTGAGCTGGCTTGGGTTAGGGATTGGAAGCATATTTGGCTTGAGGTGGATTCAACAATTGTGCTTAATTTCTTGCGGGATCCTCATCTTGCTCCATGGTGTTTGAGAGTAACATGGGGTAATTGTTTGCACCGCATTTCTCAGATGAATTTTCGATCTTCTCATATCTTCAGGGAAGGTAATCAGGTGGCAGATGCTCTTGCCAATATGAGTTTGTCGATGTCTGCATTATCTTGGTGGGATGAACCTCCCTACTTCATTTGGGGCATGTATCAACGAGATAAGTTCGGTCTCCCAAATTTTCGTCTTCATTGACTTGCTTTATAGTGTAGTTTGATGTCTCTTGTTTGGTGTTTTCGGGTACTGGCTTTAGTGTCATCCAACTTAATTGTAATCTTTCTTTTTTATTAATAAATTTGAGGTGGGAGAGCACTCTTCTCTACCTAGCTCCTGTTGACTAAAAAAAAACCTATAAACCAAAAATCAAATAACTAATTTCAAATTATTACTCAGGCAGAGGAACTTGATATCTACATCTTGTCCTTGACATTAACGCTAGCCTTTCAGAGTTTCAGTGGGGAGCCAAAGATTATAAATGGGGGGCGCCACTATTAATCCAAGCATGAACTCATTTGAACCAACTTACATAGAATAAAATCATAAATACATACACAAGCCAAAATGTGGGGATGCTCAACCAAACTCAAGGAAGTTCCCATGACAGGTTTGATTTTTTGAAGGAACCTCAAAAACATCCTTCTCATTTAATTTTGTTTTTGTTAATTCATTCATGAGAGGTTTTGGTCCCTTTTTTATTATTCTTATTTGATCAATAAGACTGGAGATTCAGCTTATCCACTCCTATCCTAGATATTCCACCCAAGAACAAAAGAGTTGGAGATTCATTTCCAAACTGTGAGGGTCTCATATCAGAGATCGATGAAGATCATGTCACACTCATGCTAATTTGACAAAAATCACATTATTAGTTAACCAATCTGGGTTTAATTATTTTATACTACTATCTGGTAAATAATAATACAGAGAAAATTAAGGGTCACACCCAAAACTGAAATCATATACTGTAAGACCTTAACTAAGGGATACTAAAACCCTAGGCTACGGTTCACACTAGCTCCAGTAGTCTAGCTAGTCCATACAAGAGAACATTACTTTACTTAATTGACATGCAAGGAACTCTATGTTGTTCTCAGAATTGCGCGCATAGGAAGACCTCCATTCATGTGCAGGGTGAATGTGGTCTTGTAGGTTGCGATTCTTGTTTCATCCACCAATTTGAAGCGAAAGTAGCACAGAAGTGCCATTGATACAATCTTCATCTGCCTGTAAGCAAACTCTTTCCCTATACAAATCCGAGGACCAGCCTGTAAACTAAAGCTATCAGTAAACGTTTAGACAGCTTAAGATATGAGATAAAGCAAGAGAAACTGAGAGTAACTGAGACCAACATGAAATGAGACGAATTTGAAAGGGGATTCAGGTTGGAAAATTCCATTTTTGAGCCATCTTTCGGGTCGAAAATCCTCAGCATCTTCTCCCCATATGTAAGGCATTCTTCCCATGGCATAGGCCATGTAGAATACTCCATCCCCTTTTTTGACTCTATATCCATCAGGAAGAGTGTCATCTGTGTCTGCAGTCCTCCCATCCTTTTAGTAACCCGAAAACACAAACATATGAGTATCGAAAATTGACAATGTTTTACGCAATACAAATAAGTGTTTACTTTGATTATTTGAGCATAGAAATTATCAGGGCTTTGTACAACCATATCTACAAGTATCCCATTGCAAAACCATAACATACCACAGGAACTGCAGGGTATAGCCTCAAGGTCTCTGTCAGTGCCGCATGAAGATAGTGCATTTTTTCAAGGCTTGTATCACTTAAATTTTCCACAAACTCATCGATATCGGCTTCATGATTCAGACCAACAGCATCCCTCACTTCTTCTGCAACTTTTTCCTGGATCAGAGGGTTCTTGCAAAGCATGTAGAAGAACCATGAGAGTGTAATTCCACTTGAATCCTTGCCAGCATTCATAAAACTCAGAGCTATATCCCTTAGATACTTATCAGTCATTTCCTCTGGCTCCTTTGCGCTCTCCATTAAGAACCTCGATAGTAAATCGTCCTTTTCATTCTATAGAAGTAAGATTGATGAAATTCAAGATCTTGATTAAGTAAAATGAAAGAAAACATTAGAATGTGTTATATAGTTTCACTTACAACATAGTTTTCACCAGCTATCAATTTCCTTTTGCTCCTGATAAGTTGGTAAACAAAGTCATCAAGTACTCTGGCATTCTGTTTAAGCGTGGCTTCCGATCCGATACAAAGATATCTTTTCAATTCCCAGAATGGATCAGCATAGCGCCAATAGGTGAGAGCACTTGATTCATCAAATGCTTTCATAAATGCAATGCCTTCTTTGCTTGAGCCCTCCAAGCAGTTTAGTTCTGTTCCAAACCCAACTTTGAATATGGAATCTAAAGCAGATCTCATAAACAATTCCTACAACATTAAACAGTCAAAGTAAAAGACTTATGCAACAATTTATATGATGTATGATAGCTAGCAAGGTGTTAGTCAAATTCGGATTAATTACTTACTTGCATATCAAAAACCCCATTTTCTCTAGAAAACTCTGAAAGAGCCCTGACCAGTTTGGCAGCATTTCTTCTAAACACAGAGCAGCTAAAGTCTCTAATAATTCTCGTCGAAAACTCTAAACTCGCAAGCTTCCTCTGCTGCCTCCACTTTTCTCCATCAACAACAAATATCCCTTGCCCCAGAATATCAGACATAATGTCATGGTGATATTGACCTTTCGAATACTTAGTAAAGTTGGTTTTCAAAACATGCTCGATGTTTCGAGTGTCGGCCGTGTATATTTCGCTTTGTGTTGGGGAAAGTAGCCGGAAAGTTGGGTGGTCTCTGGCAACTTTGGTATGGTAGTCATAGAGTTTGTTGAAGTAGAAGAGACTGTCGAATACAGTGCCCTTTACAGGTGGGTAGTTTGAGCTCCTGATAGACTTGCCTGTGAAGATTCTAAGTATGAGAAAAGAGAAGGTTAGCAGGAGAAAGAGGGCTGAGAGTGATATGCAGGTGAGGATGATATAGAGAATAGTCATTCTTCTTTGCAAGATAAAGAGGCAATGACAGTAGTATATAACTATATATATAGGAAAAAATTGACAAGTCTGACTGTCTGAGGCATTTACACATTTTATAACTATAGTAGTTGATCGAGTTCCATCAACACTGAATATCATGACTATCATGTTAAAATATTGAACTAAGCATCGTTGAAAAATATAATTGATTCGTTGAATAGCCTATAGAGAGTACGTAATCAACGTGAAAATTTGATTTCTTGCTAATGAAGGTTTGTAATCCTTTCGTGTCCTTACGAGCATGTCATTGATTTCTTACTTATTAAGGTTTGTAATTCTCTAGTGCCCCTTCGAGCGTGTTATGTTGTTATTACTATTTTTTTTTGCTTTATAAAGGTTTCACGTCTATTCTTGAAAATAAAAAGTTTGTAATTCACTTTTTCCTTGTTAAGGATTGGACTTTTTTCTTCTTCTAAAGTATACTCTACCTTATCACTCTCCACTATTTGTTTGTGTCAAAATGAACTACGAACTCACTTTTCCAGAATCTCACTTCATGAATTAATGAATCAAGGTTAATTTCTATAACATGCGCATAGACTTGAAGACTTCTGCCCGAGTAGGAATAAAGAGCAATTTCATGTTCTTATCAATCTTAATCAATCGCTAGCGTCTAATGGCCTCCACGACGTTGGTTTACAAGGTCACATACGACTCACTGTACGTAACA
The DNA here is from genome assembly GCF_000184155.1 of Fragaria vesca subsp. vesca. NCBI lineage: Eukaryota > Viridiplantae > Streptophyta > Magnoliopsida > Rosales > Rosaceae > Fragaria > Fragaria vesca. The sequence goes on from NC_020497.1 coordinate 6,517,704, forward strand.
TATATTTATATGTAAGAAGCTTCGCTTGTTACTACTTTATATGTCACGATTTGCTAATTCGTGGACCTTTTCTTGCAGTGAATTAAGGGGCAAGAAATTTATAGTTGTGCCATTGTAGACAGTCGCAATGCAGAGAAGAAATGTCACGAACTAGCACCGATCGAGCACACAGACAGAGATCATCCACGCATGGATATATAGTTGTCCAAATGATCATGAGGTTGTTCAACCTTAATGCATGAGCGTGCATGTCAAACCTTCATGCATACATGCTTAGACATTTAATTGTACTTGAACCTAAAAGAGAACTATTTCTTATTTTCGATTCGTAACTAATTCCTCGTGTTCAATCTCGATCTTGCCCACGATTCATTCATGGCTCTTTTTTCATGCATACCATATGTGATAAAAACTAGTTTTAAAGATTTGTTGCCATGTTATTAAGTACTTATTTCTTACTGTTAATGAAAAATAGGTTCTATGTAATGTTCGGCTGTTTTGTGGGAGAATGCTAGTCATTATTCATTAAGATATTGGAGAATGCTAAGAAGTGATATTTGTATGCATAATTGGCATATCCCATAACTCTATATATGTAGTAAATGGAGTAATAATGATATATAAGAGTTAAGTGTCTATTTTCTAAAATATATTATCTTGCTGGGACAGAGGCAGAGGAGGGTTAGGATGTGTTTGTAGCCTTTAGATACTAGTCAGTAGTCAGTCGTTAGTTTGCTGCAGCTATAAAATCACTAAGGCCCGTTTGGTTGTGCGTTTTGATGCTAATTTTTGTTTTTTTTCACCGTTATCACATTTTTATGTATTTGGTAAATTTTTAATTCAGCGTTTTTTTGCTAATTGCGTCCCGAAACCGTAAAAATAGAAAACAGGTGCTGACATGCTTTTTTTTATCGGCGTGATGAGGGAAGCTGATCCTTTAATGACTTTCTCAACATCCCTAAAACACCCTCATTGGATTTCCTAAATGACAAAATGACACATCATGTTCCTTTCATTTCATCTAGATATATCTTTCTTCTCCTGTGTTCTTCATTCTGCATGGACTTAAGGTGATTGGGATCTGCTGGGTAATCCTGGGTATCACATATTCAGAGTCACATGGCTAATCTAATATATTATATATGGTTAATTGCCCACTCAATTTTTTCTTTTTCGTTCTTCCCCTCACAGCCTCACTTTTCAAGTTCCAAACTTTTTATAGTTTAATTTTGGAGCTGTTTATCTTTAGTTAATAAAATCTTTCTTCAATCGTATCACAACCATCACCTATTTGCTTATGTAATTTGATTCAATTTCTATTTTGATCTTTAGTTCTTTACTGAATCTTGTAATTTGTATTTCTGTGATTTGGTTTTTGTTCAGTAATTTGTATTTCTGTGATTTGGTTCTTGTTTTCCTGTCGAATTCATATCTCTACGTTCATTCATACCGAGTCTCGCAGACAAGGTGATGGATGGGTCTGGAAATTTTTCTACATCAAACGTAGTTGCAACTAAGTTCTAATGTGTTTGATGTTCATATTCATTGTTGTGCTGAAGAATTTGGGGTAATTTGGTATGATTGTATGAGTGTAGTAATAAAGTCATAATATTGCTCATTTGACATGATATCTATCATGCATCAAGTTCTAAGTTCTGGGAATAAAGCAGAGGTTTTATGAGAATGATAGTAAAGGTTAATGGGACTGGTGTCTATACCGGTCATTATGCAAAATTACCCTTGTTTTGCAATGGGTTACCAAACATCCCACTCTACGTTTTTCTATCAAAAGAAGTTAGAAAAAGCTAATTTACCAAACGCTTAATGAATTAATTTAACCATAGCTTATTTTTACAACTGTGATTTTTTTACAATTGATTGTTTAGACTTGAATATCAAATTGAGCCCAAGTGTTTTGATGAGGGTCAGAACACATCCTAAAAAACAACAATAGCATGCATGTGTTTGGCTATGTAAATCAAATATTTTGAGTAGCATTACCGATTCAATTTCAGTTATAGGTAGTGTGATCACAATTCTGTCGGATTCACGAGTTGTATTAATTAGTGTATTTTAGATTGAATAATACCTGAGTTTTGTAGAGATTCATCATTTTACTTCTTTATATCCAACAATTTACTGATTTACTTTGAGAAATTGAATCCAACAATTTACGGATTTACTTTGAGAATATGGCATTCTATAATGTTGGCAACCTTGAGTCCTCTGTAGCCCATCATATCTTTACTATTAGAAAGCTAGGCGTGGCTTTGGTGTCTTTGGTGAGGCCTTTTTTTCAATTGGCCAAAAAACCAAGGTAACAGAAAATTCTCAAACAATAAAAATAATAATTACTATGGGTTTAACCGTAAAACACCACTGAAAAAAAAAAAAGTAATGTGGTAGTTTTATCCCACTTTTTGGGGAGCAGTTATCTACAAAATGATAGGATTAACAGATTCATCCCACATAAAATGGAGCAGTTCAAGTACACTTTCTTCCATTTTTTTATCCCGTGCAGATGCACGGGTAAGAGGTTAGTCGTAAATAAAACCCCCTTTCGGTTAGAATCGGAGAGTAGAAACACATTTAAGGGGCTGCCGGTGGTAATATATTGTTAGCGGTAATTTTGTAAAAAACCCAACCCGAAAAACCAGTTACCAGGCCCAAATCAGAACCCGAAGCCGAAGGTTGTAAAGTGTAAACCCTCCCACCTTGAGGAACACAGAGAGGTTTTAGGTCCAAATTCGCCCACATTAGTCTCGCGCCATAGCAAAGATGGGGAAGAAGAGCAAAGATGGTGGCCAACCCAGAACCGAAACCGAGCACTGCACCTCCACCGTCTTCGTCTCCAATTTGCCTTACTCTTTCACCAATTCCCAGGTACCTCTCATTTTCTTTTTTGTGTAATTTGGCTGTGCTGGTATGTTTATGCAAACTACTGTTTGATTGTGAACATCAGCTGGAGGAGACCTTCAGTGAAGTGGGGCCCATCAGGCGGTGCTTCATGGTCATGAAAAAGGGTGAGCTAAAACAAGGGAATTTGCATTTTCGATTCTAGTACCATCTCTCTCAAGTTCAGTTCAGAATGTTTATTATGTTGGATTGTTTACAGGGTCGACGGAGCACCGTGGTTTTGGCTTTGTTCAGTTGTAAGTTTAACTCCATTACTATTCCTGCAGTTGGTGACATTCGTTTACATAATGACATTTGGACTGTTTCATGTTTGGACATTCGTTTGTTTTAATTTGTGTTCTGTGTTCTGTTTGAAGTGCTGTCACAGCAGATGCTGATCGCTCCATTGAGCTGAAGAACAGTGCTTCTGTTGGGGGTCGAAAGATTGCTGTAAAGCATGCCATGCATCGTGCACCCTTTGAGCAACGAAGATCAAAGAAAGATCAAGGTTGGTAGTAGTAGTAGTACTCGTCTTAGTACGGATCTAAGACACCCTTATAATTTCACTTCTTATTATGGGCAATTGTGTTTTATTTCAACTTAAAAACCAAGAGGGGAAGGAGAGGAGAAAGTGGATAAAAACAGAAACAACCTTTTTAAGTAGTTTGGTCACTCTCATGTTTAGCTTCTACGATTAGACATTGTGAGTCCATATAACTAACATTATACTCAACTTGGAATGCTGGAAACTAAGTGCTACACGTATTACTGATGATTATGTATTCTCCTCTTTTCTTTTACTTCATACATTTACCCTTTTTTTTTTTTTTTTTTTTTTTTTCCTATAGACAAGTCAACAGAATGAAGTTATCAAACTGTCTGATCTCAATCACTGTCTCTCCCATAAATTTTTATCTGATGGTTTCAGGTCCTGAATTGGATGAAACTATGAATTCAAAAAGTGGCGAGGATGGAGGCAATTTCAAAGAGGAAAAGGGTGCTTCAAACTTGAAGACAAGAGATGGTGAATTTTATTATATGAATTTATGTTATTGTTTGTTTGTAGACATTTTTTTCTTTAGTTGTTTTACTTTTCATACTGTATTCCACTATCCTTTTTCTTAACTGGAAAAACATCAAAGATCAAATGTTAAAGACTGGTCCTAATATTCTCAATCACTTGCTGCAATATGTTTTCTTATCTAACTACCTTTTCGTTATAGAGGTCAAATTGGAGAAGACCATGAAGTCAAAGAATGACAAGGATGCTGGCAATTTCAGAAAGGAAGAGGACGCTTCAAACTTGGAGGAAGGAGGTCACTATTCTTAGTATATAAACTTGTTGTTCTGATTTCATACTCATCATACTTAACTATTTGGAATTTTCATTTCTTTTTGAATAAAATGCAGAAAAACTTGTGAAAGCGAGAAAACCAGTAGCACCTGGTAAAGATATAGTGGCAAAAGTGGGAGGTTCTGAAAAGCAGAGGTATGGAGTATTCCCTTGCATCTCAAGGACATTATAATTTTCATTCCCAATTTAATTATATTTATTTGTCTTCCCCAAGTGAGTCAGGTGATTCTGTCTCACTTATCAGAGCCTTGTTGGTTCATATAGTCATTATTTTTGTGCATTACAGCTTTCTCAGTATACCATGAATTCTGTTCACGTTGTAGAAGTGTGTTTATGGATGGTATTGATATCAAGTTAAATTTAAAATGGACGTAGGAACCTCGTGCTGATATATTTTTGTCTGATTTATAAAAGTTTGAAATTGTGCAACACAATAAATAGGCTTACTCAGCTCAATTTAGGACCTGCTGCGTTCCTCTATGTACTCCCGAGATAGCATGTGTGGCCACAGGGAAATCTCGCAGCTTGTTGCCTTGCAATATTTCCCGTTTCATTAGGGTTATTTTGGTTATCAGATGCAGGAGATATTATCTAGGACTCCTGTTTGAAAATCATTTGTCGTATCTCATGCAAAAAGAAAAAAAAGGAGAAAAAGTAGGAAATTTAGGGTTAGAAGAATGATTAATATTGATCTCCATCTTTGATTTAATTTTGTCTAAGTTTGTAAGTCTTTGGTCATATGTATAAAACAATTCCAAAGAGTGATTATGATTAATTTGAGGCTTCTGAATATGAATGAGACTCTTCTAAGTTTTAAGACTTTTCTGTTTTGACGTCTAGTATTATTATCTAGTATAGTTAGGTAGCTATAAGTTTTATTAATTTCTTGTTCCAACTGACATGTCATTGGTAGGTTATGGGGGATGATAAAGAAAAATAAAAATAAACGCTTATGCTTTGATAAATTTCCTGTCAAGTGTGAATTTTACTTTATTAAGTTCGTTATTCTCAGCAAAATGTTTGGGCTCTCATTTTGTTCTGAACAATGATTTTTGTCCCCTCTTAATCGATGTTTTATTGTAACTTGAGATCATGCGACAATCTATCTTGTATCCTTATATCTTCAGTTTCTTGTTGTTATGAAGGGTTGCTAGAACCGTTATATTTAGTGGCCTTCTTAATGCTGGTATGGCAGAAGAAGTTCATCGCCAAGCTAGGGAGGTTGGCGATGTGTGTTCCATAACTTATCCCTTTCCCAAAGAAGAGGTTCAACAACATGGTATGGATTTTCTCGCTCTAAGGAGGCGGCTTTTAATTTTTGCCAAGTAATGGGAGTGGTTTGTTTAATATATTGAGTTGAAAATGCGTTTGAAGTACCTAACACAGGAATTTTATACAATTCTGGTGATCATTAAGATATTTTGTATTCTTGACAAACAAAATGACTAAATCAAGATATTTGACTTCTTTGATACAATTGTTACGACCTCAGTGTTATTAGATAAGAATCGATACTATTGCTTCTGTAGTCGTAATTGGGTAACTGACTGCTTAGTGGAATTTTCCAATTAAATGTTGCTAGACAGATTTATGAATCATTTTCTTCCCTTTTTTGAAGTAACTTTTAAAAATACATATAATTTGGGGTGTTGAGTTAACCATAATATCTGGTGTCTTTTCAGGTCTTGTACAAGATGGATGCAAAATGGATGCCTCGGCTGTACTATACACCAGTGTCAAATCAGCTCATGCTTCTGTTGCAATGTTACACCAGAAGGAGATAAAAGGAGGAATTGTTTGGGCACGTCAGCTGGGTGGGGAGGTAAATGAAATGTCAAGTTGTCAACTGCTTCGACTACATTTCTTTTTTGTGCAAATACTAGTTTTCATTTACTGCTTCAACCGCATTTCTTTTGTACAAATACTAGTAATTCAATTGTTTTTTCTTAATGTGAATTTTTGTCTTGGAATTTGTTGTTACCGGATTAAGTTTATGCTATTCTTCCCGTGCTGATTTATGATAGATGATAGAAAGATGAGGCAGTTTGAGTACTGATCTTAATCACAATCACTTTCACTTTCACACTATATATGACTGATCTTTGGCAACCAATTAATAAACTATATTTACTTTTGTCTTTCCTCGTAATAATTATTACTTTCTTTTGGTCTTTTTTTATTTCTGTGTTATTCTAGGATGTGATTTTGTCATTACTTATTAGGAATGTTTTCAACCAAATAAAGAATTTTTTTTAGAAATGCAGGATAAAAGAAGGAGACCAGCCTTCAACAATTCTGTTTTTCTGTGATTAGTAACCGTGCCCGACTGGCGTGCACATCTTAGAAGTATCATTTATTCATTTCATATTATTGTGGGGCAGTGTTGTGTTCATGATATGGTGGTGGTGGTTCATTGTTATTCAATCTATAAAGGGAAGTCTAACAGTTTGGTTGTGTCTTTGGGAAGGGTTCCAAGACTCGGAAGTGGAAGCTCATTGTCAGAAATCTTCCTTTCAAGGTCTTTTACTAATTTTCTTTTAGTCATATGCAATTTTCTTCGTGGTGAGGAGCGTTATCTGAACTAGTTTGCCAACACAAATGCAGGCAAAGGTCAGTGATATTAAAGATATGTTTTCATCTGCGGGATTTGTCTGGGATGTTTATATACCACAGAATTCTGATACAGGGTATTCTATTATCATCCTGCATTATTTTCATTCCTGTTGAAATATCACTTTCTGTTTCTCTTCATTTATTTTTTTACTGTTGGCAGGTTGTCTAAAGGTTTTGCATTCGTCAAATATACACGCAAACAAGATGCGGAAAATGTACATTCGTGATCCATGCTTAGTTCTAGTGTAGAGTTTGTGTACATCGCCATTGACTCTTTTTGTTCTCTTTTTGTTTTTAGGCAATACAAAAGTTCAATGGACAAAAACTTCTTAAAAGACCAATAGCTGTTGACTGGGCTGTTCCAAAGCAGATATATGGTAGTGGCAATGACGCTCTTGCTTCAGAAGATGGTATTATACTGTAACTCCATTCTCATCTAGCACACTTTTGGTATTGAAGTCATGTCTTTCTCGTATTTGACAAAAATATAACCAAAATATGGAGATATCTTGATTTGTTGGCCCAATCTGAAAAAAATGCAAGGAAAAAGAAAAATCTGGCGATATGGAGAAGGAGGTGGAAATTGAAGATCTATAATTAATATCTTACTTTGTCTTTCTCTTTTTTAGTTCTTCTAAATTCTGAATATCTGGTAGAGATTTTTTGCTTCTGATGTTGAAGAAAGAGGGACTTGGGGAATGCCAAGTCTGATTTAAGAAAGTGCTGGCTGTCACTAGGTTTTCTTTTTCATGAAATAAAGGCATAGGCTTTGACTATTTAGGGGCATGCCTAGTCTGATTCGTGAAGATTTTCTTTTTCGTTAAAGAAAAACCATATACAGTGTCTATTTAGACTATGGGTTCAGTTGATACTCCCCCCTTTTGGTTTTCCTTGTTGGTTTCTAGTTATCTCTAGTTATCAATAATTTTAGTTTTGAATCTAAATATAGATGGAGTTGTTCCACCTTTTGTACCCCAAGATGGAACATGTATAGAAAAATCTTCCTCTAAATGTATCTACTGAAATTTTCTTGGTATCAACATATGTGTTATCGATTTGACCGCTGATATATTTGTCACTGCTGGTATTTTGAACATTTGTTATGGTTTATGACTAGTAAGACGTTTTATTTGTCTTGAGCAATTTAATGATATAATAATTAGAAGTGTCTCTATGTGCAAAGCAAAGTGACATGCAATGAAAACACTGGTTTTACAGGAGAAAAGGGTGGGAGAGATGGGGGAAATGATAGCAGCAGCGATGATTTCGAGGGTGATGCTGGAGATACATATGAAATGCCCCAGCACCTTGATAGGATTGGTGCTGCTCCAGATGACTCCAATACAGCAGAGATGAAAGACATCCCTACTGAAATTGATTTTGAGGAGGAAGCAGATATATCAAGAAAAGTTCTAAAAAACTTGACCACTTCCTCTTGTACTGTAACTACTGATGATATGGGTGTTGATAATTCTGCATTTCCCAAAGGGAACAAGGAGCCAACTATTGATTTTGAGGAGGAAGCAGACATTGCTAGAAAAGTTCTAAAAAGGTTTACCATGGCTTCTGGTACAGTAACTGCTGTTGATGATTCATTGCCGAAAAGTAAAAAGGAGCCAACTATTGAAGAATCTGTTAATGAGCCTAGTAAAGTAGCTTCTGAGACTGTGCCTAATAACTTATCTTCTGAAAGTGCCAGTGCATCAGATGCTGCTAAACCACAAACAGAAGAAGAAGATGATTTGCATAGAACAATTTTCATCAGCAACCTTCCTTTTGAGATCACTAATGAAGAAGTCAAACAAAGGTTTTCTGCTTTTGGGCAAGTGCAATCTTTTGTCCCAGTTCTTCATCCACTTACCAAGTACGTTTTATACCTCATTGATCTAATTCCTACCATTCTCTATTATACTGGAAACTTCACATGAGATGTGATGTGGCAGGCGACCAAAAGGAACGGGCTTTCTCAAGTTTAAGACAATAGATGCAGTGACCTCTGCGGTTTCAGCTGGTAGTGCTGCATCTGGCTTGGGAATTTTTCTCAAGGGTAGACAACTGACAGTCTTCCAGGCTTTGGATAGAAAATCGGCTCATGAGAAGGAAGAAAATATGGCCAAAAAGGAGGACATAGACCACCGCAATCTCTATTTGGCAAAGGTTTTTACTTCTAGAAGCACCTTCCTTTTCTTCTTGCTTTATCTATTTTATTGTTTTCTGTGTCCCGTGGTAACTGTAATGTATTGTCCTGAATGGTTGGAATAATCTCTCCTTCAAATCATAACAGGAAGGTCTTATTCTTGTGGGAACTCCAGCTGCAGAAGGGGTTTCAGCTACTGATATGTCAAAACGCCAAATGTAAGATTTGTTGTTTTTTTATTTCTTTCTTATAATCCCGTAGATGCTGATTACTTATAGTCTGGCAATTAATGTTGCAATTGGTTTTTACCAGTCTTCTTTGCACAAAAATTCAAAATCAGTTTTCATGTGATTAAGTGATTAGCAGTTCTATTTTAACTATATTTGCAGGAAAAAAAAAACCTATGCCTTTATTTTCTGTTCATAATTCTTTACTTTTAACTGTATTTTCTTATAAGTTTCAAGCTTAATTTAAATCTATTTAGAAATATTCTGTCAAAAAGAAAAATACCTTAATTAACATTTTGACAATCTTGCTTTGTAGTTTTTAACAGGTTATGAGCAAATTGAATAGTGCTCCCTCGGCATTAAGATGCTGATTGCTATTCATAGTTTCATATTCCTATTTATTGATTTCTGAAACCATGCAGGTTGGAGAGGAGCAAGGCCATGAAGCTTAAATCTCCAAACTTTCATGTTTCGAAGACGAGATTAGTTATGTACAATTTGCCAAAGTCCATGACTGAAAAACAGCTTAAAAAACTTTGTATTGATGCTGTTACCTCACGAGCTAAGCTACAAAAACCTGTGATTCGACAGGTTAGATTGTACTTGCATTTTTATTTTTTT
>NC_020497.1:6527570-6533398 GCF_000184155.1 Fragaria vesca subsp. vesca
TGTACTTACATAAGTTACATTTGTCTCTTATGAGTGATGGTGGTCCTTTTGTTTTATGAAGTTTTCCCTTGTTTTGTCCAAAAAATAAATATGAAATTTTTCATTGCATATGATGTTGTGCATGTAGATAAAGTGCTTGAAGGATGTGAAAAAGGGAAAGATTGTCACAAAGAACCATTCTCGCGGTGTTGCTTTCATTGAGTTTACAGAGCATCAGCATGCCCTTGTGGCTTTGAGAGTTCTTAACAACAATCCTGGTAAAGTTTAGATTGTCAACCTCATTGACCATTTAATCTTGTTGGATTTTCTTTCTTTTCTTTGAATCTGTTGACGTATGATCTTATATATCGTGATACTATTTGCAGAAACTTTTGGCTCAGAACACCGGCCAATAGTGGAGTTTGCACTTGATAATGTTCAGAAATTGAGAGCACGTCAGGTTTCACAACAAACTCAGCAGCATGCCGCTAATGGTAATCAGAAAGAGGTGCGCCAATTTGATCCCTTGAATAGAGCAGATGCCAATCCTAGCAAGAAGTTTGAAAAACGGAGAGACAAAGGCGAGAAACGAAAACTGGACGAGGTAGTACCAAATAAAGAGGGTGAAGTCGAAAATAGGACAAGTGATGTAGCTGCCACTGAAGGGAAGAGATTTCCCAAGAGGCAGAAGAATGGTTCAGATAAAAAAGCAGAAAATATTTTATCAAAAGAAGTACTGCGAAGCTCATCGGGAGGCTCAAAACGTAAAAGCCATAATCAAGATGGCAAGAAGGCTGGTGGTGGAAGATCATTTGAAAATGAAGTCAAGGCAGCTGATACGACCACATCAGTATCATCAAGAAAGACAAGTGTGGAACCTCAGAAGAGGAAGTTGCGGGAGCAAAGTTACATGGAGGGAGGAGAGAACATGATGAGAAGAAGGCCAAAGAATAAAGACCCGATAGGGCGGGATGTTACAGATAAACTTGACATGCTGATCGAAAAATATAGATCCACATTCACACATCAAAATTCCTTCCAAAAAGGTGGCGGAAGGCAAGATTCAATTAGAAAATGGATTGATTAATTACAAGTTGATTTTGTAAAATTCCATGATGAATGTGTTAACAGATGAGTGGAAAGCTGTTGGCTTGAATACGCAGTTGCTGTAAATTTTGTGTTCGTTAAATTTTGACAATATTGATTGAGGTGTAATTTCAACTATCTTCGTTCTTTTTGTAAACATTTTCTTACTGATCTTAGGGACTGTTTGTGATTGCTTTATTCTAAAAAAGAATTGTTTTTTTTTTTTATCAAAAAAGTTTAGATTTTAATCATTTTATTGTGTTTGGTAAATCAAAGATTTTTTTTTTCTTTTTAAAAAATAATATATCTAGCAAACACGAAACTGTAACTAACACAGAACTAGTCCTGTCATGATTTGCTAACTTGTGGACCTTTTCTTGTAGTGAAAGGAGCTAGAAATTTTTACTTGAGCCAATGTAGACAGTCGCAACGAAGAGCAGAAATGTCATGAACTAGCATCGAGCGCAGAGATCCTGGATATATATTTCTATCTAAATGATCATGAGGCTAGGTTCAACCTCAATGCATATATGTTTAGACCAATGATTGTACTTGCATCTAAAAGAGAAGCAGTTTCTTATTTTCGTAACTATGCCTCGTGTACGTTCAATCTCTTGCTCACGATTCATTCATGGCTCGTTTTTAACGCATAACCATATGTGACAAAACTAGTTTTAAGGACATGTTGCCACACATAAAATAAAAACAAGCTTATGTGTAGTTGTTACTCGTTTCTTCCGGTCAAGGAAATTAGGTTTCTATGTAATGTTCTGTTTAATTTGCTGAGGAATGCTAGTTATTATTCATTTAGATATTGGAGAATGCTAAAAAGTAATATTTATATGCATAAATGGCATACAAAACTCTACATAGATTTAGGGCCCTAGATTTAGTAAAAGGAGTTTGTAATTGATATACAAGAGTTAGAGTGTGGATTCCTAACATATATTGTACATGACGGAACCTGGTGTCGGCTTTGGTTTTGGATATTGATCACTTGTTTAGAGCTATAAGATCACAGACCACTCTGAAATACCAAAACTAAAGATGGAATGGAAAATAAGCTACAAATTTAAGAGAACATGTAGACTGGCGTAGAAGAGAAATCCCGACCAAGAACTATGGTACAGAGGTTCATACAATAGAACCTTCATGTGACACGTCATAGTTAGCTAAAACATCCATGAGGCATTTTCCTCCCTAAAGATATGAGAAACACGTAGTTGTATGTATTCCCCTTTCAAGATCCTAAATTGTTTCTAGGAATAATTTTCATCGGCACAGATATGAGAAACACGTAATTGCATGTATTCCCCTTACAAGATCCTAAATTGTTTCTAGGAATAATTTTCATCGGCACATAAGATAAATGCATGCCACCCAATTTCTAGCTAATTCATGGTTCCGTCCAGGAATTATTAAGTTTGTGGAGTGGAAGTATTAAGTTTCTGATGGTACTACAACAAAAACAATTCAACAAAAACCCTATCATGCTCTCGTTCCTCTCGTCCCTCTCAACAAATAAACTACTCTGAATTAAGGTTAATTTCTATAACATGTGCAGGACTTCTGCCCGAGTAAGCTATGTTTTTTGCTTGTTCAACAGAAAACTAAGAACAAATTAGTAAGTTTTCAGTTGGCTAGCTAGCTCGAAGGACTAGGTGCTCTATTAGTATGTTTCCAATTGCAGGTCTCATTTCCATGTTCTTATCAATCTCTATCAATCGCTGGTGTCTAAATGACCTCTACGACGTTTGTTTCCAAATAAACAACGTGAACTCACTATAACATACATGAGTCCAGTTCAAGAGACACTTTATTTAACATATATTTCTACATCGTTTTTTAGCAGTTAGATTTAATTGCTTTCAATGGCCTGAATTTATTATAAGCATGATGTGGCAGATAATGTGAAAACAATTTATTTTTTTTCTAAGAAGAAAAATTAAAAAACTCAAATCAAAATTAGAAGATGAACGTCTTCTTCTTTACTCACTCTAACATATATTTATATGTAAGAAGCTTCGCTTAATTACGTTACCACTTTATATGTCACGATTTGCTAATTCACGGACCTTTCCTTGTACTGAAGAGTGCGAGAAATTTCCACCTGTGCCAATGTAGACAGTAGCAATGCAAAGCAGAAATGTCATGAAGTAGCATCGACGTACTCATCGAGCACACAGAGATCATGGTAATATGGTATTTGCATCCAAATAAATGATCATGAGGTTCAACCTTAATGCATGCCTGCATGTCGATCAAACCCTCATGCACCTAAAACAGAACTATTTCTTATTTTTCGTAACTAATGAATGCCTCGTGTTCAATCTCGATCTTGGTCACGATTCATTCATGGCTCGTTTTTCATGCATACCAAATGTGATAAAACTAGTTTTAAAGACTTGTTGCCACACATAATCAAAACAATAAGCGTATATGTAGTTGTTATTAAGTTCTTATTTCTTCCAGTTAAGTTCTTATTTCTTCCAGTTATTGAAAATAAGTTCTGTGTAATGTGCGGCTGCTTAATTTGTTGGAGATTGCTAGTCATTATTATTTATTAAGATATGGAAAAAACTTGGGTGACAAGGTTTTGTCACTAACAGGTGACCAACACCAATGAAGAAGTGACACGTGGCCAGAAAAACAATTAAATATAAATAATCAATTACCAATAACCCCATGTAGTGTCCTCAAAGTCGAACTTAAACTGTTTAACAGGACACGTGTCTCTTTCCCATTGGTGTTGGTCACTTGCAAGTGACCATACATGGTCATTGAAGTCGAGTCCTTAAGATATTGGAGAATGCTACATAAGTAGTATTTATATGCATAAATCGCATACAAACCTTTATGAATTTTTTGTAAGGGGAGGAATCATAAAATACATCTTAGAAACACTCTAACTCTTACTTATCACAACCAAGTTTTAGAGTTCTGGTGTCTACCCGGGGGGTGAGTCTACCCGGGGTGTTTTATACGTTTTGGATACGGTTCTGTTGTGTATCTGTCAGTGGGGTGTTAAGTATGGATACGTTTGAGATATTGTTACCGCAGCACGCGTGTTGCACGACGGCTTCCACTATATTGCGATTCCTCTTCTGAATTGAAATCTAGGGTTTGCCTGCGTCCAACAAAGTTTGTAGTTTGAGCCGTCCGTCCAAGCGACAGAAAGGAAATTGGGTTATCCTTGCCCAGCAGCCCTCGGTTTGGGATCTAGAACCCATCGGTTTTGTCATGTTCTTGAGGGTGGATGTTGAAACCGGGAGGAAGCGCGGCCACGATCACGATTCGCGGTTCCGAAGCCAAAACAGTCGAGGGGCTTTCGGATCTACAACCCCTAATTCAGAGCCGTTGTGTCGAAGAGCTTATCATCCATGCAAGTAGATAAGCCACAGAACTTGGGTGGGAATCGCGAGGATTTCGACTCATCTATTCTCTCCTATTATTTGGGTTTTGGAAGGCAATCGGTGATTCTGAATATCGGTTATGCGGATATGAGGCATGGAAGCCTGCGATTCCAATTCAGATTTGCCTTTTTTGAAATCCTTAATCACAACCTCAGCTCATTATTCCCCACACAGCCACCGACTCCTCACTTGATTCGGGTAAGTACCAAATTCCATATCCTTCTCTTCTATTTGATTCGGTTTATGTTATTGTTATTTAATTTGCGAGCGTTGTATGAGCAGTAGGAAATACTTGGAGAATTTAATCAATGGGTCTGATATTGTTCAGAGTCTAAGGAGGATAGTATGATACTCAGCACATTTGATTAGCAGTTTCAAAACTGGGTTCATGCCTTTCGTGGCCAACTTAAATTACTATTAGTTTACTGGATGGGTTCCAAAGTTGGTACGTTGTTGTTGTTGCTGTTGTGAAGAATCAGAAATCACTATTAGTTTGTTAAAGGAATAAATGGCAACTGAGAAATAGAAGCTTTGCATGCACTTGCAGAATATATTGTATTTGCTGCATAATTGCAAGTTTTGATGCTTTTGTTTAAATGCAAGCATAGCTTTTCTCTGATATATATGGCCCCACTTATGTGACTGTTCACTCTTCTCATGACTCACATTGGAACATTAGGCCAAAATGAAATACAAATTGATTGATTTCAGTCCAAAAGGAAAGAAAAAAGAAAGAACTTATTAGGTAGCTAGTTACATGTATGTTAAATTTTACACCTGTAGGCTGAATATGTTTGAATTGGCATTAGAGTTGGGGAAGAAGCTATGGATGCTCGAGTGTCCTGGAATTTTGATTCCCAATCCTCACTGCACCGAGGTTGTCCTGTTGAAAAGCTAAAACTGGCAAATATTAGAGGTCTAGCAGTGCATGTCATGTCTATGAGTTACGAGCTTGCATAGTTGCAGAATATGATGGTTGCCATGGATGGAAGTCCCAATTTGGAGGATCATACACCTCTCTCTTTATGCCCAAGAGAATGCCTGTAGTATGCCAATTGTCTCTTGTTCACTAATTCACTATGGCTGTAAGTTATTGTGCCTTCAAATCTCTTAATGTCTTTTGGCCTGAAAATATCCGGCCACTTGTTCTCTAGGGACAGATTTGAATTGACATTCAACAATATATGGATTAATGATGTCTGCTAGTCAGCCGTAAACTTCATTGAGACTATTGTGTTGGTTCGTTGCTTCATAACTATTTTGGTAACAAACGGGTCTGATATGGTTATCCTTCATGAAACATTTGGAATCTTAGGATGTTTCCAATTGAAAGTATTAGTTTTTTTTTTT
>NC_020497.1:6533418-6544951 GCF_000184155.1 Fragaria vesca subsp. vesca
CATATGAAGTTCCGTACTTGCAGGAATTCTAATCTGTAATTAAGTATAAAACTATGAATAAACCATCTGGCTGGGCACCAAACCAAATTCTTTGTAACTAGTTAATCAAAGAGAGTTGTGGCAATTTAAGCAAAAGAATTAGTCATTTGGTGTATATAAATTTGATGTATGAAGATCTACACATGTATGTATGTAAGCTAGTATCTAGTTTTTCATGAGGAGAATATATATGGATGGCTAGTTTCCTATAAGTATCTGGTCTTCCTAAAAGTAGTAGCTTATGTCCTAAATTTATATTGTCGATTTCTCATATGATCAAAATACATTGAGAGAAATCATTGAAGATTTCCTTTGAAATTGACGGCTTGCCACACTAAATTTTCCTTCACATTTGAGATATATGGCTGATTTCATTGCAGTTGGTTGCTCCATTGCAGTAAATTCATCTTCCAAATGGTAACAAATGGTATGTCTTTCTAATTCCTTTCAGTAACGTAAATACTATGTTCTTCCAGTAAAATGACAGATATGATGTGCCTGAGTGTATGTTATTATATTTATGATTACAAGCCAACTCGCGCTTCTCTAAGCTAGTCCCTCATCTGGGTATTTGCCAAATGAACATGCTTATGGTTTGTGAGGCTGAGCAAGCTCTGTTGATTAGCCTTGAACTGAGTAGACATGGAACAGGATGGGGAAGTGATTTGATTGAATCATTTCATTGCATGTCTTCTCGTTTTCTTTTTCTGTCTACAGTTATGATATCTGTCTTAATGATGCTTCACCTCTGAAACTTGAAAAAAAAAAATAGCAGGGAATCCTTGTTTTTGCTTCTGCATGGCAACTCTGGGACTGCAGGTCATCTTAGAATCTATGCACACCCTATTTTTTTTATGCAAGTGACTATGACCTGATATTTGGAGCATCTAAATATTTGGCCCTTTATTACAATATACAGCTTTTTTTTGCTTTTTTCTAAAGTAAAACACTGGCATCATGTTGCTTTTCAATTTGTATCTCTTACCAGGAAGATGAGTTCAACTTAACCAAGGATCAAGAGCGATGGATTGTGGGTAGGATGCTCGGTGTCACTGGTCAAATTGCTTATGATGCTTTACTGCCGCACTTTCTCCAATAAAATAGTCAAAGCCTATTCCTAGGATAATTTCTTTGATGTTGTCATCAACATCATTGGTCTGGTTGCTGTGCTCCTTGCTAATTTCTTTGATGAATGGATGGACCCTGTTGGAGCTATTATTGTAAGTGGCTCAATCCTAGGTCTCACTCTTTGTTCACCCAAATTAAATTGTTTTACATACTGAGAACTCATATGTGTAGTAAAGTGGTTATCCTCTCAATCCTATGGTCGTACAGTCTTGCATCTTAATACGGGATGGTATCAGAGACTACTATTAGTTGTTAGTCTGTACCTGGTAGTGCATCTTATGCTCTGCATATAAATTGAGTGATAGGACATCAGATATTATATAACAGGTTGCTATACATTTTATCAACTTAGGTCAACTGTTCCTATGTCATACTCCTTGCAGATCTTGAGTTCCTTCTATGGGGTTTCATGATCCTGATCATGGTTATGTGAATATGACAATCACTATTCATATCTGACTATTAACCTAGCCTTTCGTGATTACATCATCCATAGTTTGGACTCGTTGTCCTTGGTGGTTTTGGTACTAATACTTGCATGTAACTCTTGGATTTTCAGCTGACCTTGTAAACTATTTGCACCTGGTCATTGATTGTCTTGGAAAATGTGAACTCCCTAGTTGGAAAATTTGCTGCCCAGAATACCTAAAAAACTGACATACCTGTGCTGGAACCATCAGAAGGCGATATGCCATATTGACACACTCCGTGCTTGTCGAGGTAGACATTGTCCTGCCATCAACAAGGCCTTAAAAGAGGCTCATGACATAGGGGAAGCGTTGCTGGAGAATGCTTGTCCATCAAGACTACGAGTTCAGTCACAAGCCCGAGCTTGCACAGACACACTTAGAAAGAGAGCATCGATCTTATATACTATGACAGAGCAAGATCCTTCTGTGCATCAAACTCAAATGCTAGAGTTGCTTCCAGAATGGAGGAATTATCAATCCAGGAAATGTGTACAAATTTGTTGTCAAGGACAAGACACTATTATTCTAGTGAAACTGGGTATGAATGCTGGCCCTTATAAGATTAACTAAACTGACTTGGGGGAAAAAATAAAGTAAAATTTATTTACTTTAAGACATCGGACCTATTTAATTACCGGAACTACATCGGACCTATTTAATTACCGGAACTACATCGGACGGTGGAATTTTTATTTCACATTTTTAAGACATCAGATCGGCACGTGGCTACTAAAGGGGTGTATCTTGTTTATTAGGTTATATGTGTTTGTGTGTCTTTATGAACCAACTACGGGATAAAAGTAAACTGACACGACCTGCCTCAAATTTCACCCTGAAACCCGGAGTAAGTCGTGCGGGGACCACCTCCAAGGAAAATTTTACCGAAAAGATTGGTAAAACCACCCTTGAAAATGGACAACCCTAACTCAAAAATTTCAAATTTACACTCTTACTACAACACGTCCAAACTTCACATAAATATCCAGCTAATAAAAGCAAACATTATCCTTCAGAGATTCTAAACATCAAATCAACAGGCCGAACACACCACCGAAATAATATACAACAATCCCAAAGTATCCAGAGCTACTAGACTCTAGCGGAAGTAAGAAAACACGAGTAGGTTGAACAGGTAATCTACTGAGGAAAACTGGCGGAAAAACGGGTGACTATGCCTTGTCTCCTACTAGATCCAACCCGAACTCTGCAGACTGGGCATTTTAAAACAAAGGGCCCAGAGGAAAAACATTTAATAACGTTAGAGTGAGTGGACAAAAATAAATTAATAAGAAAAATATTTATGTTTCCCCAAATCCATTTCTAAGGAAAAAATCGAATGCATGCCGCAAGCGATAAAACTTTTATCTCATAAAATATCGAGCATCTCAGACTCTATAATATATGTATGTATTTACACACGTTCATATTCCCTATATAAATTCATGGGTCTATATAGGGCTACTACGCTCGCGTCCAACGCTCACGTCACGCCTTAATGCGGTGCTACATTACCCTATTAAGGTGGACAGACGGGTGTATAAATGTGTCCATACCCCCTATGTGAATTAAACACTCATATAGGGCTACTAAGCTCACGTCCAACGCTCACGTCACACCATAATGCGGCTATATGCTACGCCATTAAGGTGGACAGACACATATGGCTAGCTAGCATTTATATACATACTCTCCTCATAAATACATATTTATATCCACCGAAAATCCCATTTTCGGTAACTCTCCAAGAGAAATAAAAATCGTCAAATTAAAATAACGTTAAAATATTCCGCAACATTTATTGTTCAACCATGAACTATAGCATGCATTTATTTAAAATAAACGTCCACTCACAAATTTGGCCTAAGCCTGATGTCGATCTGGGGCCTCGTCTGCTCGAGCCTCCTCACGTCATGTTCTAAATATAATAATAATTTCCCACTAAAAATCCAATAATTAAACAAAATGGGCAAAATTAAACGTGAGCCTCCCACACACCTATCATTGCCCATCTACGCCATTCTTAACTCAAAATGGCTCAACCTTCACCGAACATACCGCAGCCGTAAATACAACCTCCCCCAAAATACGACTTAAATCCTACGGCCGGATTCTATATTATTTAACCGTCAAAAATACCACACTTCGGAAATTCATAAACCTATCCAAAACTCATCCAAAAATTTCATAACTCACTTCAATAAACTCCCCTTAATATTCCAAATTTAACAACATTAAAAATCTCCCAAACAGCTCCGGCGCCGGCGCCGGCTCCGCCGGTAGCGGCGGCCGGAGGCCGATTCCGGCGACCTCCAAATTCTATGAAAATTTGACAACATAATCCTCTTATCATGCTCTACAACTTCCCTAACTAGCACAAACCCAAAATCCAAGCCTAGCTAGGGTAATCGACTAAAAACATCCTAAAAGCCCTAGAAATTTCAACTCCACATTTCTCCTTACCTAGCTCAAGAGAGAGTGAGCTCTTTGGAGGGGTTGCTGCACGGGAGGAGGGCTACAAAACGAGCCAAGGATCGTCGGCTATAGTGGCCGGAGGAGGGAGTTCCGGCGACGTGAAGCTTTGGACAGTCGAACCTTTCGGGGGAGAGCGCTCCTTCACGGCGGAGCTAGGGCGGCTATCATCGGTCCAGGGAGGTAGCTGGGTCGGAGGCCGTCAGTTTGGGACCGGAGCGGCGGCAGATGGTGGCCGGACGGCGGCAGGAGGACTGCCGGAAAACCGGGCAGCGGGAGGAAGAATTCGGGGGTTAGAAAATCGGGAGAAGAGAGAGAAGTGAGTGTGTGGGTGTTGGGCCTCTCCCACACCCGGTCCAAACCCATATAAATCAACCCACTCTAAAATAAAACACCCCGAAAAAATAATATCCTAATAAAAATTACCTTTTACTAGCTAAAATTTACCATTTTTACAGTCGTCATATTTTCCTCATACGAATAATCCTCCGCACATAATCGTCCCCGAAACCCCTCTAGGGACCAATTAAACTATTAACTCAATGACGAAGACGGTAAAATTCTTATTATAATCAAGCTAGTAAATAAGGTAAAAATTTAAGGGTCGGGATGTAACAAAAACTTTGAGAAAAAGAACCGTACGATGGGAGAAATAGTATGAAATATGAACATGGTAGAAATTTCAAGTCTTTTCGTTAAAGATACGGACTCCATCATAATGGTAAACCTTAATTACGCTAAGGTGCTTCTAAGAGGAGCCTAACTACCGGATGGTCAATTTAACAAAAAAAATTTCATGGGTTCATAATTCACATATATACGAGTTTGAGGTGCGAAATCGGGAAAAAATAAGGTTTCGCATGTTGGCGGTCAACTGCGTTTCGTGTAAAAAATGAAGGTGAATTAAGGTTGAGCAGTTCGATGAGTGGCGTAACGAATCCGAAACTGGGTGAATTTTTTTTAGTAGACCTATTTAATTACCGGGACCACATCGGACGATGGAATTTTTATTCTCACATTTTTAAGACATCAGATCGGCACGTGGCTACTAAAGGGGTGTATCTTGTTTATTAGGTTATATGTGTTTGTGTGTCTTTGTGAACCAACTAAGGGATAGAAGTAAACTTTGAGAAAATGAACCGTACGATGGGAGCAATAGTATGAAATATGAACATGGTAGAAATTTCAAGTCTTTTCATTAAAGATACGGACTCCATCATAATGGTAAACCTTAATTACGCTAAGGCGCTTCTAAGAGGAGCCTAACAACCGGATAGTCAATTTAACAAAAAAATTTCATGGATTCATAATTCACATATATACGAGTTTGAGGTGCGAAATCGGGAAAAAATAGGGTTTCCCATGTTGGCGGTCAACCGCGTTTCGTGTAAAAAATGAAGGTGAATTAAGGTTGACCGGTTCGATGAGGCGCGTAACGAATCCGAAACTGGGTGAATTTTTTTCAGTAGACCTATTTAATTACCGTGACTACATCGGACGGTGGAAATTTTATTCTCACATAATTATGACCTCTGACTGGCACCTGGCTACTAAAGAGGTGTAACTTATTAGGGTTTACCCTTGTGATGAATGCCGCATCTTTAACGAAAAGACTTGAAATTTCTACCATATTCTTATTTTGTACTATTGCTCCTATCGTACGGTGGGTTTTCTCAAATTTTACTTCCTTCTCGTAGTTGGTTCACAAATATGTATATTTGTATATAACCTCATAAACAAGTTATACCACATTAGTAGGCACATTGTGATTCCAATGGCTAAATTTCATAAAATGAAATTTCGACCGTCTGATATGAACGATATAGTGAAATACGGCTATGATAGAAAATTCATATGTATTCGGCAACATTCGGGACTCCATTAAAGCAGTCAACCCTAATTCAATGTCACTTACCACACGAAAACGCTCTTACCTACCCCTATATGACCTGGTCTAGTTGATTCTTCCACACATAAAACTCTCACATAGATAAGATGTAACCAGCCATTTCAAAATTTATGAACGTTCACCTCCCGATGATAGGGCTTCCCATAAGAAAGAATAAGCGTAAATAAAGTTGACCGCTTGTATCAAGGATCTAACGTTACCGGAATTATGTGATTTTTCAATCATATCCGTATTTCACCATAACAATCATATCCTATTTCACAAGATTTTTCAAATTTTTGCTTCCTCTGTATAGTTGGTTCACAAAGATTTATACTTACATAAAACCCACTAAACAAGTTATACTATATTAGTAGGCAAGTCAATGGTTAAATTTAAAAAAATGAAATTTTGACCGTCTAATGTGAACGGTATAGTAAAATATGACTAGGATAGAAAATTCAAATGTATTCGGCAACGTTCGGGGCTCCATTTAAGCGGTCAACCCTAATTCATCGTCACTTATCACACAGAAACGTTCTTAATTACCCCTCCACAACCTAATTTGGTCGATCCTTCCACACATTAAACTTTCACATAGATAAGACGTAACCACCCATGTAAAAATTAGGAGATGTTTACCTTCCGATGATAGGGCACCCCATAGGGGACATTTAGGGTAATTAAGGTTGACCGCTTTGATCGGGGCTTTAACTTTGCCGAATTAAAGTGATTTTTCTACCATAGCCGTATTTCACTATTCTTATCACATCTTATTTTACGAGATTTATGAAAATTTTGCTTCATGTGTGTAGTTGGTTTACAAAGTTGTACATTTGCATATTACCAATTATACAAGTTATACCGTATTAGTAGGCACGTTGTGATTCCGATGACTAAAATTCACAAAATGAAAATTCCACCGTCCGATATGATCGTTATAGCGAAACATGACTATGGTATAAAATCCAACTGTATCTGGCGACATTTGGGGATCGATCGAAGAGGTTAACCCTAACCCATCGTCACTTATCACACGGAAATGTTCTTAGCTACCCCTCCGTGACTTAGTTTGGTCGATCTTTCCACACATTAAACTTTCACATAGATGAGATGTAACCACCCATGTAAAAATTAGGGGACGTTTACTTTCCGATGATAGGGCTCCCCATAGGGAACATTTAGGGTAAATAAGGTTGACCGCTTTGATCGGGGCCCTAACGTTGCCGAATTAAAGTGATTTTTCTACTATAGCCGTATTTTACTATTCCGATCATATTTTATTTCACGAGATTTCTGAAAATTTTGCTTTCTATGTGTAGTTGTACTACAATAATTTTACACATTGATAGCATTTTATTAATAGTATTTATTCACTAAGTGCTATAATTGGCTATTCTAACCTGAAAAAAAAAAGAAAAAGAAAAAGAAAAAGAAAACGCTATCTAAAGTCTCGCTCCGATCAAAATTCAAAAATGAAGGCGGGGTCTATATTTTCATTTCCCCTTTCCCACTTATCGTGCCCGCCCAAATAAAAAGTTAAAACACTCATCAAATCCGCCCGCCGCAGAAAGGTAAAGAACTTCTCCTTCTTTAGTACCTCAGACAATCTCTCTCCTAAATCCCAATCCATCTCTGCCGCTCCCTCAACCGCCGTTACGATCTCCGCTCGTTCTCAACCCTTTGACCCCTCCTCTCAAACCCCACACTCGATCCAAGTCCTCAAAGCTCTCTTTCCCCTATTCCCGAAACCCTAATGGGCGAAAGCTCGTGGAGGCCATGGCTAAAGATCCGAGGTCGGGTTTGGAAAACCTAATTGGCAAATGGTCTTCTGGCGTGGGAACTTCGATTCATTTTTCATTTTTGGATTTTGTTTGACGGTTTGGGCGTTCGGTTGTCATTATTGCTTGGAGAGTTCTTTTGTACCTCTTCATTTTCTTTTGGAGAGTTCTGTGACTTTTCGTTGGTAAGTTTATATTTTGAATTGATGTTGTGGGATTGGGTAATGCTAGATGGGTGATTTGTGTTTTCTTTTAGCTGAAAAACAAAGGAACGAGTTGGGTTTCTTGTTTTTGATTATTATTAGTACACAGGGCTGCTCACCTGCGGGATAACATTTAAGGGACGGAAAGGGACGAACTCACGACAACCGTTGGATTGTTAATGAAATGATCCGATGGATGAAAAAACATAAGCATTGAGACACGAATCACACTATATTCAAACTCGTTATCCTTATCTTGTCTCTTCGGCCAAGAGCGCTTCAGTCCACCAAAGACTCTTGCTCAACACTCTCTTACTATTTGCAAGTTCAAAATCAATGGAGAACCAGAGAGAATTTCTGTAAAATGAATGTGGGGATTGATCAGAGCCGGAGAGATAGAGTTTATGCGAGTGAAGTTGGGGATTGATCAGAGTTAAGGAGCTCAAACGATGTTACTGCCAGCACCAACGAAATCAGAGAGTTCCTGTACAAATATGATGATCTTCGATCCAGTTAAGAAATTAGAATCATTGGTAATTTTTTAATAATGAAAATGGGTGATGGGTTGATAGAGAAGTTTTGATGGATGGTGTTTCTCATTCAAAATGAAAGAATTGACGAAGTAGCCATGGAGGATTGGAGGGGAAGAGGATGGGTGGATTGGTTTTGAACATCAAATCTCTGAAGTCTTTGCCTATTGGAATTCATCAATGCTTCTGGACAATTAACCCAATTCATATATATAGGCTACTGCTAGCCAATTGCATCGAGATTTTCCCAGTGAAACAGAGGAAGAAAGAGAAAAGCAAATCTGAGAAATGTAGTCTTATGATGATGAGGATTAATAAGAATGGTATAGGGAGAGGCTCTGATCGTAAATGGCATAGGATTAAACTAGATGAGGGAGGAAGAAGAAAATGAATTTGAGTCGGTCTTCGGCCAAAGAGTGTAAGAGACAGGTTCGGCTAAG
Organism: Fragaria vesca subsp. vesca; assembly: GCF_000184155.1. Taxonomy (NCBI): domain Eukaryota; kingdom Viridiplantae; phylum Streptophyta; class Magnoliopsida; order Rosales; family Rosaceae; genus Fragaria; species Fragaria vesca. Next base: position 6,542,367 of record NC_020497.1, read on the forward strand.
GTGTTTTTGATTATTGTGTTTGCTTTTGTATCCATCGGATCATTTCATTAACAATCCAACGGTTGTCGTGAGTTCGTCCCTTTCCGTCCCTTAAATGTGATCCCGCAGGTGAGCAGTCCTGTATTAGTACAATAGTGGTGACTCAGGTAGTATGAAATACCGAATTCAATGCTTGGGTGAATTCAAACTATTTGGTGACTTTTGCTTGAAATTAGTATTTCTTAGGACTTGGCTGTTCAGTTTCTTTTAGCAGCATTATGAATGAATCAAAATTTGGGATATTTAATTATTCGATGGAATTTGAAGGCTCAAAGTGTATGAATCATTGTTTTCCTTTAGTGTTTTGGAGTATACTTATGGTTCTTTTTAAGCTGTTATAAGCTGAAAGGATAAGAATCCAACTGATATGGGGCCAATAGTATTTGTTCTTCTTTTCTTGTCCTTGACTTTAAAAGTGAGAGTGTGATGGTCAGGATACCATTGCATTGAGAATTTTAAGATCTTGGTTATGATATTGGTAATGAGTTAATGATAAGAGTATTTGTGCAACTACGTAAGTAATAGATTTATATTCTTTTGTTATTCGATGTTGGAATCAACTGTTAGTAACTGTGCCAGATATGAGGAATTGGTCTTGAGTATTAATGCTTTTTATATAATTTCAGTAAACCAAGTAGTATTAGAACTTAGATTTGAAATTTTGTTCTCAAGCGTGGGTAACTGTGAAGGCTCTTCTTTGTGTTTTCTGATTGCTGTTGTTACTGTGATGAAGCAATTTGTTGCCTGTGGAGTTAAAATTTAACTAGGTAGGTGCCTGTTTCATTTAGATTATCTATTATAGTAAGTACTATATATTGTTACCAGAGGTATAGAAACCTACACTTCAATAATAACTGGCTGCTAGATTCCCCCTATATGTATATATATATATATATATATTTTTTTTTCTAAAGTTTAGAGACATATCTCTTGGTTTGGAGGAACTCGTGGCTAAATTTAAAAATGATGGCTCTTTCTTGGCTTTGAAGTCTGCAGACTGACATTCCCTGGATCAAATTCAGGGAACACCATACCCTGTTGCTTACGCTGTTTGGCGATAAATAAATTTATTTGTTGGCTAGGTGAATAAAGTACTTATTATTGTTTAAGTTTCTGGATGTGTATACAAGTACTTAGATTCTGGATCTATGAGGACACATCTCTGGATAGCAGGTAAAGGCAACCTGATTATGTATATATTTATAGATTGGTTTATAATTGCACAGGAGAAACAACTGGAGCTAGAGGATAGTAATGATTTTTTGTAAATTATAAATTTGTCCTGAGAAATTCTCAGTTATGTTCATGTAATTGGAATCTTGTTATCTTCGGTTATTACCGGATACTGTAATTAATCTTTAGAAGAAAAGAGAGTGAAGGAGCAGAAGAGACCAGAACGTGAGGTGACAAATGAGCAAGTACTTCTATGGTATGATCAGAAGAGGTAACATTTACTTACTAATACGTCTTACAATGAGATTCATACATGTGTAGATTAAAATCTGGGTTTATTTAGATAAAGAGTAATTTCAATAATTTAGCATATTGCAGAATTCTATTCTATAGCCATCTAGAAGTAAATATTGACTATATGATAAGTGGTTGGAAAGGTTGGATTTGAAAGCATGTCATATAGTCAATATTTGCATTTATATTTTAGTCATATCAAGGTATTGTTGGTTTAAGCATTTGTATATGGAAATCATATGTATGAGTTGGTATATGGAGGCATGGGATGAGCCCACAGAATTGAGTGTCTTCAGGACATCAATCTATGATTTGATCATTGGTATCACTTCAGGTAAACTATTGTGTTTCTGCAATTAATATAGTTACTATTGTACAGCCAAGTGTTGATATTGTCTATCCGTAGTAATGTTAACTATAATGAGGTTCAGTTGCTTTGTGTATAACTGTTTGAGCCATACGTTTCTAACATGGGTTTATGCAGGAAGACTGTGATTTTCTTTTCCATTTCATGCGGGGAGATAGGGCCTCGCTTGAAGAGAGGTGGGGAAAAATTTCCTTAGTCTCCTCTCATTGACGTGAAGAGGAGTCTGGTTCCCCTTCTTCAAATAACCAGTGACGGCAAGATTACAAAGACGGGGTGCTTGTCTGGGTTCGTCGGGGATTGTCAATTTCGACAGATTCTTAGCGCTTAACCGACTTCAATAGTTTCGTTTTGACTTCCTCGCCATTAACTCCGGCACTGTTTTTGGTTGCTTGGGTTTTACAGTCCCATTTGCAAAGGGTCAGGGTGTTACACGGTGCTTGACATGATACAATGATTTCTCTAAGGAACCCTGTTGTAAAGGTTTACTACAAGAACCATGTAATTGTAAGTGAAAAGCACAGATTATTCTAGTCTTATCAGTTTGGAAGTTAAGCCTAGAGGGTTATGATTTATGGCTTGTTGGGTATGCAAATGTGCTTTCTTACCTTCATTATTATTTTTTTCAGGTGTGTCTCTTTGTGTAGATAACCGATTGTGTGTCTATATATATATATATATATATATATATATATATATATATATATACACACTC
>NC_020497.1:6545543-6561568 GCF_000184155.1 Fragaria vesca subsp. vesca
TACCACTATATTAACAAAATGCCACCATTCCAAACAAATACGTACTGAGCACAATCTAATGAAGACAGCAGCACATATTCAATAAAGCAAAAGTGAGGCACTCAGTCCACAAGCAAGCATAACTGGGTAATGAACTCTGATTTAAGTCAACTCTGGAATATCAGAAACATCACCACACTTCTTTCTTGAGAACAAATGAAACATAGGGAAGTGAGCTTCACAAGCTCAGTAGGTACAGAAGATAATCAATAGTACTATGATTCAAATTTAGAATGCAATTGGAGTAATGTGAAAGAATATCAGTAGTAAACGGAATGAAATAGAATTAAATTATGAAGGTTGCTGCTGAGAATTATGAGAATGGAATCAATGACTCAATTGATATAAGGTTACTCAGCTTTCAACAAAGATGACATTCAGCTTGGGACACTTAAATAAACAACTGAACATGTAAAAGAAACAACGAACTGAGACCAACACTTTTGAGTCACACTCTGTGACATTAGAAAATTAAACCCAACGCAAATCCGACAATAGCAATAAGACCATAGTCTTCTTTTTCTTTCAAACACTTTGTTCAACGTTCAGAAACCCTTATCTTCTTTTCCAACGAAATCCTTGAAATCCTTCCTTTTCCGGTTAGAGCCCATTGCTCGTATTAAGGCCAACGAGCACACCCCGTACAAGAGGAAAACCCCTCGTATTAAAGCCAACGAGGACACCCCGTACTAAACGGAATCCTGATCATTACAAAACTGTTGGTCTATTCACCCTAGGGAGGCACAATCCCTACTTAACTTATCCTTGGCCTAATCAAATAATACCGTTCAAAACCAAACATGTCCTTTCTGTAAACCTTTTGGCTTCTTTAAGCCAAAACAATCATTAAGGGATTTCAAGAGACTGAAATACTCTTTCTTATAGAGAAGTTTTGCCATGAAGTAAACCTTGAAAGGTAAATCTCTTTTTGTGTTTGTCAAGAAACACAACTTTAACAACTCATGCTTTATGAAAATCAAAACGATAGAAACACTCGAGCTTGAGACTTTAAAGCAGCAGGCAACATAGCTTTGGGTTCAGATATACTTTAATGAGGAAACATGTAAGCATGAGAAGTAAAGAACCACCAAACTGATAGTAAACAGGAAACTTAACAGGAAAACAAACAGGGGTATACATATAGGTCTGGAAATCTCAAAAGGGGTACAGTACGAGACAAACACAAAATCAGAAGTAAGGTATTGCAAAAGAATGGACCTCTGTTTTCTATAAAAAAAACAATTGATTAAATTAAGTTTTGACCCCAGACTTGATGAGGAATCAGAACTTCATTTAACAACTGAACAAACAATGCAAATATACATATGTGATTTGCTCATCGCAGCAACCTAAGCTTAGTAAGAAAAGCCAGGGAACAATCTGTTTTCTTTTTAGTATTTGAAACTTTCCCCAAATATATGCATATGTGAAGGGACCTGGTGTATACTTAGTAAACTGATAATGGACATGGATATCTGTTCAAACTCGAAGGTAATTTGCAGCAAGACTAGTTCACAATATGATTTGTTTTAAGGAATACTACCAGTTGGAGTGTTTTTAACGTTTAATAAGGCAATGACCAATAATCATGTGAATTCAAAGAATCATTTCTGAGATAAAACTTGATGATAGGATCATTGGAAAGATGGGAAGAGAATAAGAAGCAGGAACTTAACACGCTGCACAAGCTTTGCTAGAAGGGAACAAGATAATAACAATGAAACTAGACTGTGGCCATAATTTTAAGAGTTCCTGAAATCTTCAGATTTCAGTTTTGGTTCAGCAACAATGTTACATATGTACTGGTGGGTTGGGATTTAGGAACACAACCAAACAACAAAGAATTTGATAAGAATTAGAGCTTAATAAGGACACTATCATGAAGACTAGCATGAAGAGCTTTGAACGAATGAATTCTGAATACAAACGAACAACAATAATTTGATAGGAAACAGACTCAAATGCAGCCATGTACAGCTTCCTCAGAAATTACAAAGTGCTACTACAGAACAAGGTAGACATAGCTCAGAATTTGAATAAAACAATACTATACTGATAAGTACCAAATTCGAAGGAGTCATGACTGCAACTTAACTTGAGAAGAAAGAATTTAAACAATATAAAAAGACAAGGTCTGCTGTGCATATTTCAATGATTTCCGAATAAGATACTCAAAGGCTAGTTTATATTCATGATCAAGACATCCAAACAAGGATACTTGTTACTATGAACAAGTTGGTAACTACAAATTCATAACAATATCATAAGAAGGAATTTAGAACCCAAAGGAGCATCATATCGATGAAGTTCAATAGAATATCAAGTTGATGAGCCAACTATTCTCATCAACACACATTTAAAACTATCACAGAGAAAACTTCCACAAACACACCAATAACATGCTAAATTAGAATCACAGCAATAAAGAAAAGTTGCCTTCCATATCACAAATCTTACATATCAGTAGCCAAGCATGTCCAAGAGAAATCACGCTACACAAGCACCCAAAACCATTTCCATCACTTAATACTATTAGATTTAGATTGTTAAAAAAGTTTTTATATTGGTGCCCCTCAGCACCATGAATGTCTGGTCTAACCAATACTATCAATGGTTTCAAACGACATTGAATCATTGCTAGTCTTGACCCATTTTATAGCTAATGAACAACAACTGTATCCACATTTCCTCATTAACCCAATATCAATTTGCCACTCAATTCCACACTTCTGAATTAGTAAACCATAAAGCACTACAATTTGAAACCAGGAGAGTAAAACCTCAACATACAAAACACCCCGCTAATCCTAATTCCAAACAAAACCCAATACTAAACACTGAAAAACCCAGCTAATAAACACATAAAATCGAATTTTGACTGGAAAAAAGCAGAACCGAACAAACCAAACAAAGATAAGTACCAGATGGAGAGGAAGTGATTGGAGAATAGAGGAAGACGAAGACGAAGTTGAGGGCTGCTGTTGGAAATAGTCGCGGCCTCCTTCATGGAAAACTCGCTACACAAATTCTTCTCTATGCCCAGAATTTCACCAAGCGCCAAAAGGTATGTCACCAGATTGTGCCGCCGCCGCCGCGATAATATCTCAGACCAAAGCGCGACCTCGTCTGCCCACTCGATCCCCTTTCGATAGCCCCGATTCGATACCAGTTCAGTTCAATACCATCAGCAAACGATCAAGTTAACAAACAAACTAACATCCCCGTATTTACCTCAACAAACTAACCCAGAGCCCCAAATACATCCCCGTATTTACCATCTCTCTAGTTAACGACATATAGACGCTGTCAACCCGTGTCATGCCCGCCTGCTGACACCTGTCCACAAACACCTTGGGTAGATGCACCCTTGGGTAGATTCTAGATAACCAACATAATGTAGGCTTCACCAAAGTTATGTAGAAGATCTCGACCAAAAAAAAAAAAAATGGTTATGTAGAAGACCCTCAATATAATTACAGTTACATTTGGAGGTATACTTTAGTGCACCGTAAACAGCAGCACATCTTTGAACATTCATGGAGAAGTACGAAACCAAAACAGCTAGACTAGCTGATGTCTGAACCTCTCACCAAATCGTATACTACAAATGTCAGCCTTTTTATTTTTAAAACACCAGAAATATTCAAACTAAAACCTGCATAGTAGTATGTGTAACTAAATCTGACTTCAGATTTTAGTTGATGTGTGGAAGTATTAAGTGTCTAATGGTAAAATGACCATGTTGATTCTGAGAAATTGATCATTTGTGTCCAAATTTTACAACCTACGAGTATTTTTAGTAATTTAAGTTTAATATCTAGTAACTAAATTAGTTTTATTTCAGAGAATATAGTTTGTTGCAAAACTAAAAGAGTGTGAATCTCATCGTCATACACAATTACTAATGGATCATCGTTGTGAAATGTGAAGTCTTTCATTATGGGCCCGATAAGATAATCATGGACGGAAGATCCAGGAATTTGATTTATAGGGCATCCCCAAGAGGGTTGATGTTGACCCTTGTTTGTGGGCTTCTTAATACCAATTAAGTACTGACCAAAACCTGCATGCCTCTTCTACAACTAGAAAGGTCACTTTGGGTTGAGTGTAGCAGAACTGAGAAGAAGTAATAATGGTGATTTGACAACTGACGAGACCACTGATGCTATTATATTCAAAAGGTTCATTTCATCTTAGAAGGGCCTAGAGAGCAAGGAGAGGGGGATATCCATGGCTGGGACTAGAATGCTTCAATCATCTCCTACAAAGTTTTTCAAGGTTTTGATGCCTGGCTTCCGCAAGAAACTTGTATAAATCTCTTACTCACTCTGACTCTTTCTTTTTGTTCATAGTTGATATTTGTTTCTTGTTTTAACTGCTGTAAGATGATAGGAAGATACAGGATGCATGTATGGTTCTTGTCTTTGATGTGTGAGTTTTGGTGTTAGCTTCAAAGAGACTAACACCAAACTGGGTTTTCTGCTTCTTCTTTTCTTTTCTTTTTTTGTTTTTGTTTTCTTTTTTGTCCACCCGATTACCTGAAAAGATGCAGTCTATAGCTTTATCACAGTAGTTGTTATCTTTCTTTGATTCTATTAAAATGTCATATATTCTGTGGAAAAAATTACACTGCATATTATTTGTAATGAATTTCCTGATCAAATTGAATAATCGGAAATGTGGAAAGAGAGAAAATAAATCACTTTATATGCAGAGGAGTTCAATATATCCTTGCCTATGAGCCAAAACCGACTTACTAACTTTCAAACTTTTTGTAGTAAGACACTTGCCTATTGCTTAATGCTTATACATGAGGAGCAAAGCTTTCTAATACTTCTGTTCTTAATTTCTTATACATATGAACAGGGTATTCCAGTAGCTTTCTGTCTCAATGAAAATAAAATGGATGCAGCGATGATACAAAGCTGCCAGGGATCTTGGGATGTTAAAGTTGGTAAGAGTGGTAATGGACAACTTTATTTCAAAGAAGGTTGGCTAAAATTCGTGAACCATCATAGCCTGAGAGTTGGAGAGTTTCTTGTATTTGAACACAAAGGGAATATGGTATTTAATGTGGTATCTTATGGTTTAAGTGCTTGTGAGAAAGAGTATCATTTCCCTTCTGATTCGATGGTAAACGGTAGGATGACAACACCTCATGAAACACAAAGGGTTAAGCGTCCTCGCGATGACAATTTGGAAGGTGGTTAGATTTAGCAAAAAGATTATCATTCTCTTAATTTCGTCCTACAGTATTTACATCTCCATCTCTCATTTTTAATATGATTGTTGATGTGTGCTGGACCTTTCGTTAGGAACTCATTTCTTCCGGACAATTATGAAGCCATCCCATCGTGATAAACGTAACCCTTATATGGTATGTTAACCGCCTATTGTTTCTTCAATTCTGTTGTGTCACATCATTACATACGTACGCTTGGTTATTTTCAAGTTATGACTGTAATGTATTGATAGTTTAGATTCTTGGACCTAAATCAAGGTGCTGAATGTTTATGACAGAATATCCCTCCTTCATTTGTTGAAGCGAATGGAATTGCTCACAAATCCAGCATGACTCTGATAGATCCTTCAAGACATCATTGGAAGGTGGACCTTAAACATTGGAAAGAAAAGAAACGGCAGCGCGTGACAATGGCGAGGGGGTGGACTGAGTTTTACAGAGCCAACAAGCTGAATGACAGAGATGTCTGCATATTTGAGCTCCATCAGAAAACAGCAGTCTCTAAGAATGTTGTTGTTAATGTCAAGATTTGTTGCCATTGATCATATTAACTGTATTGGCAATGTTTCATGGTTTTTGGTTTGGTTTTGGACAATATCATCTAGCTTGTAGAAGGTACTTTATGGTTTAACCTTCCAGTGTTCTGTCATTTTGTAGAATTGTAACCTTGAACAACCCATCAAGAACTACCTACTTCTGGTAGATACCACTCATCTATAGCTTTTGTCTTTTGTGTCAAGCTATATGCAGGTTTCAACAGAGTACTGGTTTCAATATTTGGATATATGTCGAATCTATTTAATCGATTCTAACAAATGTCTTGAACTTTCACTAAGGGATTCTAAGTGCAAGTCAAAATGAACTAAATCAATGGTGAATATCTTTCAAAAGAAAAATAGATCGAAAACAATATATGGTTTCATAAACATGATTATCAAACTTCACCATATGCATGCAACTAAAACAAATGAGAATGATCATACAGTTTTGCTGTGCCTCGTAGCATTGTTTTGGACATACGAATGTGAATCAACTGGGGAGTAATTGTTGGCGGAATGACTAATTTGTTAGTTTATAGGCTCCAATATCATGAACCGTGGAGCCACAACATAAATGTCATGAAGCTCCTACCCAAAACAACCAGCCTAATTACCAGAATCCAGATCATGCATTTTAGATTTCAAATTGATAATCAAAACACTTCTTTAGCATTTTCGACCTTAATCTGTGTTGCGCAAGCTAACACTTATCACCCATTTTTTAGTTGACTTTGAAATGAGTTGCCCAAAACAGAATTAGTTTCTCCTCATCAGGGACGGAAGCACAGCAAGGGCTGAATGGGCTACAGCCCAACCGAAAATTGGGCCAAAAAACCCCTAGGCATATATATATCACAGCCTAACCCAGCCCAATAGAAAAAAAAAAAAAAATTATACCCTTATGGCCTTATTCCTGATTTCTCTCATCATCAGACATCAGTCCCTCACTTTCTTCTCCGCTAAAAACTTCTCTCGACTCTCATCCTGCTCAATTATTCATCTCCTCCATCTGTCTCATCTTTCTCACCTTCCTACAGATCCCAAGCAGATTTTTTTCCTAAATCCCTCACTTCCTCCGGTCCCACTCGTTACTCCTCCCTGCTCATCTCCTCCATCCCGTCGATCGCAGGTAATAAATCCCAAACTTGGATTTAATTGCATCTCTGGCTTGCTTCTTATTTGTTACCCTGATTGATCAAACAATGATAGTGTTGATAATGATTCTGTGATTCAGGAGTTTGAAGTTAGTGGAACCCGGAGTAAAACCCGGCGGGTACGATTTAGATAGTTATAGGTTATTGTTTGTTATTTTATTACAATCATTTTCGTTGTAGTTTTCAATTTATGAGGTTTTGGTTTTATATCCCCCTCATATGTTTTTAATATAAAGACGTGAGGATAAGCCTCCCATTGGGTTCCAAACCTCAAAAAATATTTTGTAAGTGTGCTGTGTGAAAATTAGCCCAACCCATTTTCGATTCCTGGTTCCGTCCCTGCTCCTCATAGTACGAGACTCAGACGTTGTTCTTAATTGGCAAATGTAACATGTATAGTCCTGAGATAGATCTATGTTTTTTGGGTTGTAGAACACTATGCTAATTAAGGTATTGGAGAGTATTAAAAGGTAAAGTCCGAAGCCAATTCGCTCCATCATGACGTAGAATCTCCTCCCCTAGTAATATTTATGGTTTTCAGCAATCTGAAGGTTGACAAGTAAGAGTAGTGCTGATTTGCTCCATCATGATTTTCTCCCATAGTTGAGATTAATGATTTGGGCAGTATGAAGGCCGACAAACCAGCAGAGTGCAGCTTGTTCATAACTTGCCAGCATAACAATATTTTAAAGCTTGTAATTATATGGAGTGAATTGAATTGTACAATGAGAATGATCTAGTGATGCTACGTGATGTAACATTGTAGCATATATTCATATGGCTTTATCGATAGATCGATTTAGGCATTTAGCATATATTCATATGGCTTTATCGATAGATCGATTTAGGCTACGTGATGTAACATTGTATCACGACTCCACAACTCCATCACCCATGTAGCCTCTAATGCAATGTACGAATAATCGTTAATCGTTGAAACCTTATGAAGCTATATACAATCAAAAGAAGACAATAATATACATTCTAAACAAACCAAAATAAAAGACAATAATGTTAAATTCAAAAAAATATTACAGTACAAGTGAGCGGGCCATTTAGATTTTATAATGATCAGGTTTATCGTCTGGTGCAGTTTTACAACTGGTTGGATACACTCGATCAATTGCAGATGTTTAACTTTGGATAACATATTTTCTGAAGTTTTAATACTACGGAGTACTACTTACGCTTACTCCAATGATGGACGTTGTGTAGATATACATATTTCTGATGGCTTGACTTTAGGCGAAATTATACAGCTCACCCGGGTTCTTCACCGTCAGATTCTGACACGTGGAGAAGTCAGTTATTGACATCGTTAAGTGGCTGTTAGGGTTTGTTTGGGTAAAAATACAGGGGGTGAAAAAGAGTAGAAAAGGTTAAGGGAGACTGAGCCCTCGTATTTCGAGCAGCAGCCCCTCTTTCTTCCATGTTTCATCAGATCGTCTAAACAGCACTAAAGATTGAGCAGCCGATTGGTGTTGGTGCTAAACCGTTTGGTTCCAAGTTTCATTAGATCGTCTAAACTTTCAAAGCATTGAAGACTGAGCAGCGATTGGTGTTGGTGCTAAACCGATTGGAAGATATGGAGTTGTAGAGTGGGGGAGATTTGTGTTTTGACTAATAAACCGGTTGAGCAGCTCTGAAGTAAGAACAAAGCATCAGGGAGACGGACAATCGTTGTAAGTTCTTGAATTGATATCATTATTCGTTTTGGATTAAATATCTATGTTGTTTGGGATTTCCATGTCTAGTTCAGGTTCGCCCAATAGATTGAATCTTATTGTTCTTATGTTCTATCTCCAGAATCTCAGATTTCAATGGATGATTCCAAATTACTGAGATTGATGATTGATTATTGTGTGTTACTTGAATGAGCCACTTCAAAATTTCTCCCACCAGCTCTATGATATGAACTAAACTGTTTTAGGTTTCTATTGATTACCTGAGCAAGCTTGTTTGCCATTAATTGATTTCCATCTTATTAAATTGTGATGAGTTATCCTTATTTACATGTTTGTGCACAGGTGTGTTATGGAGGGAATTGATTTGAGTACCACCCAGACTGAAAACAGTGATGGTTCAGATGAGGCGAAGACCAGGGATAGTTTTGGGAATGGTAGTGATGATAGGATGGAAGTAAGCGAGAGTGAAGACAGGTCAGACGATGAGCAATGCACAATGTTCAATGGGAAGCCTTACAAGGACATAGAGCTTGATGACTTGTCTAATGTGGTGTTCAAGAGTGTGGAGGAAGCAGAGATGTTCTACCTACACTATTCAGTTGCAAAGGGTTTCAGCATAAGAAAATACAAATTGGCCTGGAACAGTGAGAATACAGTAATTATCAGAAGAGAAATGGTATGTGCAAGGGAAGGGGTGCGCAATAAGGGTAAGAAAAGTAGGGTGTGTGAGGAAGATGTTGACGCAGGTTTGGAGGATAGGTTGATTCACAAAACTAAGAAAGAGAATAAGCAAAAAGTGTTGCACAGATCAGATGTGAAGGATAGTGAGAAGAGTTGTAGGGGGAAGAAAATGGTGAAGCTAGTTAGTTCAAGGTCGCGGCGACTATCAAGGCAGAAATGCCTTGCACAATTCACCGTGAAATATGATAGAAAAAAGGAGGGATATTATGCGTCGTCGTTTAGGACGGAACATAATCATCCACTGACTCGACTTGTGCATAGACAGTTTATGAGAACAAATCGCTTGGTTAAGGAGCACGACATTGCTCAGGTAAATGCACTTAGGAAGGTTTCTGTTGGCACAGCTCGTGCTTACGAGTTCCTTGTTCATCAGGCAGGAGGCCATGAGTTTGTTGGATTTACCATAAGAGATTTGTACAACAGAGTTCAGGAGGAGAATAACAAGCTGTTGCTGGATGGTGATGCACAATGTTCGATTATGTGGATGAATATGAAAGCAATTCGAGACCCTATGTTCTACTGTTTGTTTAGTGCAGATGTGAAGGGTAGGCTGGCGAACATGTTTTGGCGTGACGGGCAGTCCTACACGGATTATTGTTCATACGGGGATGTTTTGATATTTGACAGTACTTACAAAACCAACATGTATGGGAAGCCTCTGGTAGTTTTTGTGGGAACGAACAACCACAGAGGTACTGTTATATTCGGTTCTGCACTTCTTGTTGACGAAACAGAAGAAACATACAATTGGGTGTTAACTGCATTTTTAGCATCAATGAAGCAGAAGAAACCTGTTTCTGTTATAACTGACAGCGATGAAGCAATGAGAAAAGCATTGGGAAATGTAATGCCCGAGGCAAGACACCGGTTATGTGCATGGCATGTTGGGAAAAATGTAGTGTCGCACTTGAAGGACGCAGGCACACGTGGTCATTTCTTTCATCTAATATTTGCTGGTTTGAGCATAGAGGATTGGGAAACTTCTTGGGAGTACTTGTTACAATGAATAAGTTAAGAGGATAACTCATGGATTAGTGGGATGTATAACAAAAGACAGGTGGGCGGAAGACAAAGGTGACGACATTGTAAAAAACATAAAACAAATCATTAAGACTAAATTATCGTCAACGCAGTGTTCAGCTTAAAATTACAGTATACACACCTCTTCACCTGGATACTCACACCATTCAGTTTCATTAGGTCCATCATCGAATATTGGGGATAGTGGGCGTCGTCGCAACATTTCAGTATCCATACCTATACCGTCGTTCAGGTTCACTTCCACATCGTTATCCAAATTCAAAGAACTTTTCACACCGCTCCCAAACACATTTCTCACCGCATACAAAAAACGCCGTCGTAGGCCAACTTCGGTCATGTCATGGGATATCATCTCTATTTCAGTGAACATGCTGCTAAACTTATCCATGTTAGCTTCCATGATATCCATCACTGAATTTAACCTATCAACCTCGTTTTGAAGACTATCTATTTCATGCATGGCCCTCAACATATCATCCGACACAGTCACATCAACAGAATTGGAAAAAACCGCTGCTGCTTCACTTCCACCAAATTCAGCGGCTACAATATTGCCAACATTAACAAATGTGGAGTGGAAGCCCCCTTCTCCAATTACCCATTCTGTCATTTGCTTACACTTTTTTGACGTCCATGCAACAACTGGGAGAACTGATTTACAAACAATAGACGAGCTATATCCAACTGCAATCAAAATAAAATAATTGTAAAAACACCATGCATCCACTCATGTAACCAGTCCGGTTATTCTTATAGGCAACAACACCATCTAATAGATGTCTGAAACACAATGATGCCCAATTCTTGCTACCAATGGATGAGGCGTCACTCAATGCAACAAGGAACCTCATGTCAACCGTGTAAGGGGTGCTGGGGCACAACAGTACAACTAGAGTATACATTACAAAGAAACTTTTGAAAACATCATCCGCCTCCTCCCTTGCAACAATGATTTGTTTCATACTGTCTATACTTATATCTTCATTCCCACCACACAACTTCCTTCCCAGCTCCTTCATGTCATCAACTATCGACACACCCCAACTCAACTCGTGTCCCGGTGTTCCTAACCCCCATCACACGTTCGAATACAGTGGCATTTATGGACAAATATCTCCCCTGAATCTGAATAGAGCATCTCCCCTGTTGCACATCCAAGTTGTCGACAACCATTTGACCATAAGTCCCGGTTCAGTTTTATGCATCCCATCTCCATTAATGGGCCGAATCCCATTTGCACCACAGCATTTCTCTTACTACTTGATAGGGCTTCACAAGTTAATTTGAAATCCTTTGGGTAACAGGCGGTTTTAATCACAACATCTTCTCCCTGCAAAAAGGTCATTAACTATACCATTACAGTTCAGCCCACTATTCAAATTTCATAAATACATCAGGTCACAAGGACTCACCGCTTTTCCGGCCTCCAACCTTCTCCGTTTAGCGATAACCTGAAATTGAAATTGAACAGCGACTTAATCAGCTTACTTCCTCCCTCACCCGTACCAAATTACCCATACAAACATATACAACTATTACCTTCATATTGCAAGACCAGATCCGAAACACACTCGCTAATCGCCCAAAATCAACAATTGTGCTGCATCTTCAATAACCCGGTCCTCTTCTTCGGGCGACTTCGTCTCTCAACATGAAACACGACTTCTATGAACGGGAATAGCATATGAGAGAGGTAGAGGGAGGGAGGTATGTTGTGTGGAGAAGAAGAATATGAGAGAGGGAGGTATGCTGTGTGGAGAGAGGAGGTATGCGGCGAATTTTCAGCTAGAGAGGGAGGTATGCTGTGTGGAGAGAGAATGGTAAATAATGTTTTAACCCTGCCCTCATATAACGGAACCCATCATCACCGTCTACCAATTACTGCCAAGTCATTATTTTTTCCGGGTGCACCGCGCACCCGGGTGCGCTGAATAGGTTCCCTTTACTTTAGTATGAAAGTAACACCAGATTGAGATATCTATATGGCCATCTTGTTTTCTGTAGTAACTAGTAAGCTTATTACCGGATGTGTCTTAGGGAAGAACTTTGATCACTTGCAGATGGAGAGTAGGTAAATGGCTCTTGATTTTTTGCTTCTTCCGCTTCATATTTTGCTGATAAAGTGATAATAAACCAAAACTGGAATCTATATATAGGATTATGTCTTCCATCGCATTGATTCCAAAGACCTGGTCAGTTTCTATGTATGAACCAAAACAATGTTCACTTTGATTGGATACACTCCTACAAACCAATCGCAATAACCAGAGGAAACGTAACTGTTGATCAATCTGATTATTGTTTAAAGCATTTGAGCTATATGCCATTGGAACAAGTTTATTCTGCCGTCTAAATAGCTATTACAATTTTCTATTACCTTCATGTCATTTTCCCTTCCTCTATATATTACTTTCTCTTCCTCTAAGTTGCTTAAACAAACATGGCTTTTCTGTATTTCATCTTCACCTTCACATGTTCATTACTCTTTCTTTTACTCTTCCTCTTCTCTTTTCTCATGCTCAGAATCTTCGCAGGCAAGTCCATCAGACACCCAAACTACCCACCTGTAAAAGGCACCACCTTTGATCACCTGTTATACTACAACAAACTATATGACTACCACACCCGAGTTGCGAGAGAAGGCCCAACTCACCGGCTTCTTTCTCTAAACAGCAGCATGATATACACTTGTGACCCTCGAAACATTGAGCATTTTCTCAAGACCAACTTTGCTCATTACTCAAAAAGTGACTATAACAAAACTATTATGTCTGAGATTTTGGGGCAGGGGATTTTTGTTGTTAATGGAGAGAAATGGAAGCAGCAGAGGAAGCTTGCAAGCTATGAATTTTCGACAAGGAATCTTAGAGATTTCAGCTGTTCTGTATTTAGAGGAAATGCTGCCAAACTCGTTAAATTTCTTTCAGAGTTTTCGAATTCCAAAAGGGTGTTTGATATGCAGGTGAGTACATTTTCACTCTCAAAGCCTATGTACATCATGTATATAAACTAACAACTTATAGGAGTTACTATGATCTGACTTGTAGGAGTTGCTTATGAGATGTACCTTGGATTCCATATTCAAAGTTGGATTTGGAACAGAACTGAATTGCTTGGAGGGGTTAAGCAAAGATGGGATTGCATTTATGAAGGCCTTTGATGAATCAGCTGCTCTAACTTACTGGCGTTACGTTGATCCATTCTGGAAGTTGAAAAGATTTCTCAATATTGGTTCTGAGGCCACTCTTAAACAGTATGTCAAAGTCACCCATGATTTTGTGCACCAACTTATAAGGAACAAGAGGGAACTTCTAGCTGCTAAGAGAGATGGTATAAGTGACAAGGAGGACATACTATCAAGGTTTCTAATGGAGAGCGAAAAGGATCCAGTGGGAATGAATGATGACTATCTAAGTGATATAATTCTGAATTTTATGATTGCTGGAAAAGATACAAGTGCCAATACACTATCATGGTTCTTCTACATGCTCAGCAAGAACCCTCTAATACAGGGGAAAGTTGCACAAGAAGTGAGGGATGTTGTCGGAATGAATCACGACTCTGACATTGATGAATTTGTGAGGAACATAACTGATGCAAATCTTGAAAAGATGCATTACCTTCACGCGACACTAACAGAAACCTTGAGGCTCTACCCTGCAGTTCCTGTGGTATATATATATGCTCAACTTTCTCAATAATGTTTTCTATTTTTCGTGTACTAGTACTACTCGTTCAAGTCAAATTCTAAGGATGTACTAATTTTCATATCGACTTATCTTGAATGTTTACTCTTAAGGATGGGAGGTATGCAGAGAAAGATGACATTCTTCCTGATGGCTTTAGAGTGAAAAAAGGAGACAGAATAGCTTACATGGCCTATGCCATGGGGAGAATGCCTTACGTTTGGGGAGAAGATGCTGAGGTTTTCCGACCTGAAAGATGGCTCGACAATGGAGTTTTCAAGCCCGAATCACCTTTCAAATTCATCGCATTTCATGTTAGTATCATATATTCATTTCTTTACTAATTACTACATATGTCAATCATCTCTACACACTCGCTAATAGCTTTGCTTGTGCTACTTGCAGGCAGGGCCTCGGACCTGTCTAGGGAGGGACTTTGCTTACAGGCAGATGAAGATAGTAGCAATGGCTCTGCTTTGCTTCTTCCGGTTCAAATTGGCTGATGAAACAAGAAATGTAACATATAGGACCATGTTCACCCTTCACATTGATGGCACCCTCCCTATGCTTGCACTTCCAAGAAAAACCTCATAGATTACTTTCATCAATATATATGAAGCAAAAATCCTTCTCCATCAATGATAGATGTTTCTCTCTCTTTCTTTTGGTCTCAAATACTAGCTTTTATTGATCATGGATTCATGGTGAACCATTACACTAAATCAACCAACACAACTACACAAGGCCAAAACATAAACCTCAATACCTGTTCATGGTGAGACTTGATTTACCTGTTTCATCGGTTACTGGGTGTGACCAAAATTTTAGATTTATGCATATTTTGGAAGAAAAATTTAGACTATCCTTGGTTCCTTGGAAACAAGAACAAAAACGAGAAAACAAAATGGTAGTTAAACAATGATCGATCTTTTGGTTTAGGTCTTCTGGTTCACCAAAATAGACAAACTGAAAGTGTTACTGCTAATGCTTCTAGTTCACACATGTCAATTTGTTTTTTCAAAAACTGAAAATCAAATATATATGTAGTGGGACAACTGTGCAAATAAATACTTAGTTAGGCAAAAATGTAAAATGCAATAGAAAACCATATTTACATTCGTAACCTTGTCTGATATTTTCAGGTTCTTCAACATTTTGCAATATCAGAAGCAAATTAGGAAGTTCAATTTTTTGGTAAGCTTTGACACACCAAAACTTGGGTTTCCCATAATAAGAGTTGAGATATAGTTAAATGCAACTTTTGAGTTTTGTAAAATTTTCTAATCTCTATGATACCGTGAATACGAACTGTGTACGTGGTTTCCAATATTAAACAAGTGAGTAACGCATAACAACAGTTCACTCAAAATAAGTTCAAAATCTAAGAAGGCTCAAGCCTTCGTAGCTGTGAACTAGCTAAGAAGGCTCGAACTTGTTTTCACTAGGTTCAAAATCTACCCTCAAAAGAATAGGTTTTCATCCCAAAAAAAAAATACCCTTATCCTCTCATTATAAAGGGTGGGCATAAAACCCGAGCAAGGAAAATAGCCCGAACTAGACCGGCCAGCCTGAACGGGCAGAGACGGGCTTTTTTGAAGGCCCAATTTCTATTTTAAACAATTCGGGCCGGTCCTCAAATGTGTCGGGTCAGGCCCGGTCCTTAATATCAATAAAGTTATTCGGCCCGAAAGCCCGAGGGTAGACTAAGGCCCTGTTTGGTACAGCTGTGGCTTCCAAAATAAGCTGGCTGTGGCTAATTTTGAGAATAAGCAGCTGACAAGCAAAGCTGCTGAGTGTTTGGTAAACTGGCTTTTTGTAAGTGCTGTGAATGGTAGAAGCAGAGGCAAACTGTTTGGTAAACTAGCTTTTTGAAAGAGTTTTAAACTTGTAAATGACCA
>NC_020497.1:6562226-6600380 GCF_000184155.1 Fragaria vesca subsp. vesca
AGCTAACTATTATGAATGAAGTAATGGACAAGCTCTTACAAAAGCAAGTAGAACATGTTTCTGACGATGCTGAACTCAATACTACTCAACACCATCATGAATCAGAAGCCAAGGAAGATGACCTCATCATTAATATTGTGTCAACTAAACAAGATGAAAACATACTGTCGGCATTGCAGGTATAGCACACCCCTATTTGTTACTCCTGAAGTTTTATACTTTGTCTTTGCTCTTATTTCTCTTTATTTTATCTCTGATTTCTAGGAATTGAGATCCAGTAGAACACAGGTGCGCACAAAGATTAATGCACCTCCTAACAAAAAGAGGAAATCGCTTATCTCTGATTTCTGAATCATACTGCCATGAGCACAATACATTGCGCATATATATATATATTAAGTCAGGCAATATCTTTGGATATAGAAAAGCTTTAATATATCAGTAGCGCAATATAGGTTATGTAGTATGCTAGCTACTATTGCCTTTAATACTGTAGTTGCAATTTTTCTCTTTGGAGATCTCAGTAGGCCAGTTGCCAATACAATTTCATAAAAGCAGTAGTACAAGTTAAGATTCTTATAATTCAAAATTATATTAAAAGCTACTTTGTGTAACTAAATTAGTACCGGTTTGAGAAAATCATGAATCAATTAAGGTTTTAAGCATGCATGATGTTCTGCAGGTAACATCAAAACCTTGTTAAAATGCAGCAGTGTAACAAGTCTAAATTTTGGGAGTTTTATTGCTTATTCTTGTTACTGTTTGCAATTTTTATGAAGATAGATATATTTGTTGATCATATAACAGCCAAGCATATAGGATCGAAAACAATTTACAGCCCTATGTCATACAAGTGATACAACCTATCACAGTATCAAAATTAAATTGCATTCATCTGCATAAAATTGAAGTTCTTATTTCCTGAGTTTGTATAAACATCTTGGTATACATCTTAGAATCTTATAAGAAATGAATGAAGTTCAGAAGAACCCATATCGAACCAAACTTATATGACACCAGACACCATTTGATAAAAAAAAAGTTCGAAGCCAACAAAAGGTAATATAGAACTAGCATCTTTGAGATTGAATTCTCTTTTCTCAAATGAAGTAAATGAAAGGTGCCACACAGCGGAAAGGATTGTGAGAATCAAATTGCAGGTATAGCATATAGCAGTATAAATAGGGCCAAATAGATGGTAGCAACTGGAAGTCTGGAACAATAGATGGACTGTGTTTGACAACCTGGGCATTTAGGGGAGGACTGCAGAGGCTAAACACCAGCTCACCCATCAAATCACAAAGCCTATAAACTCTAGCTCTCACAAGCTTAAGGTAAAAACCCGGAGCAGCAACATTACCTTTGATACCCAAAGAGGTCTGACCCGACCCGACTGCCGTCAAAGCGTGCTCGATCTGCACAAGCTTCCCTGAAGGACTGCGCAACACAAAAATCCTAAAATTAACCAACAATCACAAAAACCAAGCCAAATTGAGAACCCTGGTTAATCGGATTTACCTGAAAGTGGTGAGCGAAAACGAAGGGCAGAGAGAGAAGAGAGAACGGAAAGAGAGCTGAGGGAGAAGAGAGAACGGGAAGAGAGCTGAGGGAGAACGGCAGGTTAAGCGAGAAGGGCAGTCTTGACTGCAAAAATTTCATTAATGAACAGTAACCAGCGCCACAGTGCTTTGGAAGCACTTCAGGCTTTCAGAAGCACCTGATAGCTGGCTTTGGCTTTTGGACTGAAAACAGAGGTGCTTAAAAGCAAAGCCCCTCATTTTGTGGTCAACCAAACACAAAACTCTGCTCAGCTTAAAAGCAAAGCTGAAATAAGCCCAAACAAACAGGGCCTAAATAACCTAAACAGCTACCTTAATACCTTAATAAAATTACATTAAGCCTTCCTTTGTTTCTTTGCAACAGATGCATCTTCAAGCTCTACTACGTTTTCAAGCTCACTTTCTATCCTGGCTTTAGGATCTAACTCATTAGTTATGGAGCCCTCCAACTTCTTATTTACACCTTTATCACATCTTCTCCTCTTCAATTACTAAATCTGGTTAATATCGATTTGGACAACGCGGCTCGTTTGGAAGAAGAGAGGAGGCGATTCCTTGTCCTACTTCTCCGACTCTGACTGCCTTCGTCCTTGATTGATTCTGTGGCGAATAAATTGCAAGAAACTTATCCCCGATTCGCGATGAGAGGAGACCAGACAATGCTTGAGAACTCGTCATCCTTTAGTTCAACCGCGTCGTCTTCGATGAGTTCTTCTTCAGAGCTGATTACCTGGATTGGGTCGTCTCCGATGACGTGGTTACCATGACAGTGGATACTAGAAACCACTTTCTCCTTAGTCTCATCCCAAATCAGGTTTCTGGGTCTAGATTATATTTTGAAATTGAGATGTTTCTAGTTTTGGATATGTGAATTGGGATATAAAATTAGGTTCATGAACTGATGATGTCCTTAATTGTGATTTTCTCATTGAGTTCATAAAGTGAATGATTGTTAGTTGTTCTTGAGTTTATGGGTTTGATTTTATCATCTGGGTTCTCTTTTCTGTCATGGTTTTCTTTTAAGTTGGCATTTAACTGGAGAAAGACGTCGATTCTTAGAAGCAAGTGTAGATCAGCGAAAGCCCGGCGAGACCAGCTGGGTTTATACCGGTCCGGGCTTTCACCGGTCCGCGTGTTTAGAAGCAACAAACCCGGCCCAGTGTGTCAGTGACCGATCCGGATCCGGGCCTTGAGAATCTGATGCCGGTCTGGAACCGGGCCCAGCCCGCCATCACTCACCCAAACCGCATGTTTAACAACCCAAAAAACCTGTAACTGACTACCCATTCAGCAGGTCCCACGCATCCACGTGTCGAATCCTTTTCCCGCCAAAATAACCGAAAACCCTCTCCCCTTACAAATCCACACTGCTATTTCCAAAAGCC
This sequence comes from Fragaria vesca subsp. vesca, assembly GCF_000184155.1. Taxonomy (NCBI): domain Eukaryota; kingdom Viridiplantae; phylum Streptophyta; class Magnoliopsida; order Rosales; family Rosaceae; genus Fragaria; species Fragaria vesca. The sequence goes on from NC_020497.1 coordinate 6,565,171, forward strand.
TCAGAGCCCCTCAGACTCTCTCCAAGAAATCAAAGAAAGAAAAAATGGCTTCTTCTTCAACCTCACTCTTCTTCTCTCTCCTCCTCTCTCTCCTCTCCGTCTCCTCCACCCAAACCGTCACCAGAGCCGCCGAGGTTCTCTCCGATTCCGGCTACAAATCCATGTCCCTCGCCCTCGACCTCGCCTCCGACTCCCTCAACTCCCAGTCTCCGACGTCGATCACCGTCTTCGCTCCGGCCGAAGCCGCCTTCTCCACCTCCGGCCAGCCCAATCTGGACCTCATCCGCCTCCACCTCCTCCCCGTCGCCTTCCCTCTCCGATCACTCAAGTCCCTCCCTTTCGGCGCCAAGATCGCGACTCTCCTCGACGGCCACTCCCTCACCGTCACCACTCTCCCCGCCGACGGCCTCGTATCGCTCAACAACGTCACCGTCACGGCGACTCCAGTCTTCGACGACGGCTCGTTGATCATCTTCGGAATCGACAGGTTCTTCTCCCGGTATTTCCGGATCTCAGGTACGATTCCCAAGATTCTCGGCGGCTGCTTGGCGCCGCGAAACCCTAACGAAGCGACGGCGGCGTTTGGTGAAGCAAGCGAGGTGCTGAGGTCGAACGGCTGCTCTGTTATGGCTTCGTTTCTTGAAATGCAATTCCATGGCTTTCGCAAGTACCAGACCATGTTGACCGTCTTCGCTCCCGTTGACCGGGTCATGGCACACCGGATCGGAGATCTGAGCCGGTACTCGTCGGTCTTGCGGCGCCACGTCGTCCCCTGCCGGCTTTCTTGGAGCGACTTGAAGAGTCTTGAGGATGGGAGTCTGCTGCGGACTGATTTGCAAGGGTTCGTGATCAACGTGAGTCGATACGACGGCGTTGTGGAGCTCAATGGGGTCTCGGTGATCATGCCGGAGATGTATCACAACGGCTGGCTTGTGGTTCACGGAATCAGTGAGGTTCTTGGTGAACTTCCACAGAGCCCAACTGACAGTCGAACGGAGCCAAATCCAGTGGTGCCTTCTCCACCTCATGAGTCTCAGGGCAGCTCCGGTGAGGTTGTTTTTTTCCGGGATTGTTTTTTACTGTTGTTGGTAGCTTTAGTGTTGTATTATATCTTCAGGGATTGAGTAGTTTTCTGTGAAAATGTGAAGAATATGGTGTAAAAATTGGGATTGAGTTTCCAGCGCCATAACATTGTGAATGTTTTAGAGGCTTGATTGGTGTAAAAATATGGTGCTCCTTGTAATTAAGCTCAAATCCAGTTCATGAATATGAGGATTTTGTAAAGTTCTGTTCAGAATTTGATAAGGTGTTTGGAAATTGGAGTTGATCTTGCAGTTTTTGTTTTCGACTGGTGTTAAGACTTGAGAGTGAAGTATTTGTTTGAAGTGGTCTAGTACCCAACTCACTTTGCACAACAAATTCTACAACACACAAGCTCACACACACAAAGTTTAAACGAAGTATTGGAATTGAAGTAATAGAAGAACAACGTTCATCAACTGGCGTTTGCAGTAGTAACAGACAAAATGAGGAATAACAAGAGAAAAGAGGAAAAAAAGAAAGAAAGAGCGAAAGAGAGAAGTGACCTTGATTTATCAAAGCTTGGAACTGCTTGATCGCCTCTTGAGAAACGACGCCCATTAGGGGTACCACAAAGGCCAGAGCCTGTCCGGATGCACGCGCTACGCGCCGACGAGGATGCGCTTGCCGAACTGGAAAGTTTTTGACGGGGGAGGAGATACGCGGTGGTTGGCTAGTCGCGATCATAGAGGGAGAGAAAAGGGTGCGCGAGAGTCGGATAGAAAGTAATTAAACTCAGTAAAGAGTCCTGGAAACGTAAGTACTCAGTTACCCTTCAATAATTGAATAATGGGATAGTAGGTAACGGTGTTACTAATAGCATGTATACATGTTGGGTTTAGACTTTAGACTTGTAATTCGATGTACTAAAGTTTATGTTTCTATTCAGGAATCGATTCATGATAAAAGAGGATGAGATTTAGCCCAATAATACTAAATATTCGTAGATGTAATTTCATTGTTTTACTTTTATTCTATAATCTATACAAAAAAAAAAAAATATAATAAATTTATATTGATTCCTTCACGGTAAACGTATGAATATTGTTTATCGCAATCATTCCAATTTTTTTAGGAGTTCGTTTATAAGGCAAAAGTTGTGCTACTCGCGTTGTACGCGTACGCTGACAGAGTCGTTAGTGAGGGATATTTTTGTAATTCTCAGTATCACTGTAACTATGACTACAATCGATCACTAGCTTACCGGAAGGCGGGAACCATCTCCACCGTCATCGGTAAATACTGGGGTCAGAACCGGCCCTGACTGGGGCTTTGACGCAAACAATCCAATATGTACAACTAACCAACACGGCAACAGCCATAATTCAAACTTTGAGTCTTCCATTTTACCTTGTGATTAACAAAACCCAACTGGGTTAACACCTTATGGACGTTGAGCAGAAAGATTCCATCACCACCATCTTCTCTATTCTAGTATTCTTGATAATTGTCCTCAGCATAAAACTTGTTCAGTTCCTTTGTACATAACAAGCAGACGTCAGCATACCCAACACAATTTCCCCTGCAGCAACAAGCCAGAGAGCGCCGTAGAGACGCCGGTGTTTCAGACTTTGTCGGAGTCAAACTCCCAAAAACCCAGAAAAGAAACTTTTCAAAATTCGATCGAATTTGATAATCTAATACACTAGAACGTAGAGAATAGGAAGAGGAGTGTTCATGTACCAGCTAGAGTCGATGGGTCTCGCCGGAGTGGCCGGAATATCGAGATTGGCCGGAAAAGCTCCAACTTCTCTCTTTGATTTTGTTGTCCTCTGTGGATGCAGGTGCAGTCCGAGACCTTAAGCTTGAAGCCGACACGAGAGGAACAAGTGTGCTGTAGGAAAGTCACCAGAAGGAGTAGAGCCATAAACTTATTACAAGCAACTGCAGGTTCTTCCCATTTTACCAGACGTCGTCGATATCAATCGGAACGGCCGTCAACTGAGAAATCTCATTACTGTCCCTCGAAAATCATTTTTGTGGATAGAAATCTGCCACGCGTCTCGTGTCCACTCCTGGCGTACTACACTTTGACGTAGTCCAGCGCTTTCCTTTTTTGTAAGGGGAGTTTGTTGTGATAAATAAGAGTTGGAGTGTTCCTAACATATATTGTATGATTCACCAAAATGACCAACATAATGTAGGTTTCACCGAAGTTATGTAGAATGTCCTCAATATAATTACAGTTACATTTGGGGGTATACTTTAGTGCACCGTAAACAGCAACACATCTTTGAACATTCATGGAGAAGTACGAAACCAAAACAGACAGGCAAGCTGGTGTCTGAACCTCTCACCAAATCGTATACCACAAATGTCAGCCTTTTTATTTTTAAAACACCAGAAATATTCAAACTGAAACCAGCATAGTATATGAAACTAAATCTGACTTCAGCTTTTACTCATTTTAGTTGATGTGTGGAAGTATTAAGTTTCTAATGATAAAATGACCATGTTGATTCTGAAAAATTGATCATTGTGTCCAAATTTTACAACCTACGAGTATTTTTAGTAATTTAAGTTTAATATCTAGTAACTAAATTATTTTTAAGAATTTCAAAGAAAATATTTTGTTGCAAAACTAAATGAGTGTGAATCTCATCATCATACACTAATGGATCATCGTTGTGAAATGTGAAGTCTTTCATTATGGGCCCGATAAGATAATCATGGATGAAAGATCCAGAAATTTGATTTATAGAGAAGCCCCAATGTTGACCCTTGTTTGTGGGCTTCATAATACCAATTAAGTACTAACCAAAACCTGCATGCCTCTTCTACAGCTACAAAGGTCACTTTGGGTTGTGTAGCAGAACTGAGAAGAAGTAATAATGGTGATTTGACAACTGACGAGACCACTGATGCTATTATATTCAAAAGGTTCATTTCATCTTAGAAGGGCCTAGAGAGCAACGAGAGGGGGGCAAATTTGCTCCCACCCTGACTTACTCACTTTAATCCCACCCGCTTAAGTGAACAACACGTGTACTTCATCCCCACCAAGCTCATCTTCTTCCACACCCCTCTTCCCACCTCCTCAAACCCATTACCAACCTCAGCCAAAACAAAAACCCACCACCAATGTCGCCGCCGCTTCCGTTCCTGCTGCCAGGTCTCAAGTCCAACAACACGACTGTCATCCGCCGAGTAGGATGGTGCGATCTTCACCGTCGGAGTTCTGGCACGGAGCAAGAAGGGCAGCGGGGAGTCCCCGCCGGGGACAAGATCCATGAACAACTGCCGCCAACGCGCCAAGTCTCAAGTCCAACAACACGACTGTCGTCCGCCGAGTAGGATGGTGCGATCTTCACCGTCGGAGTTCTTGCACGGAGCAAGAAGGGCAGCAGGGAGTCCCTGCCGGGGACAAGATCCATGTTTTTGTTCATGGTGGTGGGTTTTTGTTTTGGCTGAGGTTGGAAGCGGGGTGTGGAAGAGTATGAGCTTGGTGGGGAGGAAGTACACGTGTTGTTCACTTAAGTGGGTGGGGATGAAGGTGGGTAAGTTAGGGTGGGGAGCAAATTTGCTCCCTATCCATGGCTGGGACTGGAATGCTTAAATCATCTCCTACAAAGTTTTTCAAGGTTTTGATGCCTGGCTTCCGCAAGAAACTTGTATAAATCTCTTACTCACACTGACTCTTTCTTTTTGTTCATAGTTGATATTTGTTTCTTGTTTTAACTGCTGTAAGATGATAGGAAGATATAGGATGCATGTATGGTTCTTGTCTTTGATGTGTGAGTTTTGGTGTTAGCTTCAAAGAGACTACACCAAACTGGGTTTTCTGCTTCTTCTTTTCTTTTCTTTTTTTGTTTTTGTTTTCTTTTTTGTCCACCCGATTACCTGAAAAGATGCAGTCTATAGCTTTATCACAGTAGTTGTTATCTTTCTTTGATTCTATTAAAATGTCATATATTCTGTGGAAAAAATTACACTGCATATTATTTGTAATGAATTTCCTGATCAAATTGAATAACCGGAAATGTGGAAAGAGAGAAAATAAATTACTATATATGCAGAGGAGTTCAATATATCCTTGCCTATGAGCCAAAACTGACTTACTAACTTTCAAACATTTTGTAGCAAGACACTTGCCTATTTCTTAATGCTTATACACGAGGAGCAAAGCTTTCTAATACTTCTGTTCTTATACATATGAACAGGGTATTCCAGTAGCTTTCTGACTCAATGAAAATAAAATGGATGCAGCGATGATACAAAGCTGCCAGGGATCTTGGGATGTTAAAGTTGGTAAGAGTGGTAATGGACAACTTTATTTCAAAGAAGGTTGGCTAAAATTCGTGAACCATCATAGCCTGAGAGTTGGAGAGTTTCTTGTATTTGAACACAAAGGGAATATGGTATTTAATGTGGTATCTTATGGTTTAAGTGCTTGTGAGAAAGAGTATCATTTCCCTTCTGATTCGATGGTAAACGGTAGGATGACAACACCTCATGAAACACAAAGGGTTAAGCGTCCTCGCGATGACAATTTGGAAGGTGGTTAGATTTAGCAAAAAGATTATCATTCTCTTAATTTCGTCCTACAGTATTTACATCTCCATCTCTCATTTTAATATGATTGTTGATGTGTGCTGGACCTTTCGTTAGGAACTCATTTCTTCCGGACAATTATGAAGCCATCCCATCGTGATAAACGTAACCCTTATATGGTATGTTAACCGCCTATTGTTTCTTCAATTCTGTTGTGTCACATCATTACATACGTACGCTTGGTTATTTTCAAGTTATGACTGTAATGTATTGATAGTTTAGATTCTTGGACCTAAATCAAGGTGCTGAATGTTTATGACAGAATATCCCTCCTTCATTTGTTGAAGCGAATGGAATTGCTCACAAATCCAGCATGACTCTGATAGATCCTTCAAGACATCATTGGAAGGTGGACCTTAAACATTGGAAAGAAAAGAAACGGCAGCGCGTGACAATGGCGAGGGGGTGGACTGAGTTTTACAGAGCCAACAAGCTGAATGACAGAGATGTCTGCATATTTGAGCTCCATCAGAAAACAGCAGTCTCTAAGAATGTTGTTGTTAATGTCAAGATTTGTTGCCATTGATCATATTAACTGTATTGGCAATGTTTCATGGTTTTTGGTTTGGTTTTGGACAATATCATCTAGCTTGTAGAAGGTAACTTTATGGTTTAACCTTCCAGCGTTCTGTCATTTTGTAGAATTGTAACCTTGAACAACCCATCAAGAACTACCTACTACTGCTAGATACCACTCATCTATAGCATTTCTCTTTTGTGCTAAGCTATATGCAGGTTTCAACAAAGTACTGGTTTCTATATTTGGATCTATGTCGAATCTATTTAATCGATTCTAACAAATGTCTTTTAACTTTCACTAGGGGATTCTAAGTGCAAGTCAAAATGAACTAAATCAATGGTGAATATCTTTCAAAAGAAAAATAGATCGAAAACAATATATGGTTTCATAAACATGATTATCTAACGTCACCATATGCATGCAACTAAAACAAATGAGAATGATCATACAGTTTTGCTGTGCCTCGTGGTATTGTTTTGGACATACGAATGTGAATCAACTGGGGACTTAAAAGATTAAAATATCGGTATCGGTAGATATATTGGTCTTTTAAAAAAAGAAGATTTTGGATATATCGGGGAAACCCGGGAAAAAATATCCGTATTTTGGAAAGAAATTTTTTTTTTTCTGAAATATTTAATTTATTAGATTTATATATAAATATTACAAATATCAACTTCATCTACATCTAGAATGAGAATCTAGGTTGTTGATAAGAGTCATAAGACACACGCTGATCCACAAAAATACAATAATCAGACCAAGACATATGACTCATATAGTACAAATTGTAGTGTTGAATATGATAATCATATATGTCTTTGGAGCTGCCGACTGTTTCCCCTATAAGTGGATAGTAAGGATAAATCCAACTGGATAACTGATCACTGACTTCCGCGCATTGATTATAGCCATAAACATTATAGCCATATTGATTGTTGCCTTCTTGGGATTCATTTGAGGTTCCAGTCCCACTACCTAAACTGATAGAATCAAAACTTAGCGCAACTGAAGCAACATCTTGATCATCATTTGGACCTCTAGTCCTCCTCCCATACATGGTATCCTCTTGCACTCCATACCTAGTACTTCTATAGCCATGATCATGGGAGGCATGATCGTAATTTTCTTCAGATGAAAAATTGTTCAATCCACCAACTGTAGAAGATTGTCCATGTACAAACCCGGTGCCGGTATTTCCACCACATTTTCCGCTTCCACCATCTTCATCATCATCATCTGAACTATCCGGAGTTGCTGTGTCGCCCTATGCATCATCACTGTCTAAATTATCTTTTGGGTTTCCAACAACTTCTTCAGATAATACCCTTTGTACGTTGATTCCATTGGCAGTTGCAGTTTCAACCACTGCAGGAGGTGGATTGCCATCATCATCATCGAGGTGTGTAGGCATAATCCAAGCTTGAAGTGGATCAATGTCATCATGAAGTGGTTCACTTGCAACATGAAGTAAATCGATATAGTTGTTTTCATTTATCGCATTATCCTTTGCTTGTCTATCACGTAGACGCAACTTCATATTATAGTAGCAGTATACAAGCTTTTCCAACTTCTGATATGCAAGACGGTTCCTTTGCTTCGTATGGATAAGAGCAAATGTGCTCCAATTTCTCTCGCAAGTTGAAGAAGAAGCCGTTTGTGCTAAAACACGCATTGCAATTCTTGATAATTGTGTAATAGATCGATCTGCATCTAGATATATCTCGAAAGGAATCATGCTCTTCTCGAGAGTCGAGAGTCGAGACCACCACTCTTTATTGGGACACATCTCGAGGGAATTACTTCTCTTCCGGATAATATTTCAATTTTTTACAGATATTTTTTAATATGTCTGTGAAATATCGAAAATATCATAAATGTCGGAGATATTTCCTAAATATCGGTGATATTTGACGATATTTCCTAAATATCGGGGAAATATCGTAGATACGGTGGAAGATAAGATATTGACCCTTATAGATATATCGGTCTTTCGAAAAAAAGAGACATCGAAGGATATATCGGATATATCACAGAGATTTTAATCCTTGCTGGCGAATAATTGTTGACGGAATGACTAATTTGTTAATTTATAGGCTCCAATATCATGAACCGTGGGGCCACAACATAAATGTCATGAAGCACCTACCCAAAACAACCAGCCTAATTACCAGAATCCAGATCATGTATTTTAGATTTCAAATTGATAATCAAAACACTTCTTTAGCATCTTTCGACCTTAATCTGTCATCTGTGTTGCGCAAATTAACACTTAAAACCCATTTTATAACTCTGGCTTTGAAATGAGTTGCCCAAAACAGAATCAGTTCCTCCTCATAATACGTGACTCGGACGTTGTTTTTAATTGGCAAATGTAACATGTATAGTCCTGAGATAGATCTATGTTTTTTGGGTTGTAGAACACTACGCTATTTAAGGTATGGGAGAGTATTAAAAGGTAAAGTCCGAAACCAATTCGCTCCATCATGACGTAGAATCTCTCCACCCCTAGTTAAGATTATGGTTATGGTTTTTAGCAATTTGAAGGTTGACAAGTAAGAGTAGTGCTGATTTGCTCCATCATGATTTACTCCCCTAGTTGAGATTAATGATTTGGGCAGTATGAAGGTCGACAAACCAGCAGAGTGCAGCTTGTTCATAACTTGCCAGCATAACAATATTTTAAAGCTTGTAATTATATTGAGTGAATTGAATTGTACAATGAGAATGATCTAGTGATTATGTGATGTAACATTGTAGCATATATTCATATGGCTTTATCGATAGATCGATCGATCTAGGGATTTAACTTAGAATCACGACTCCACAACTCCATCACCCATGTAGCCTCTAATGCAATGCACGAATAGACACCTCCACCATCCATCATTGAAACCTTATGAAGCTATGCCAATCAAAAGAAGACAATAATATACATTCTAAAAAAAATATATATATATATATATATGTATATAAGACAATAATGTTAAATTCCAAAATAATATTGCTGTACAACTGTACAAATGAGCGGGATGGGGAAAACTCCATTTAAATTTTATAATGATCAGTTTTATTTTCTCGTGCAGTTTTACAGCTGATTATTTGATACACTCGATCAATTGCAAATGTTTAACTTTGGATAACACATTTTCTGAAGTTTCAATACTACAGAGTACTACTCAGTCAGTCTTACTCGAATGATGGACGTTGTGTAGATATACATATTTCTGATGGCTTGACTTTAGTATCAAAACACCAGATTGAGATATCTATATGGCCATCTTGTTTTGTGTAGTAACTAGTAAGGTTACCGGATGTGTATTAGGGAAGAACTTTGATCACTTGCAGATGGAGAGTAGGTAAACGGCTCTTGATTCTTTGCTTCTTCCACTTCATATTTTGCTGATAAAGTGATATATAATAAACCAAAAATATATGGGATCTATATATAGGATTATGTCTCCCATCGCATATTCGCATCCAAAGACCTGGTCAGTTTCTATGTATGAATTACCAAAACAATGTTCATTTTGATGGCATATACCTTGCAATAACCAGCGGAAACGCAATTGTTGATCAATCTGATTATTGTTTAAAGCATTTGAGCTATATGCCATTGGAACAAGTTTATTCTGCCGTCTATTTAGCTATTACAATTTTCTATTACCTTCATGTCATTTTCTCTCTGCCTCCCACTCTATATATTACTTTCTCTTCCTCTAAGTTGCTTAAACAAACATGGCTTTTCTGTATTTCATCTTCACCTTCACATGTTCATTACTCTTTCTTTTTCTCTTCCTCTTCTCTTTTCTCATGCTCAGAATCTTCACAGGCAAGTCCATCAGAAACCCAAACTACCCACCTGTAAAAGGCACCACCTTTGATCACCTGTTATACTACAACAAACTATATGACTACCACACCCGAGTTGCAAGAGAAGGCCCAACTCACCGACGTCTTGCTCTAAACAGCAGCATGATATACACTTGTGACCCTCGAAACATTGAGCATTTTCTCAAGACCAACTTTGCTCATTACTCAAAAAGTGACTATAACAAAACTATTATGTCTGAGATTTTGGGGCAGGGGATTTTTGTTGTTAATGGAGAGAAATGGAAGCAGCAGAGGAAGCTTGCAAGCTATGAGTTTTCGACAAGGAATCTTAGAGATTTCAGCTGTTCTGTATTTAGAGGAAATGCTGCCAAACTCGTTAAATTTCTTTCAGGGTTTTCGAATTTTAAAAGGGTGTTTGATATGCAGGTGAGTACATTTTCACTCTCAAAGCCTATGCATGTACATCATGTATATAAACTATCAACTTATAGGAATTACTATAATCTGACTTGTAGGAGTTGCTTATGAGATGTACCTTGGATTCCATATTCCAAGTTGGATTTGGAACAGAACTGAATTGCTTGGAGGGGTTAAGCAAAGATGGGATTGCATTTATGAAGGCCTTTGATGAATCAGCTGCTCTAACTTATTGGCGTTACGTTGATCCATTCTGGAAGTTGAAAAGATTTCTCAATATTGGTTCTGAGGCCACTCTTAAACAGTATGTCAAAGTCACCCATGATTTTGTGCACCAACTTATAAGGAACAAGAGGGAACTTCTAGCTGCTAAGAGAGATGGTACAAGTGACAAAGAGGACATACTATCAAGGTTTCTAATGGAGAGCGAAAAGGATCCAGTGGGAATGAATGATGACTATCTAAGTGATATAATTCTGAATTTTATGATTGCTGGAAAAGATACAAGTGCCAATACACTATCATGGTTCTTCTACATGCTCAGCAAGAACCCTCTAATACAGGAGAAAGTTGCACAAGAAGTGAGGGATGTTGTCGGAATGAATCACGTCTCTGACATTGATGAATTTGTGAGGAACATAACTGATGCAAATCTTGAAAAGATGCATTATCTTCATGCGACACTAACAGAAACCTTGAGGCTCTACCCTGCAGTTCCTGTGGTATATATGCTCAACTTTCTCAATAATGTTTTCTATTTTTCGTGTACTAGTACTACTCGTTCGAGTCAAATTCTAAGGATGTACTGATTTTCATATCGACTTATCTTGAATGTTTACTCTTAAGGATGGGAGGTATGCAGAGAAAGATGACACTCTTCCTGATGGCTTTAGAGTGAAAAAAGGAGACAGAATAGCTTACATGGCCTATGCCATGGGGAGAATGCCTTACGTTTGGGGAGAAGATGCTGAGGTTTTCCGACCTGAAAGATGGCTCGACAATGGAGTTTTCAAGCCCGAATCACCTTTCAAATTCGTCGCATTTCATGTTAGTATCATATATTCATTTCTTTACTGATTACTACATATGTCAATCATCTCTACATGCACTCGCTAATAGCTTTGCTTGTGCTACTTGCAGGCAGGGCCTCGGACCTGTCTAGGGAGGGACTTTGCTTACAGGCAGATGAAGATAGTAGCAATGGCTCTGCTTTGCTTCTTCCGGTTCAAATTGGCTGATGAAACAAGGAATGTTACATATAGGACCATGTTCACCCTTCACATTGATGGCACCCTCCCTATGCTTGCACTTCCAAGGAAAACCTCATAGATTACTTTCATCAATATATATGAAGCAAAAATCCTTCTCCATCAATGATAGATTACTAGCTTTTATTGATCATGGATTCATGGTGAACCATTACACTAAATCAACCAACACAACTACACAAGGCCAAAACATAAACCTCAATACCTGATCATGGTTACTTGATTTACCTGTTTCATCGGTTACTGGGTGTGACCAAAATTTTAGATTTATGCATATTTTGGAAGAAAGATTTAGACTTATCCTCGGTTCCTTGGAAACGAAGAACAAAAACGAGAAAACAAAATGGTAGTTAAACAATGATCGATCTTTTGGTTTAGGTCTTCTGGTTCACCAAAATAGACAAATTGAAAGTGCTACTGCTAATGCTTCTAAATAAAAATCTAATATATATGTAGTGGGGCAGCTGTGCAAATAAATATTTAGTTGGGCAAAAATATAAAATGCAATAGATAAATCATATTTACGTTTGTAACCTTGTTTAAAATAAAATGCAATATCAGGGGCAAATTAGAAAGTTTGATTTTTTTGGTGAAGTTTTGACACCAAAACTTAGGCTTGCCATTATAAGAGTTGATATATATATATATATATATATTTTGAACAGAGAGTTGAGATATAGTTAAATGCAACTTTTGAGTTATGTAAAATTTTATAATCACTATGATACTGTGAGTACAAACTGTGTGGTTTTCAATATTAAACAAGTGAATAACGCGCAACAACACACTATTTAAAATAAATTTGACCCTTCGCAGTTGTTAACTAGGCTATGAAGGCTCGAACTTGTTTTCACCAGGTTCAAAATCTTCCCTCAAAAGAAAAGGTTTTCATCCAAAAAAGAAAAAAATCACTCATTATAAACCCATCACTCACCCAGACCGCATGTTTAACAACCCAAAAAATCTGTAACTTTCTCTACTTACTGCCCATTCAGCAGGTCCCACGCATCCACGTGTCGAATCCTTTTCCCGCCAAAATAACCGAAAACCCTCTCCCCTTACAAATCCACACTGCTATTTCCAAAAGCCTCAGAGCCCCTCAGACTCTCTCCAAGAAATCAAAGAAAGAAAAAATGGCTTCTTCTTCAACCTCACTCTTCTTCTCTCTCCTCCTCTCTCTCCTCTCCGTCTCCTCCGCCCAAACCGTCACCAGAGCCGCCGAGGTTCTCTCCGATTCCGGCTACAAATCCATGTCCCTCGCCCTCGACCTCGCCTCCGACTCCCTCAACTCCCAGTCTCCGACGTCGATCACCGTCTTCGCTCCGGCCGAAGCCGCCTTCTCCACCTCCGGCCAGCCCAATCTGGACCTCATCCGCCTCCACCTCCTCCCCGTCCGCCTTCCCTCTCCGATCACTCAAGTCCCTCCCTTTCGGCGCCAACGATCGCGACTCTCCTCGACGGCCACTCCCTCACCGTCACCACTCTCCCCGCCGACGGCCTCGTATCGCTCAACAACGTCACCGTCACGGCGACTCCAGTCTTCGACGACGGCTCGTTGATCATCTTCGGAATCGACAGGTTCTTCTCCCGGTATTTCCGGATCTCAGGTACGATTCCCAAGATTCTCGGCGGCTGCTTGGCGCCGCGAAACCCTAACGAAGCGACGGCGGCGTTTGGTGAAGCAAGCGAGGTGCTGAGGTCGAACGGCTGCTCTGTTATGGCTTCGTTTCTTGAAATGCAATTCCATGGCTTTCGCAAGTACCAGACCATGTTGACCGTCTTCGCTCCCGTTGACCGGGTCATGGCACACCGGATCGGAGATCTGAGCCGGTACTCGTCGGTCTTGCGGCGCCACGTCGTCCCCTGCCGGCTTTCTTGGAGCGACTTGAAGAGTCTTGAGGATGGGAGTCTGCTGCGGACTGATTTGCAAGGGTTCGTGATCAACGTGAGTCGATACGACGGCGTTGTGGAGCTCAATGGGGTCTCGGTGATCATGCCGGAGATGTATCACAACGGCTGGCTTGTGGTTCACGGAATCAGTGAGGTTCTTGGTGAACTTCCACAGAGCCCAACTGACAGTCGAACGGAGCCAAATCCAGTGGTGCCTTCTCCACCTCATGAGTCTCAGGGCAGCTCCGGTGAGGTTGTTTTTTCCGGGATTGTTTTTTACTGTTGTTGGTAGCTTTAGTGTTGTATTATATCTTCAGGGATTGAGTAGTTTTCTGTGAAAATGTGAAGAATATGGTGTAAAAATTGGGATTGAGTTTCCAGCGCCATAACATTGTGAATGTTTTAGAGGCTTGATTGGTGTAAAAATATGGTGCTCCTTGTAATTAAGCTCAAATCCAGTTCATGAATATGAGGATTTTGTAAAGTTCTGTTCAGAATTTGATAAGGTGTTTGGAAATTGGAGTTGATCTTGCAGTTTTTGTTTTCGACTGGTGTTAAGACTTGAGAGTGAAGTATTTGTTTGAAGTGGTCTAGTACCCAACTCACTTTGCACAACAAATTCTACAACACACAAGCTCACACACACAAAGTTTAAACGAAGTATTGGAATTGAAGTAATAGAAGAACAACGTTCATCAACTGGCGTTTGCAGTAGTAACAGACAAAATGAGGAATAACAAGAGAAAAGAGGAAAAAAAGAAAGAAAGAGCGAAAGAGAGAAGTGACCTTGATTTATCAAAGCTTGGAACTGCTTGATCGCCTCTTGAGAAACGACGCCCATTAGGGGTACCACAAAGGCCAGAGCCTGTCCGGATGCACGCGCTACGCGCCGACGAGGATGCGCCTGCCGAACTGGAAAGTTTTTGACGGGGGAGGAGATGCGCGGTGGTTGGCTAGTCGCGATCATAGAGGGAGAGAAAAGGGCGTACGCGAGAGTCGGATAGAAAGTAATTAAACTCAGTAAAGAGTCCTAGGAAACGTAAGTACTCAATTACCCTTTAATAATTGAATAATGGTAACAGCATGTATACATGTTGGGTTTAGACTTTAGACTTGTAATGTAATTCGATGTATTAAAGTTTATGATTCTGTTAAGTTCCTGTCCAAAAATTCATAGTGAGTCAAAAGTTCATGTACCTATCTCCCTCTTTTGGAATCAAAATCTTAAGTATTCATGAATCGATTCATGATAAAAAGGATGAGATTTAGCCCAATAATATCGTAGATATAATTTCACTATTTTACTTTTATTCTATAATTTATACAAAAAAAAAAGAAGAAGTAAATTTATATTGATTCCTTCATGTATTTCACTATCAGTAAACGTATGAATATTGTTTATCGCAATCGTTCCGATTTTTTTAGGTGTTCGTTTATAAACGTAAAAATTTGATTTACCTCTTTCTATAGTAAATGAACATGCCAATAGTAAAATTCGATAGGTACGTTAACAAGTTTTCACAACATGATAGTCATAAATACCAGTCCATTCCCTTCACCGGCGTCTGAAAAAAGCTACACCCAATGACTTTCTCGGCTAGTCTCCGCCGCAAATAGTAAGAAACCCTAACTCTCTCTCTATTTGACTATTTTTCTCTCATCCTCATCGCCCATATTAATGATCCCAAATCTTCTCAGATATGAGTTTCCTCAAAGGCCTCATCGACTCTTTCGGCTCCGTCTTCTCCGAATCCTCCGCCGCCTCCTCCTCATACCCAAACCCTAGCGCTCCCGATTCTTCCGCCATGGACGGCGTAGCTGGTGCTTCGGTCACGAACGAGCGCGTGGCGTACAAGCTCAAGGGCTACTTCGATTTGGCGAAAGAGGAGATCGCCAAGGCTGTTAGGGCTGAGGAATGGGGCTTGGTTGAAGACGCCGTTGCTCACTATAATTGCGCCCAGAGAATTCTAGCTGAAGCTAGCTCCACTCCTGTGCCTTCCTTTATCAGCTCCAGGTTCAATTTTGGACTCAATTTCTGATTCAATTGCTTACTGTTTGAAGTTGCTATGTTTGATCTCGAAGTAAATTGTGCTAATCTTAAGATTTTGGAGTATGTAGAAGTATAAAGGTTAATCATTTATGTTGTTACAAACTACATGTTAAGTCGAAAAGGTGAAACGTTGTGTGTGATTGGGTTTAGTGCTGCTGTGAGTGAGCTTTAACTAAGCATTGTATTTCGGTAGTGTTTGATCGGATGTCGATGGTACTGGTGGCTTTTCGTTTACTCCCCGAGACATTAGGAGTAGGTGTTGTGATCTTCTTTTGAAATTGTTGGCCTTGTGGGCAGTAACTGGTTTTGAAAGAGGTGGAAAAAGTAATCCTTTTCCTCAGAATGTTGTTGTATGGAATTTCTAATGTGTGGTGTACTTGATGAGACTAGGAAACTACATTTACTTTGTGCTCAGTTTGTCAATAAGGAGCTAAAATGCGACATTTGTAAGTTTGCAAAGTTTCCCCTCATGAAGAATGATTGTCTTCTACCTATAGAAACTACTGGAAACATTAATAATAAAGAGGGAACAACCAAAAGCATTCTTAGTGCCAGTCTATCACGTTCATTGATGCTGAGACGCCTTTCTTTCGTGATCTTAATAAAATTGTGGTCTTTTGTGGCAGTGAGCGAGAGAAGGTGAAATCGTATCGTCAAAAGATATCAAAATGGCAGGGTCAAGTTTCTGATAGGTTACAAGTCTTAAGTAGACGTCCAGGTCTATATTCTTCTCATTCAACTTAAATGAAGAGTGTCTTTTGAATTCAGGGATACTATGAGGTACTTTTGACTTATATTTTTTTTTTCTGTTTCTTGTCCTCATTTCAGGTGGTACGCCCATAAACAAGGTATGTTTGTTCTAGCTGAAAACTTCCTTATATCCTAATTTCTGTTTATTTGAACCATTATTTTGGTTACACTAATGCATAATAGTATTATCTGAGACATTTAAGGTGTATTCACAAGTATTTGGAAAGATTGAGTATTCAGTAAGATTCAAGATTTATTATATCCTGTGGATTTCTAATGAAATTTAATGTTTCCAGACAGTAGCTCCTGCACGAACAGCTGCAGCTACACCAACAACGTCAAGTTCACGAAATCATGTGATACCCAAGACTTTGCATCCCAGTACAAGCATGCCAGCAACAAGGATTCAGACCAATAATATTGTAAGATCAAAACCTGTGCAAGATTCTGGTGGAGGTTATGATGAAAAGTTGGTTGAAATGATAAATAGTGCCATAGTGGATAGAAGTCCTTCAGTTAAATGGGAAGATGTTGGTGAGTAGATTATAGCATACCTTGATCTCTTGTGTACTCTATGTCTTTATTTTGTGTTTGTTAAGATTACCGAATTGCTCATTTCAGTTTCTCTGCAGCCGGACTTGAGAAGGTGAAGAAAACTTTGATGGAGATGGTTATTTTACCAACTAAGAGAAGGGATTTGTTTACTGGCCTTCGAAGGCCGGCTCGAGGTAATGTTTTGTGAAATTTGTCACATCCATACTAATAATAGAGAAACAGCCTAAGAACTTGTTTCATGAATAAATCTGGCTTTCATCTTCAGGTCTGCTTCTGTTTGGTCCACCTGGTAATGGGAAAACCATGCTTGCTAAGGCAGTTGCTTCAGAATCAGAGGCAACCTTTTTTAATGTATCTGCATCTTCACTGACGTCCAAATGGGTGTGTCTCTGTCCAAGTGTTGCATAATTTTGCGGCGTATTCTTCGTTCTTATAGCGATTCTAATAAGTTTTGCTTTCTTTAGGTGGGAGAGGCTGAAAAGCTTGTGCGGACACTTTTCATGGTTGCTATATCCAGACAGCCATCTGTAATTTTCATGGATGAGGTGCTCTAATTTTCTGGATTCATTTTTGACAGGCACTAGCTTCCCGCATGTACTTCTGAACTTTATAGTTGTTTAGGAGAAGTCAAATGAATGAGTATTTGTTTTCGCATTAATGTTTGCATATGTGTTTATATATATAGACTTATATGTCACTGGTGTGTGTGTGTGTCTAGTCCCATTCCAGAGTGGGATCCCGCTTTGAAATTAAAGTGCGGGACTCCTTATTTCGCTCACTTTCAGGTCGTATTTCCACATTTCAACCGTACAATGTCTAAAACACAATGTGTAGATCATTCCTGCAATGTTTCATCAAATTTGAAGATCATTTGAGCTTTCGTAATCGTAATTTACACGAACGGTTCTGTTTGGACAACTTTTGTTCTGTTGATTTATTTAATCTAATTCGGTACACAAATGATCTTTAAATTTGATGAAACTTTGTAGGAATGATCTACACACTGTGTTTTAGACATTGTACAGTTGAGATGTGGAAATACGACCTGAAAGTGGGAGTCTTGCACTTTAATTTTAAAGCGGGATCCCACTCTGGAAGGGGACTGATTTATATATATATAGTCCGGATCTAGAGAGAATCTCCTTAAACTCTTAAAGGAAGGATGTTTTTAGTTCTAGCATGTATTTTGACAATCAAAGCCACCCATTCTCTAGTTACTTACCCACATATGAAACCTACAAAAAATTAGCCAAAATGAAAAACATTTAACCATTTGATTAGCACAATATTCGTTTTCATTTTATCCAACGGCCTACAATTGTTTACATCAATTTGAATGACCAAATGATTATGGAATTTGTTGAAATTTTGTAGACATGTTTCTTGCATATGAATCTAGAGGATCAACTGTTAAGATCGTTAAAAGAAGTCATCTACTAATGTAAAATAGTAGAAATCCTCAAATTCTTAAAGTAAGGTGGTCCTCTTTAGGTTCTCTTTATATATAGAATTAAATTCAGTTTACCCCCATGAGGTTTGAGAGTTACTTCATGTTAATCCTTATACTTTCAATTTCATCAGTTTACCCCTCAAACTTTTGAATTTTCCTCGGGCGTGACCAAATATCTTATATTCTGTCCAAATCGGACGTTAACTGCTAATAATTTTAACCTTAACTGTGAGGCCAATATCTATAATTTGGGCAAATCGGACCTTATATGTCCAAATTGGACCTTAATTGCTGATAATTAAAGGTTAATTCAAACAGAATATGAGAATTTGGGCACGGCAGACAGAAATTGAAGAGTTCAAGGGGTAAATTGATGAAAATAAAAGTGTAAGGACTAACACGAAGTCACCCTCAAACCACAAGGGGGTAAACTGAATTTAATTCTTATATATATATATTTAGCTCTGACAGAGGTTTATTAATGATATGGATAGTAATAGTGGCCAGGCTGATGCATAGCTGTAATTAGGTATCAAGCTCATTGTTTGTAACTAAATTATTTGTGTAAGATAACAGCCATAGTCTATAGTCTCTTTGAAATTAGTAAACATGAAACATCTGTCAGCCTACGTTCAACCTGCATCTCTGTTCCTGCTGTAACAAATGTTCTGTGATCATCAGCACTCTTTCAACCTTCTTGATCTTATTCATCTTTTTCTTATTTGAACCCTGCTCTTATTTGAATTTAGGATTTATGTTTTTTTTTTGGGTGTTTTTAATGCTTTTGGTGACACCAAAGTTTTACAACCTTAAAAATTGGCTGCCGGGTTAGAAAAGTGGGATATTGGTGATCCCTGTACTATAGGAAAAATGGAAGATGTATTGGATGTTTCTACTTTTCAGCATAAAACCAGCAGTCTAATGGTCTCTGTTGTTTTTTTGTTGACAGATTGATAGTATCATGTCAACAAGGCAGGCAAACGAAAATGATGCAAGTAGAAGGTTGAAGTCAGAGTTTCTAATTCAATTCGATGGAGTGACATCAAATCCTAATGATCTAGTAATTGTGATTGGTAAGCTTCACATCTCAAAGGCTGTGTAGGTTTTAATAAAAAATGATGCCATGTCAGGGATCGATGATCAGTTTTGGCTGGCTACCTTCAACAATGCCAACTTGTTAGACAATGCCCTTCTTATTTTTTATCACTGGAGTCTGCTAGGGACTTTGATCAAGGAAAATAAGTTCACTTTGATTGTTGTAACAATCTTAGAAACAAACTCTGTTCATCTCCTGTAATTAGTCGAGGGATAAAGGAGGCACATAATAAAGTTACCTATTTTTTTAGATGAGTTTCAGGGGCTGTTATAATTTCCCAGTTCTGTTATTTATTTTATATTTTCATTCTGATCATACCTAAACCTGAATAGATTATAGCATGCCTCTGATATTCTTTGTATGTTCTTGCAGGTGCTACTAATAAGCCTCAAGAACTAGATGATGCAGTTCTTAGGAGATTGGTGAGTTTTATTGTCTTCTCTCTTTCACTTTGCTGAAACTATGTTATGTTCTTTCTGTCTAATTTCTATTGCCTTTTCTTTTCTGGTTAAACTCACCGTAAAGTGAAACCCTGACAGGTTAAGAGAGTATACATACCTTTACCAGATCTAACTGCTAGGAGACTTCTCCTAAGTCACAAACTTAAAGGCCAAGCATATTCCTTACCAAGTAAGATTTTGCTATTATCTTGTAACTGATACACTTATTTAAGATCAATGAACCAATATTCCTAGGCTAAAACGATATTTTAGCGTATTATGTTAATTAGTCTTCGATTTTCCATTTGAACTTGTCATCTCTTGTTACAATAGAGAGTATGTCATCTATAGAATTGTAAAATAAAGTTTTTCTCATATACAATGTTTTGGAACTTTCTTCTTTATAGATCTTACTTCTTGTAACCAAATAATGACCAAAAGAAGTGATATGGTGTAGTTAGTATTCTTACCAGTCAGCATAATATACTTCTTATTGCATATGTTAGGTGGAGATCTTGAACAACTTGCAAGAGACACCGAAGGTAAGAAAGTTTTCCCTGCACTTTTGACCCAGATTGAACTCTTAGTGCTACCAATATTATACCACTTACATGGTGATTGGTGGTTTACAGCTTCTGCCATGTGTTATGGAATTGAGCTGTAAATAACATACTGGAAAAAATTATACAGGATACCCTTCCAATTCAATTAAGCTTATGATTTGTTACTTTTGTATACAGGTTATTCAGGAAGTGATCTACAAGCATTGTGTGAAGAAGCAGCAATGATGCCAATTAGGGAACTTGGTGAAAACATACTCACCATCAAGGCAAATCAGGTATTAAACCTAATTGATATACAAGCAAAGTTGGTATCAAGCACTTCTTTAAAGTTGGTATCAAGCACTTCTTTAGGATCCCTGCACCGATGAAATGGCTCACTAAATACTTTTTTCCATGGCCTGTAAACTACCAAAGTCACTCCAGAAAGTTGCAGCTAATATTTCTCATTGATGTCAATCTTAGGCTAATGTAGCATTTATCTGGTTATTAGGATGAGCCGATGAGGTTTGCTTTTGATGTTGGCCGTGACTGTGAAATGCTACAACAAAAAATACTATTTTGATCTCATCTATTCAATTGTGTTTATATTTGTTTACCAGGTGAGACCACTAAGACTTGAAGATTTTCAGAAGTCAATGACTGTAATCAGACCAAGTTTAAGCAAAAGCAAGTGGGAAGAGCTTGAACAATGGAACGAGGAATTTGGGTCTAACTGAACGCCTATCATGGCATTCTCCATAATTTATGTGATAAAAGCAATCCTCAGTATATTTGGCCACAAGTAGAAACATGATGCAGCAAAACACAGGAGGCGGAATGAGGAAGAAAAAGAACAAATGAAAAGTTCATCTTAGTTGTGTATATATCACACCTCAAACCAGACTGCCTGGCGCATTCTTGGTGTTCTTTTGTATGAGAGCTGAGGTGTAATTGTGACAGTAAATGATGAATAACGAGTATTGTACAAGCTGTATATGATTTCTCTAACATGATCTGAATTATAAGCGGAAAAGTGTTTGGATACAGGATTATGAAAGTTGACCTGTTCTTGGGTGCTACCCCTGCACCCCTCTAGTTTCTGGAGGATCATAAAGTTCATGTCCCCTAAGTAAAAATTTGCGAATACTTGGTGCTTTTGTTTACGGTTTAGCCCTTTCTTTACTTAGGGCCTTTGTCCCTTTTTGTGATTTAGGGTTTACTATTTCTCCTGGAACGTTCTTTTCACTAAAAGGCTCCAGTTTTTTGAGCTTCAATGACCAGTAGTACTAAACCTAACGAGGTAAAAGCAGTTTGAACATAATATTTACAGATAAACTTTTACTATTACCAAGGCTAGAGGAAATGACTGGCCTGAACAGAAGAATAAAAAATGACTGTCACGGAGAGATTCTCTGGTAAAACCAAGAAGGTAAAAAACCAAAATTTAACCCCACAAGTAAACAATCGCCGGTAATTCTAGGTGGGTATTTAAGCCCGGGTAGCTACCTCAGAGCCATTTGTCACATTTCAGTTTTCGCGGTTCAGCAAAATTTCAAAAACCCAGAACCCCCATTTCGATCTACCATGGCAAAGAGGAAACCCGAACCCGAACCCGAAAACCCAGAACCCCAGAAAACCCTAAACAGAGGCGATTCGGCGGAGAGAGATACCACACCCGAAAACCCAGAAGAGTCGCCGGAAACCCGAAAGTGGTCCCTGAACGACTTCGAGATCGGAAAGCCGCTGGGCAGAGGCAAGTTCGGTCGGGTCTACGTGGCCCGGGAAGTCAAGGTAATCGAATCCCCAAAATCCCCAAATCCAATTTGGGGAAAATTTTCAATTGAAAAAAAAAAGAGCAAGGGTTTTGAATAATTTTAGGGTTTTACAGAGCAAATACGTCGTCGCATTGAAGGTTTTGTTCAAGAAGCAGATAGAGAAGTACAACATTCACCACCAGCTGAGGAGAGAGATGGAGATTCAGACCAGTCTGAGGCACCCAAACATTCTGCGTCTCTATGGCTGGTTTCATGATGAGGAGCGCATCTTCTTGATTCTCGAGTATGCTCATGGCGGCGAGCTTTACGGGCTTTTGAGGGAGAATACTTGCCTCACTGAGAAACGAGCCGCCACTGTAAGTTGTCTCTAAAACCCAGAACCCATTTTCTGATTGTGTTTATGTTTTCTGTGTTTTGGGAAATTGATAAGTGTTTTTGTGTTTGTGGGGTGGGTAGTATATATTGAGCTTGGCGCAAGCTTTGGTGTATTGTCATGAGAAAGATGTGATTCATAGGGACATAAAGCCGGAAAACTTGTTGCTTGATCATGAGGTATGTTTAAGCTTTGCCCTATTCAACTGTGCTGTTGATTTTGTACTTTTTTTAGCTCTGGATTCTGGTATATGGATTATATTAGAAGTAGGAAGATTTTGCTCTTTACTTGTATGCTGAAATATGTCCATCAATGTTGCCATTTCATAATCCCAAATAGTATAAGCAATATTATATGCTTAGAGTTTTATTTCTTTACTCAAAATACTTCAGATGCTGATTGTAGTCCTTTGGGTAAAAGAGGAAACAGATCTAAGAATTTGCTTTTGAGTAAAACTTGACTAGAATGTGATGTTCATTTGTTCCCTTAATGCAAACTACGCCTGTTTTTGTCAATGTATGTTCTGAACCTCTTATTGTTGACATTTGTAGTTCCCTTTTTTGTGTTTGAGAAACAGTTTTGAGCAAAGTGTTCCTTTGACCTTGTTCTTGCAAAGTGTTAATTTCAATTTTTTTTTTATATTGTACGATGTTATCCGTTTACATTTTCAGGATGATTGAGATCAGCGGATAGCGGTCTTGTGTTTGATAAATATTTGGTTTATCGGCCTGCACTTGCTTATGTATTTATCATTGAACTCGTTGGGAACCTTTCATGGAACTATGTTTAGCTAATTGATTACAATCTGGTTTTTGCAGGGTCGATTGAAAATTGCCGACTTTGGCTGGTCAGTACAGTCGAAAAACAAGAGACACACCATGTGTGGAACTCTGGATTACTTAGCTCCAGAACTGGTGCAGAACAAAGCTCATGACTACGCAGTTGATAACTGGACCTTGGGCGTTCTTTGCTATGAGTTTCTCTTTGGTGTTCCTCCCTTTGAGGCCGAAAGTCAGAAAGACACATTTCAGAGGTATGACATAAGAACTTTGTCTATCTGTTTTGATTAGCACGATCTGAACCATATATGGGATAACGAGCTTGAATTTGATGCAGGATAGTGAAGGTTGACCTGAGCTTCCCTGCCACCCCTCAAGTTTCTGCTGAAGCCAAAGATCTCATCACCAAGGTAAGTTTGTTCATGACTGTGTTCTGAATGAAAGGTCTGTGATTGAAATTCCAGTAGTTGGTGCCTTGGTGGTATTTGTTTCCATTACCTTCAATTTAACTCTGTGCAGCTTCTGGTGAAGGACACCTCAAAGAGGCTCTCTCTTCAAAAGATCATGGAACACCCATGGATTATTAAGAATGCAGATCCTACAGGTATCTGCAATAACTAGCTTTCGCTAACTATGATCCTTCTTGTCCATATCTTTGAAGAGTTTGGAAGGTGTGAATTACATCCTAATGGTGTATATTTTGGTCTATGTCATCACCAAGAAGCAGTGTGTTTTCTATTATGGTCACCAACTCTGTGGTTCATGTATCATGTTCATGCCACGAAGGCAAGAACAGCTTGTATATATAGCTAGTGACACTACCTTTTGTGACCGTCTATTCTGGGTTATTTAGAACTTAGTAATTTGTAGAAGCATGAAAAACGCTCTAAACTGTTAGAGATAGCGATTAACCCCTTCTAGTCTTCTAGAAAGATATAACTTGCTTGGCTGTTGGTTACATTTATAACTGGGTTCCAAACGACCATCAATCCTTTTAAGAAAAAACCGGTCAGATGGTAAAACATTGTATCCAGCTTGTCCCTAAGTAGATGTCCTTTGTCATAATGGTGTTTTCTTTTCTGTTGTTCAAAATAGTTATCAGAAGAGTAAGGATACAAACTTAAGTTTGTGTAGATTATTGCTGTATCTAGTCTTAGTTACTAGGCTGTACAAAGGGTCAATAGTTCTATATAACTGATGGTAATTCCCTTCAAAATCAATGGCCCTGAAAGGCAAAAGTTAAATGAATACAGAGGAAACAAAACAACTAGATGTTAATTAGTGTTTCACTTCTTCAACAGTCTTCACACAGTGCATCAGGATAGTTCCACAGAAAATGACCAATCCTGAAAATATAATCCAAAAACAAATCCATTTTATCCAGTTACTACAATCAGAACAAAAAAAAAATGTAAAAACAAGAAGCAAGGGACAAGAACCATAAGATCTACAAAAAGAAGAGAATAAACCGTGGTAAGCACCCTAGAGGTTGAAGACAAACCATTATTCCTGCACTTGGGGAGACTTGAAATGCAACAGTTGTATTCTGTTTTAATTGAGTTCTATCTGCACGAACCTTCAAACAACGTCAACCCAAACTTATAGCACTGGATACCATTTCAAGCTTCCTCAAGAGTCGGATCAATGGCTTCTTCTGAGACAGTTCTGGTGGGGAGATGAACCTGTGTTATAGGTATGGGATAACAACTATGTTATGCAATGCATTCTCATTTGGTCCCTTTGCTATTTAATGTTTGGTTAATGTGATCATTCAGTCTGCTTATCACTTCACGGCGACTGTTTTAGGAAATTTGAACAGGAAAGGTTCATAACCTTACCTCTTCTGGTATATATTATTCTTTGACATAGGTTCAGCTAGTCTTGCTTTATAGCTGTTATGATGAGTTGCACCACAATTGCAAGAGTATGTCCTCAGATACTCAGAGTCATATATTGTTTATAATCTTCTGCAATGCCTTTATTTATATTTGGTCATTTTAATGCCCGGTAGAGTGTAGACAACTAAATCTTCAGGCACTGATGTTCAGTTAGGTTGTTCATTCAACTCGAGTGGTTCCTGTAAACCACCAAAGATGATCTCGAACTTGGCTACCTGCTGGTTGTGGCCTTCTTCTGGTCATTAGGAATCTAGGATAAGAGTTACTTGATGTTCCCTCTAACTGCTAAATGCTATGAAAATCCATTCCCATCTCATGCATTTGATGTATCTCTTTATATGTAAATATATGAGCACAAAAGAAAATTGAAGCAGATGGGACATGGTGTCCCATTAAACAAGGAGTTTCCCACATGGGTTCTAGCTCTGTAACTACGAGCTGATATAGGAGAGTCAACCAAACTTATTCCATGCACCTCTTTGGACGACTATGACTATTCATTCTTTAGTCTTCAGCTCAGTTTCACACACACCTTAGAAAGAGTAGACCAAGACCTCCATTTTCAGATCCACTTTCTCTTTCTCTTTCCGTTTCGACTGAAAATGATGGAAGACGATGAGTTCTGGGCTTGGGAATCCTATGTTCCTCCGCATTGGAAGTACGATGTGTTTTTGAGTTTCAGAGGGGAAGACACCCGAACCACTTTCACAGACCATCTCTATCACCAACTGTTGTGGCGAGGAATCAGGACTTTCCGGGATGACCTTGGAATTGAGAGGGGGTCATCCATCTCTGCAGAGCTCTATACTGCCATTAAAGACTCGAGGTTTGCCATTGTTGTTCTCTCTCCAAACTATGCTTCCTCCACCTGGTGCTTGGATGAACTTGATATGATCCTAGGATCCCGAATGGGACTTTGGCCTGTCTTTTATCATGTTGAACCTTCTGATGTTCGAAAACAAACCGGGCCTTTCGCCAAAGCCTTCACTAAACATGAGCAGGACTTTAAGGGAGACATGAACAAGGTGCTTTGCTGGAGAGCTGCTTTGACAAATGTGAGCAATGTTGCTGGATGGACTACTTCACAAGATAGGTAACGTACTGGACCTTATTCATATAACATCATTTACAGTGTCAGAAACTTATGAATACTTGAATTTTGTGCCTAAATTCATGTTCTATTGATGACTACGTATTTTTTTATTGCTTATAGGTATGAGACTGAGCTTATCAAAGAAATTGTAGACTCAGTATCCAGAATAGTGCATCCCACATTCACATTGTTAGATTCGACAGAGAACTTGTTCGGAATTGGGTCTAGATTAGAGTATATAGACTTGCTTTTATTTACTAGCATAACTGATATTCGCTTTTTAGGGATATGGGGGATGGGTGGGGTGGGCAAGACAACAATAGCGAGATTAGTTTATGAGAGAATTTCCTGTAACTATGAGGTTAGTTGCTTTCTTGCTAAT
This sequence comes from Fragaria vesca subsp. vesca, assembly GCF_000184155.1. Classification (NCBI taxonomy): domain Eukaryota; kingdom Viridiplantae; phylum Streptophyta; class Magnoliopsida; order Rosales; family Rosaceae; genus Fragaria; species Fragaria vesca. The sequence continues at coordinate 6,591,914 of NC_020497.1, forward strand.
GTTGGACAGCAATCAGCAATACGCGGTATAGTTCATCTACAAAAACAACTTATTTCCCTTGTTTTAAAGGAAAACGTTGCACAAGTCTGTGATGCTTACAGTGGAGCTGCTATGACAAAGAATCTCTTATGTAATAAAAAGGTTCTTCTTGTTCTGGATGATGTGGATCAATTACATCAACTTGAAATGTTGGCAGGAAATAAAGATTGGTTTGGTCCAGGGAGCAGAATTATCATTACAACAAGAGATGAACGTCTGCTAATCGAACATGGTATAGAGAAACTGTACCAGCTCCAGCGATTAACTGACGATCAAGCTCTTCAGCTCTTTTCATGGAAAGCCTTTAAGAAGTGTCATCCAGAAGAAGATTATCTGGAACTGTCCAAATGTTTTATAGAATATTCTGGAGGCCTTCCATTAGCTCTGAAAACTCTTGGATCTTCTCTGTATAAGAGAGGTATTGATGCTTGGATCAGTACGTTGGATAAACTAAAGAAAACTCCGAATAAGACCATTTTTGAGACGCTCAAGATAAGTTACGATGGATTAGATGAGATGGAAAAGAGAGTTTTTCTAGATGTGGCATGCTTCCATATGGGCAAGTACAAGGAGCGAGTAATTGAAATACTGGATAGTTGTGGCTTTGCCTCTCGTATTGTGATAGACATTCTAGTGGAGAAATCTCTCTTAACTATTTTAGATGACTACCTGATGATGCATGATCTGATACAAGGAATGGGATGGGAAATTGTTCGTCAAGAATCTTATGAAGAGCCTGGTCAACGGAGCCGATTGTGGCTTGATAAGGACATCTTTCATGTGTTCATGAAGAATACTGTAAGTACAATTAGTTTATGAACAACATCATAATTTCTTCGGACAACACACACACATGTACATATATATATATATGCATGATTATGGAATTAATGTTTCCTGTGTTCTTATGTATTAGGGAACAGAAGCAATTGAAGGAATAGTCCTATGTGTGCCTGAAGTTGAACAAGCATACTTAAATCCTGAAACTTTCTCTAAGATGTCTAAACTAAAGTTGCTCCAAATTCATAATTTGAACCTATCTCCAGGCCCCAAGTATCTGTCTAATTCCTTGAGATTTCTGGAATGGAGTTCATATCCTTTGAAATTTCTCCCGCCAACTTTTCAACCGGACAAACTCACGGAACTTAGTTTGCGTCATAGCAAAGTTGATCATCTTTGGAATGGGAAAAAGGTAACACCCAGTTGAATGAATGGCAGTGTTCAATATTTTTATTTGAATATATATATATATATATATATTTATATATGAGGTTTACAGGAACCGATCATTCTATCATTTGTAATTATGTACAGGACATGGGTAACTTGAAGTACATTGATCTTAGTTTCTCCGAAAATTTGATCAAGACCCCAGATTTCAGCGGCATTCTGAATCTTGAGAGATTGGTTCTTGAAGGCTGCACAAATGTAGTTGAAATTCACTCATCTATTGCATTTCTGAAAAAGCTTAAAATTTTGAACTTTACAAGTTGTAAAAGTATCAGGAGTCTTCCGAGTGAGGTACAAATGGAATCTCTTGAAGTTTTTATTCTTTCAGGCTGCTCAAGACTGAAGATTATTCCAGAATTTCTAGGACCAATGAGAAATTTGTCAATTCTTTCTTTAGATGGGACAGCGATTGTGGAAGCACCTGCATCAGTTGAATGTTTGATTGGCCTTATTTCACTTGATCTAAGAGATTGCAAAAGTCTTTTGCGTCTTCCTAGTGGCATCTGTAGCTTGAAAGCTCTTAAAAGTCTCAATATGTCTGGATGCTCAAAACTTGTTAATTTTCCTGAAAGCTTGGGGAAGATTGAATGCCTGAAGGAGCTTGATCTAAGTGGAACTGCACTAAGTGAGCTTCCATCCTCCATTGTTCTTATGAAAAACTTGGAGGTGTTATCTTTTCGCGGATGTAAAGGCCCGGCACCAAAACCATGGCATTCTTTTCTCCCTTTTGGATCATTTCAAAGAAATTGTCCCGAGCCTATGAGGGCTCTAGTGCTGACTTCTTTAAATGATCTGTGTACTGTGAGGAAACTTGATTTAAGCGACTGCAGTTTTTGTGAAGGAGCAATACCAGATGAGATTGGTTGTTTGTCCTCTTTAGAAGAATTAAATCTTGGGGGAAACAATTTTGCCAACCTTCCTGCAAGCATTAGATGGCTCTCTAAGCTTACCTTTTTGAACTTGGAAGGCTGCAAAAAGCTTCAGCTATTGCCAGACCTCCCATCAAATGAAGAACTTACTGTAACAACCGATGATTGTTCTTGCTTAGAAATATTACCTGATCCACCAAAGCTGAGCAGAATGAGTTGGTTTTCCTTTAGATGTCTGAATTGTTACAAATTGGTTGACAGTCAAGGCGGCAACAACATACCATTTTCAATGCTAAAGCGATTCCTACAGGTATTTTCTCTCTCTCTCTCTCTGAGTTTCTCTGTTTCTCTCTTTCTTTCTCAGCTGTTTGATAGTGACTCTTATGTGCTACAGGGAACCCTTCCTTTTATTATTCACAGCTTCAATATTGTTACTCCTGGAAGCGAAATTCCCGAGTGGTTCACTAATCAAACTGCAGGAGATTCACTTGTTGTGAAGCTACCTTGTAAACCAAGCCGTAACAACTCGGTGGGGTTTGCTCTCTGTGTTGTTTTTGAAGCTGAAGAAAATCGAGCTTCCATTGAACTTGATCATTCAGGAGGTAGTCATGCATGTGGAATTAAATGTCTTTCCAAAGTACAAGGATCATTGTCGACCTCTTTGCTTGTAAAAGGGCTTTTTCATCATAAAGTTGGCCAGGTTCTGTCAGATCACCTTTGGTTACTATATGCATCTTTCAAAGACTATGATCCTAGAAATTATTGGAAAGGAAGATTCTATGAGATAGAGTTTTCATTCAAAACCTTTTGTTCTATGGAAAGCAAGAAGTGTTTGAAGCTGAAGAAGTGTGGTATCCGTGTGGTGGATAAAAAAGATGTGGAAGATCTCAACCAAACAATGAACCAAGCTAACAGCAATTTCTCTTTTGACAAGGCTATGGATGACCTCCATTGTGAATTTGAAAAGTCAGCGAGTGTTCAAGGTAACAAAGTTAAGCACACAATTGAACATTCAGATGAGGCAGGAGAAAGTGGAAGTGGTATCTCTGCCATGCAGTCACTCAGCAAAAGACTGAAACACGACTAAGTTTCTTGTGCCTGATTTAATCATGCAAAGCCTGGACTGAAAGTGTATGAATGACTGTAAGTTTTAACATAATTTTGAGAACTATTGACTATCTGAGAATTTTGGTCTGTGTGCTCATATCCTGGCCAGCTTGGATCTTGCATTTTCTATTATCAGTTGTTGAAAAGTTATACTGTGATTAGTTTGTTACTGTCAACTTTCATGTCTCAAATCCAAAGTCCACACATGAAGTTGAATATATGGAACTACTGCTTGTAAAGACTATTACCGTTGCTGCCTTGCATGTGAATAAAGTTTTGCATCCTGAGGTGACTACGAGAGCGTATTCAGCGCACCCGGGTGCGCTGTATAATTTTCAGGTCCAAAACAACTTTTTCCCTCTTTTCCGAGAATCCAACAAAATTTGGCTTATTGAACATTACCTTTTTTTTTTTTTTGGGTTTCCTTATGAAAGAAACTTTATTTGTTGCTGCTAATTTTTCTCACTGGTCTCGGAATGAGGCTAAGCAGTGGCATATTTATCAAGTTACGATATTTTTGTTGTTATTTTTGACTATGAAATGCTATGGAAACAATTTTGATCTCATGTATCTGATGTATGTCCATGTCCTTGTATGTTTACCAGGTAACACCACAATTAGAAGACTATCAGAAGGTATTGAGCGTAACCAGGCCCTTCTTAAGCAAAAGGAAGTGGGAAGAGCTTCAACAATGGGATGAGGACTTGGGATCTAATTGAATTCCTCAATTATAGAAATGGAAAGATCAATGCATCAATGCACAGGAGATAGACTGCTGCTCTTCAGACATGCTCAGTTTTTATTGTATAATGTGTGATAATGATTTATTTTATTTTTTTTGAACGGAGTGAGATAATGATTATTGTAACACATGATATGAATTATGAAGTATAAAGAGGGCAAGTATTTCACTCTTATCCAGTTCTTTTTGAAAGATTTAAACTTCCTCAGTTTAGACCACTGTAATCAGCGTGAGCAAATGCAAGTTTGAACGATGGAATCAGGATGTTAGCTCTAACTTCATGGCTCTATTAGCACTCACAAACTCACAACGAGTTATATCACATTATCACCGATGCACGCTTCTGTTTAGTTGCCACTAAGAGAATGCAACAAAACACAGTAGTAATGAGGGAAAAAAAAGACGAAAGGAAAGGTTAACTTGAGCTATCAGAACTCAGAAGAGATAAATTGATTTTGATAAGTTTGTCTTGGCATTATTCATAACAATTTCAAAAGAACATGTACTCAGCAAACACAACTGGTAACTAAATATACATTCATTTATGTTATCAATGAAACTGAATTACAACATTTACAACAGCAATAGTAGAAACTAAATAGAAGATTACATTAGCACTTTAGCAGACTATTCAACTAAATCACTACATATCGACTACTATATGGCAGCTGCAGTGGTGATTACTTGGTCCCAGTGATTAGGCTTGTTCATCAAAATCCACAAAACACGTCTCCATGCTCCATTTCTTGAAATCTACATCACAATTTCCTTGCAGAAGGGAAGTCAATGAACAATACTCCTCAATAGGAAAATCCAATGCTGCAAGATCATCATCATTGCAAGATCCCGTAAGATTAAAATTATCATCAATGTCAACTGCTGCTGTTGCTTGTTGATCACCAGCGGAAGAAGGAGAAGTCAGGTCATCGAGAGAAGGAAGCTTAAGGGAAGTCAATGAACAATTCTCCTCAATAGGAAAATCCCATTTTGCAAGATCATCATCATTGCAAGATCCCGTAAGAATAAAATTATCATCAATGTCAACTGCTGCTATTGCTTGTTGATCACCAGCGGAAGGAGAAGGAGAAGTCAGGTCAACGAGAGAAGGAAGCTCAAGGGATGTTGATGCTTCTTGATCACAATCCTCAAGTGGAGGAGGACAAGCCGTGAAAAATTCATCCAGAGAAGGAAACTCAAGGGATGCTAATGCCTCTAGATCACAATCCTCAAGTGCAGGAGGACAGGCCATCACAAAATCATCAAAAGAAGGAAACTCCCATGATCCAGTATCGACATCCTTGAAGAACTCGAGAACATAATCAACATTGTCAGGTTTCTGCTGTTGAATGTGCACTGTGGGAGTGGTACCAGATTCGCCTTGCCTATTTAGTGAATCAGAAAAGTCTAGTTGTCTCACAACTTTTTTCCTTTTAGGCTTCTTATCCTCCAATTGATCAATTTGTTGGCGTTTCCTCTTCTTTTCTTTTGGAATGTCTGATGATATTGACAAACATGGTGCTTTGTACCTCTCATTTCGTCGAAGTAGCAAAACTGCACCCTCATCAACAAGGCTTGTGAACTCCTCCAAATACCACTCCCCATGATGCACAGAGCCTTCGTTAACATATCTGAGTTTCCTCTTCTTCCCAATTCGCTTTGGCTTTCTTTCTTGATCGGCCTCCCCTACATCTTCATACACAAATTTGGCAGCCTCCTTTTGGTTCCATGTTCCAGACCCAACTCTTCTATCAAAGTTGCAACCCCTCCCCTTGGAGCTCAGCCTCTTCATAGAGGATGCATAAAAGTACAACAAGTCAGGCTTGTTAAAAGCCGCAGAGTACCTCTCCCAAATTTCCCAAGGCTCCTCCTGACCAAACAAATCACAATCATAAACAATAAAATCCGGAGCAATATTTAAACCAATAAAATACCTGATCAATTGTGATTCCGTAGGGCGGAAAAAAATCCTCATACCTAATGGTAGAGTCTGATTGAAATCTTCAACACAAATACCAGATAATGATTTGTGTTGCCGCTCGTTTCGCCGGAGACGAAAAATTGCACATGACTTGTGTCCCTCCACAGTACTAGTGTACTCATCCAAACACCATTGCGCATTTTGGTCCGAACCTTGGTTCAGATATTTAAGCTTCCTCTTCACCCCAATTGCCCTGCCCTCGTCCTCATCAGCGCACACAATCTTGAACGGCTCCTTCTGAGTCCAACTACCACCCCCAATTGTTCGATTGATCCTCGAACCGCCGTTAGGGCTCAGTTTCTTTAGGGCCGGCATGAAGAAATAAAGCTCGTCTGGGTTGAATTGGTTTCGAAACCCTAGATATTTGTCCCAGATTGCCCAGGGCTCTTCGTGGCCAAAGAGATCACAATCGGTGATGATGAAATCCGGGGCCAAGTCTTGGAGAAGGAATTGCATGAGTTGTGAGTCCGTTGGGTTGAATGTGATCTGGGTACCCAACGGCAGCGAGGAGGCCATCGTTGAAATTGACGGCTCCGACGCCGCGAACCCGCCGGAATAAGAGACAGATGAGATCGACATTGGGATCGGAGAGAGAAAGTAGAGAAATTTGGGAAAGAAAATCGATTCGTTAGGTTTTTGAAAATAAGGGCTTTCAGAGAAAGAACAGAGAGAGAGAGAGTCGTTGATGTTGGGTTTAGGCTCGCAATGTCCTTTATTTAAAGACGTTCAACGTGACTGTTTTGCCCCTGGGTGTTCCAATCGGAACAATTGACGTGTCAATTATGCCCCTCAGTCAGCGCCTTTTACTCTTTTTTTTCCTTTTTTTTTTTTGGTTTACTATTTTTTTTTGTTCTTTTTTCGATGAGAAAGCATATTTTCTTTATTTTTCATCAGAGAAATTTTAAATACATACTCCAAATAACTTAATACACATCCTTAATATTTGATATTTCAAATCAAATTTGATTGGAGAAATTTTAAATACACACTCCTAATCTTTTAATACACACCTCTATTATTTTATGTTTCTATTGAGATTTTATAGGTAAGCTAAATGATCAAAACAAACATCTATTATTAAAAAAAAAAATCACGCTAGAAGTATTCTTTTCAATCTTCTACCCTAAAATCGTCGAAAGCACGTCTTCTCCCTTAACCCCAACTCTTCTCCACAATTCATTTGGGTTATCTTTTTTATTTTATATTTTATTTTATCTGTATCAGCTTTATTTTAATCTTGCATATCATATTGTCATGTACTACATCTATCATGACATGTTTTATCAAATAACTAGCTAGCTATGTTTATTGGCTACTTTACTTCTACAGTGCTACTAGCTTGTGAATTTTGAAAATTTGTATTGGTGATTTAGAGTTGGGATATAACAATAATCATTTGATTATACATTGAACAATGATAGTCAAAATTTTTTAGCAAAAATTAGACGAAATAATATGTAAAAAAAGGCACCAAATAGTACATATATTAATTATATTAAATAATAGAATATTTCATAAATTAAGGGTATTTTAGACAGTTTGGGATGTGTATTAAGTATAATACTGAAATGAAAAACTTGATAGGTGGTGTATTAAGCAAGGTGTGTGTATTAAGATATTAGGGGTGTATATTTAAAATTTCTCATTTGATTGATATGTTAAATGAGGAAAAGAGGCATGTGTAATACACCTTAAAATATTAAAAACAAAGAACTTTATATTTAAAAACTAATAATGTGAAATATTAAACAAATTAAAAACAAAAACTTATTTTTGGAAACTTATGAAGTGAATTATTGAACAAATTAAATTTTTAACTCTAGCATAGAACAAAACAAATTAAATTTTTAAGACCGAGAACTTATCTAGAAAATTATTAAAGTAAACAAAACAAGTTTAAGGAAATTTGGATAATCAATTAATTTCTTTTTTGTCCTTAAAACACTACCAGGACAAGCACTTTAGCCGACCAGTTAGCTTAATTCGTCGGCTAAGATTTCGTCAGGAAAAGGTCGTCTGTGATGACTTTAGCCGACGAAAAAAAAAATTTTGTCGACTATAGTCCCGCAGTTTAGCTGACGAAAAACATGTCGTCGGTTTTTTTTCCAAACTTTAGCCGACGAAACAATTAAAATATTCGTAGGCTAAAGTCTGTAATAAAAAAATTTTTCCCAGACTATAGCCGACGAAATATAGTATGTTTCGTCAGCTAAACCTTATAAAAAAATTTAAAAAAATAACTATAGCCGACGAAATATAGTCTGTTTCGTTGGCTAAACCTTATAAAAAATTTTAAAAAATAACTATAGCCGACGAAATATAGTCTGTTTCGTCGGCTAAACCTTATAAAAAAATTTTAAAAATAACTATAGCCGACAAAATATGCCATAATTCGTCGGCTAAACCTTATAAAAAAATTTAAAAATACTATAGCCGACGAATAAACCTTTAAATATCGTCGGCTAAAGTTGCTGGTTTTTGAAAAAAAAACTGCAGAAACTT
>NC_020497.1:6600814-6624870 GCF_000184155.1 Fragaria vesca subsp. vesca
AATCGAGCTACCAAATTCTAGGGGAATGTAGTACTAATCAAACTCAACTTATCCATATATAGAACTCACTAAATGGTGACCTGAGGAAGGAGAAATTCGATCGACACCGAATCAGAACTGGCGGAGTTTTGGAGCTCGATTTATCTTTCACGGCGGCGCCACTCGATGCACCACCTGTCCAGCAATGAAGTAGAGACGACGGTGAAGCTTTTGGGATAAGTGTGGCGGTCTCCGGTGGCTTGACGGCGGAGCTAGGCCGAGAAGAAAATCTGGCAGGCGAAATAGACTTCTTACCATCCACCTTCGGTAAAACTCCTATATAAAGAACTTTAGCATACGAAATTCTTTATTTTCATCGGCTAAACTCTTTTGAAAATTTTGAAAATTTTGGTTGACCGGCAAAAAATTTTGGTTGAAAATTTTGAAAATTTTTCGACTTTAGCCGACAACTTTTCATATATTTTCGTCGGCTAAAGTCCTTTGAAAATTGTCCTCCAAATTTGGTTTACCACCTAAAAATTTTTGACCTTGGCCGACGACTTTTTTAATATCTCGTCGGCTAAAGTCTATAAATTCACGAAAACGCTCATATCTCCCTCTATATTACATAGTTTGGTCAAACCTTCCACACGAAAAACTTTCACGTAGATGAGACGCAACCGCCTATATAAAAATTTTGAGACATTTGCCTTCCGACGATAGGGCTCCCCATAGGGAATAATAACGGTAAATAGGGTTGACCGCTACTATCGGCACCGAGACTTTACCCGATTTACGTGATTTTTGAACCATAGCCGTATTTCACCATTCTGAACACATCTTATTTCACGAGATTTTTGATAATTTTGCTTCCTATATAAAGTTGGTTCACAAAGTTGTATAACCTACTAAACAAGTTGTACAACATTAGTAGACACGTTGTGATTCCGATGACTAAAATTCACGAACCAAAATTCGACCGTCAGATATGATCATTATGACGAAAGATGTCTATGGTAAAAAATTCAACTGGATCCGACAACGTTAAGGACTCGATCGAAACGGTTAACCCTAATCCATCGTCACTTATCACACGAAAACGCTCATATCTCCCTCTATATTACGTGGTTTGGTCAAACCTTCCACACAAAAAACTCTACACGTAGATGAGACGCAACTGCCCATATAAAAATTTTGAGACATTTACCTTCCGACGATAGGGCTCCCCATAGGGAATAATAACTGTAAATAGTAGACACGTGATTCCGATGACTAAAATTTACAAACCAAAATTCGACCGTCCGATATGATCATTATGACGAAAGATGTCTATGGTAAAAAATTCAACTGGATTCGACAACGTTAAGGGCTCGATCGAAACGGTCAACTCTAATCGGAAATAAGAAAACTGCATTTTGAAGCCCTAAACGGACTCGTAGGGCCGTTACGCTTCCGGAAAGGTATCACAACAGTCAATCGGACACCAAAAACCAAATCTGCAGCATAGTGAATAATAAGGGTAAATTGCATTGACCGCAACTATCGGCACCGAGACTTTACCGGAATACCGTGATTTTTCAACCGTAGACGTATTTCACCATTCTGGTCATATCTTATTTCACGACTTTTTTGCGTTTGAAGGTTCTACGTATAGTTTTTTTTTTTCCCAGATGAGTTGTTATCCAGATCTGCAAATATAAGACACTTTAGCCGACGAAATTAAGGCACTTTAGCCGACGAAATTATATTTTTCGTCGGCTGAACTTTTAAATATTTCGTCGGCTAAAGTTCACAGACTATAGCCGACGAAAAAAATTATTCAGACAACGAAATTTTAATTTCGTCGGCTAAAGTTGACCATAGCCGACGAAAATTTTTAATTAGCCGACGAAGGGAAATTTCGCTATATTAGCCGACGAAAAAATAATTCGTCGGCCTGGTTTTTTATTTTCGTCAGCTAAAGTCTTTCTTCTGGTAGTGAAAGACTCATAATTTTCAAGTTTAGAGCGTCAAAGTGTGAAATGATATAATTCTTATACATATGAACACCTATTTCGCTATATTAATTACTATTCACAAATGTACTTTTCATCTTTTTTATCATTTTCATGTTTAACATTTGAAATGAATAATGAATCTAACACTAGTAATAGATATGAACATTTATAAAATGTTAATTTATATAAATATATACTCATTTTGATAATAATAGTCTTAATATAGTCACATAATAAGATATTTCATGGATTTTTATATTAAGGGTAATTTAGGTACTTTGGGTTGTGTATTTAGTAAATATCAGAATGAGAAATTAAATAAGTGGTGTATGACGAAAGGGATGTGTATTAAGATTTTAGGGGTGTGTATATAAAATTTCTCTTTCGTCTTCCTTTAAAAAATAATTAATATAACTTTGTTAATATAGAATTAATTTATTTGAATCAATTGTACTTCTTATAAACACTTTTTTTATGAACAATGAGACGATGGATCGTCTATATCAAAAATCTAATAATTATTGGAACCGTCACTATTTGATGAGGCTTCTTTTACCTGATGAAGCTCAAATAGTTACAGTATCTTGAGAGAATTCACTAACTATGTGTTTCATGTGTTTTGCCACGTTATCATTTTAAGAAAACCATCAAATGAAAATAGATAAAAATACATTAAGGTATGAGTTCATATGCATGTCATAATAATAGTGTTGTGAGTCCGGATATCAAAATAACTTTTATATCATAATTGCACGTACTAATGATGGTGAATTTGTGTAATTCAAACTTACTACAAAGGAAAGCGCATTTTCTTTATTTTTCGTCAAACTATAATTTCTTCCTTTAAAAAATAATTAATATTACTTTTTAATATATAATTAATTTATTTGAATCAATTGTACTTCTCATAAACATTTTTTATTGAACAATGAGACGATGGATCGTTTATATCAAAAATCTAATAATTATTGGAACCATCACTATTTGATGAGGCTTCTTTTACCTGATGAAGCTTAAATAGTTACAATATCTTGGGACAATTCGCTAACTATGCGTTTGATGTGTTTTGCCACGTTATCATTTTAAGAAAACCATCAAAGGAAAATAGATAAAAATATATCAAGGTATGAGTTCATATGTCATAATGATAGTGTTGTGAGTCCGGATATCAAAATAACTTTTATATCACAGTTGTACGTACTAATGATGGTGAATTTTTGTAATTCAAACTTACTAAAAAGGAAAGCATGATCTAGTGAGTGAATTTCACTCTCCTTAGTTGATTTGGGAAGAATGAAACATAAAATCTTATCTTTTGTCTTATTTATGAGAATCATGCACCGGTTTAAAACAATTCAACAATCCCACTGATCTGAATCTTTTTCCATCGACATTCCTTGCTTGCTCCTCCGGCTGATCCACATTAAAACTCTTTGTTGAACTCTAATCCTCTTCGGAGTTGGCCGGCCCTCGACGACTTCTCTGGCTAGTTCTTCTATAACCAGATTCTATCTCCATGTCTGATACAAACTTCTTTAAATGTTCTGTGAATTGTGGGTACTTATCCAAGTCATTATGTTTCCCTTCTTCTATCCACAATGGTTCATACTGGTACTTCGAATGAGACCAAAGCTGCTCATGCCACAAGTCCACCATTTCATCATCTGTTCCATGAATCACCACAACTAGCCAAAGCTATTTTCTCTAGGTTCTTATATATGTCAAACGAATATGATCGTCGCTTCGACACTACGCCACAAAATGCAAGAGATGCAACCCGAAAGACAGATGTGATACCACTTTCAAGAACCACACCCCTCAGTTTCGGCAACCGGGTTGCAAGGTCTATTGTTGGTCCAGAACCAATGGATCTCCCATATAAGATAACATCTTCCTCCTTTGCACCATACCTGTCCACAAGGCATCCATACGCAGCTTCTATATCTGCATAAGTGTCTTTCTCACTTGGCTTCCCAGTTGATTGGCCGTAACCGGAGTAATCATACACCATCACATTCATTCCAAGGTCATTGCTGAGCTCCCTGAAGCTTTTGTCCCTCAATAGAACACCCAAATCTTCTGCATTAGTGTGCGAGTATAGAATAGTCAACGACGCCGAGGGGTTCTTAACATACAGTGCCACAATATCATTCCCTCTCTTGGTTCTGATCTTAAAGATGTCTAGAGTTTCTAAATACTCTGGCTTACAACTAGGAATGTTTGGGTTCAAAATATGTCTCAACCGTAGCTTTAGCTTCTTGCTCCCTTCCTCCTCATTCAGTGTGTAGAACGGTAACTCCGGAGGGTGAAACATGTAACGAGATGCAAGTGAAGAAAACATAGCATGCATCAAACCCATCGAAGAAGACAATTAAAGATGTCACACAATTTAGTTATGCAGAAAGCAATATTGGCTATGAGAAAAGAGAAAACGCATGGCGGGCGGCTGTGGTTATATAGGCACCTGTAAAGGATAGGCTAATAGTAAAGTTGAAGGTATAAGTCAAGTCCGGGTATAAGTCAAGTCCGGAAGTGAAAATGTTTTCGGTTTTGATATGGACTGCCCACTTCCACTTCCAAGTTGGATTTGACTAGCTCATTTGATTTCCCACTTCCGGTTGGATTAGATTAGCTTTTGAACATCTCTTTTAATCCCTTCTAAATCGTCATATGAAAATGACAATACAAACTTATGCTCAGTGCATGGTAGGATGAAAACTAATATCTACCACTATAGATGGAGATGGAGACAATGATTTGGTATCAAAGAACGTCACCGGAATTTGGTTTTCCTGCTCAATCAAACAATACTAATCAACTCTACTGTTTCCTCACGTGTCAAAAAAAAAAAAATCAAGTGAACCGTAAAACAAAACAAAAAACAAATACAAGAATCATATGTCATATGTTTCTAAAACTACAGATTAAATTATGAAATGCATGTCCTCGATACTTTAATCTTTTCAAACAAATAGACTTGTTTCCCCAGTTCGGACAAACTCAAAACGTTTTTTATTTTATTTTTACTCTCATGTCCCTCTTGTGTTTTTAAATAGCAGACCGGATTACCAAAAAACGCATGAACCTGGTGTCAACTGTCAACCGTAAAGGATAGGCTAATATTTCCCCACATTGCACAAGGCAGTTTTGATTTTACCAATTTAAAAGCTACAATACACATCGCCCAATTCTGTTTTTTCTTGCTTTCGAAATTCCTTTTTTCTTGTAGAAATTTGATGCAGAGGTACCTAACTTAGCTGTTCATAAGCAGAAAGGCTGGTGTCCGTAATGGTTGCGTCACTGTCACTGCTGGAATTGCTTTTTTCATCATTTTGCACCAGTGGTGATCTTGCTGGGATGGACATGGTGAGATTTGTACTAGGGATTTCTTCAGCTATTCCTGTGATCTGAGAGGGCCGAGTAGAATTCATTGCACTGGCTGAGGTAGAAGCAGTGGCAACAGGGCTGGAGGTTCTCATTTGCTTTACTCCTCTGTGGATATGCCGGTCACAATACTTCTGATTAGGAAGAACATTACTTTTGCACCGCCACTTCTTTCCATCTGTCCTCCTACACCTGCCTGGTTCAAGTTCTTCGCCACTTCCATTGTCAAAGTATAAGCCATTGCAACTTACAAGAGCTGAAAACAAAAGCAAATGAAACAAGTACATAAACATCATATGATGATTGATGGACAAGCTATAGCAGAGCTTTAGTGCCCAAAACCATTTTAAAGTTTCGATTTTCAACGTGTACTATGGAGTATAGACCTCTTCTGTTAAGACCCAAGTGAACAGAGAGTTTTTATACCAAGCAACAACAAGTTAACATTCATAGAGAGGAAAATCTAACAGGAGTCAGGACCAGTAGTTATCCTTATCAATGAATATATATTTGGGGAAAGGAAACATGCATGGCACAAAGGTTCAATCTTACTCATATGTCCTGCCTGGAGAACACTTTTGGGGGAGAAGCCTAATCCAGGTGCTATATTACTACCAACATTGATGGTGTTTCTGCTTCCTCTGATAATGCCATAATTATTAGCATGGTAGCTGTAACCATTGTCTTTTGCACCAATCAAGATGTTATTGTCAACGGAAGCGCTAGTGGTTACGGGCATTTGTCCAGCAGTGGTGGAAGGGGCAGCAGCAGCAGGGGTAGTAGCGGTTATGTATGAAGGAGTGCTGGTAGTGTATGCAACTGTACTACTATTCTTAGCTAACTCATGATAGCCACTAGAGGTGGTTGGACTGTGGCAGACACTAACGCTATTGGAGGGTTGCGCCATAAGTAGAAGGCCTTTTTGGGTTTGAATCTGAATGTTTTTCTTTGAATTTAACAATTCCCCTCCTGAATTCTTGAGCAGCGTTGTGCTGGGAGGAGGAGTGACTTCAGAAGCTTCCACAGGCTTTCTTGAACGTTGGCGCCCTCTGTGTATGTGTTTCTGACAGTACTTCTCATAAGGAACTACATCCCTTCTACACCTCCATTTTTTTCCATCAGTTCTTCTACACCTTCCTGGCTCAGGATCCATTTTATTCCTGTAGTCGAAACCCCCATATCTTACAACTGCCAACAATCAATAAAAATGGATAAATAACAGTTACAAATTAACTAGACCAGAAGAGAACGGCTTCAATTGTCATTCAAAACAAACAAACTAACTAACCAACAAATCCAGTCATAAGATACAAATTCACATGGCAGTCTGCATGTATGAAGCCAATTTAAGTTCAATTCCACGAAACATTAATTCTTCTCCAAGGTACAAAACTCAACATTGTGATCAGTCCTAGTCCTACTGCTCGTTATAAATTCTCTGCACAA
Organism: Fragaria vesca subsp. vesca; assembly: GCF_000184155.1. Classification (NCBI taxonomy): domain Eukaryota; kingdom Viridiplantae; phylum Streptophyta; class Magnoliopsida; order Rosales; family Rosaceae; genus Fragaria; species Fragaria vesca. The sequence continues at coordinate 6,607,621 of NC_020497.1, forward strand.
AGTTGATCAAAATTAACTAACCCCCATCACAATTCAAAGCCTAATGCAGAGACATCCATTTGGAAGAGATTAAAAGACATTCTTGCAATGAATTTTACAGAAATCAACTTTCACACAATCCCAACCATTTTCAGGTCAATTACGACTGTCTAAATCTCAAAGACTCGGTTACAAAATCAAACCCAACAATCCTCAAAATCCCATAAAAGTTACAAGAAAAACCATTTCAAATTATCGATCACAGCTAAACTTTAATAAACCAACCAAAGCAAAACAGAGGTTGAGATGAAATATCCTTACAGCTGGGATATTGCTGGTAGACAGCAGCGTTTGAAAAACTGGCGCCAGCCACACTCTTCCAAATGGGAAGCACAAGCTGAAACGGAGCAGGCAACCCCGCAGCTATATACTGATATATAACCCTCTGCTGCTCCAGCTCATTCAACTGCGCCGCCGTGAACTCACTACTCCTCCTCCTCTTCCCCACCTCTCCACCGCCGACCGCAAGACCGAGCTTGATCGACGGCGCCGACGACGACGACTCTTCTTCATCATCACTACACACCTCAATGAACTCATGCTTCACTTTCACGATTTGGGTGCCCTCCATTTTTTTTATAAAAAAACGCCAACTTGGTCACAGATTCAGACACCCATTTCGTCGAGCTTTAAAGCTGAGAGGAGTGAAATGAGTGAAGATGAAAGTGTGGTGTAAGAAGAAGAGGAAGAAGCCATTTGCTTTGATTAAAGTGTTGGGTGGGTTTTGTCAGAGTCAGATGAGAGAGAGAGTAAGTGACTGACATTCTGACAATCCCTGTGTCGATACTTGAGGCTTTTCCGTGTCGTCTGGCCCGAGTTTTCAGAGACCACGATCCTCTTCTCTCCCCTGCTTCTAATTTTTCTGTCTCGGGAGTTGTGAGGAGAGGAAGCGCGTGGGAGAGACGCTCCAATTGGTGGACGGGTGAGTGGACTGTTGTGGATGTGCCCCACGCGCTTGGGTTGGCCAGGTGGGGGTCTCTCTGCTCGTCTGGCAGTAGCGGGAGACTGAAGGGCGACACGTCCGTCGGAGTTGTACTTCCGGCGGGTCCCGCCGTTGCGTCCTTTTCTTTTGTCGTCGTGCTTTTAAAAACTTTGTTGGGTCGGGTCGAGGATTATGGATCTTCTGGCTGTGAATTGGGTTAATGACAAAAAGGCCCATACCCAAGTATTATCTGTATGAAACCTCAAACAATTGAAATGAACAAGAGAGAAAGGGCGATATTTGCAGGACCCGAAGCTCAAACTAAGTCAACCGATTATTTTTTTTTGATACGAAACTAAAACATTACATAAAAAAAGTCTCTCGGACAACCCGAGGTTAACAATATCAAATAGCAGCGCTCTAGAAGCAGCTGCTGGGTATCCATCTTGCCACACACGTTCGTTGGGGAGTTGGTAACCTTCATTTGCAAAAGCATCTGCCACAAAGTTTACCGAAAACTAAGTTAACCGATTGATAATCGGTCAAAAAACATAGTTAACAAATTAACATATCATATTTACTTAAATTCACTCAATAAATAAGAATAGAAACTAAAGTGGGATCGATGTACGACACGATTGGTCTTAAAAAACTATGGTTTATTCAAAACATCTCACTCGATGTGTACTTCAAGAACGATATACATTCATTCTTTTGACAAGGTTAGACGATGTATTCTTATTTGTCTAATTGTTGTGTAACCTCCCATTTGAACTTTTTGCAATTAGAAAGGGAAGGATTAAGGAATGGGTAGTCCAACAACAAGAAATCAAACGCCTAGAAGTAAAACCTATTGATATTTCATTTGTGTAGTCCAACAACTACGGACCATCCCTGAGTTGCATTAGTTAATGGGAGCACATAGCTACATCACATTTGGGAAACATTTTAGGCCATTTTTACATGTGATGCTACAATGTTGCCGACAATAATCGTTGCCTTCGCTACTAGCAACTATATTGGAATTATTCCCATAAAAAAAACTATATTGGAATTATACATAATAGCATATATTACGTCAAGTCAATACTCAATAGTGTGTTTGTCCTTCTTTAGTTGAATTATCTGGACAGAATATGTGAAAACAATGTAGCTAGGTTTTTTGAAGGTAGGAAAATTTCATTGATCAACAATCAAAATGACCATAAGGTCAAACTAGGATAGTCCGAAGACCATACATACAGATAACAACGAAAAGTAAAACTACATCTACGAAAAGAAATAACAACCTCAAAGCTATATCGAAAAAAGTGGATATGAAAACTAGAAAGCAAAATAACCTCCGGATCCCTAATAACAACTCAACTTCCAATCGAATAAGGCCTAAGACCCAATGGTGTACATATCATCAAATTGAGAGAAAGAGAGAAGCTATTAGAGATCAGAAGGGGTCTTGCTTAGATGCACCAGAGCCTACTCCTCCTCAGCCTTGGACTCGAGGCCTGTTTATGCATTGGCGCCCTCCGAACTAGGAGCCATATAATCCGACAACTCCGGATCTCCATTCATTGTCCTCTTCTTGTTACGACTGCCACGAGGGTGGCCTCTCTTCTTAGGAGACTTTTTTCGAGGAATCCTTCCAAACTGCACTGGAAGCTCTACGAGCTCACCAGAGAAGCTCAACTTGGGCTTCTTCAGCACCAAATCAGTCCCAGCTAGACCATCTACAGAGAGCCCAAACCCATCAGATTCAGACCCAAACCCAAACTTCCTTTTTAACCTAGAATGGCCTAGCCCAATCCTCAGAGGCCCACGAAACCCTCCCAGCCCAGTACCGTCAGTCAACTCCACCTGCTCAGTCAACCCTAGTTTGAAACTAGGGTTTCCCACCGAAAAAGTCGGGGGAGTAACAACCAGCGTAGCCGCCTCCTTGCTGCCACTCAGACCAACCTCCACCCCCGTCAGCGTAGCCTCATCCACCTACAGAACCGGCTCCATCAACAAACCGTCCATTGATCGGCTCGCCAAAAGCTCCGCCTCACCGTCGACGACGCTAACCACATCAACCACCAGTAACCCACAAATCAAGCTCTTATCGCAGGTACCTCCTCCATGCCCAAAGTATCCACAATCCTAGCAAATCCCATGAGCTCTTTCAACCTTAAACTCCAGCTTGACAGCTACCTCCGACGAGTAGTCAAAGATGCGTTCGGCCGGAATCCGGTTTCAAACGTCCAACACAACCCTAACTCGTTGGATCTTCTCCTTCCTCTGAATCGGACCCGGATCCGCTCTCACAAAAACTCCTAACCCATTCACAGCACGGCTAAGAACCATGTTCACTACCAGGACAAGCAATTTAGCCGACGAAAAAATTTCGTCGCCTTGTTAGCTTAATTCGTCGGTTAAGATCTTAGCCGACGAGTTTTCGTCGGCTAAGATTTCGTCGGGAAAAAGTCGTCGGCGATGACTTTAGCCGACGAAACTAGAAGACGTCGTCGGCCTTAGTCCCAGAATTTAGCTGACGAAAAAGAGATCGTCGGCTTTTTTCCCAGAATTTAGCCGACGAATATCTTAAATGTTTCGTCGACCGTAGTCTGAGACTTTAGCTGACGAAACGTTTAATATATTCGTCGGCTATAGTATGTAATAAAAAAATAACTAAAGCCGACGAAATATAGTCTGTTTCGTCGGCTTTAAAAGGGTTTAGCCGGCGAAACATTCCATAATTCGTCGGCTAAACCTTATAAAAAAATTAAAATACTATAGCCGACGAATTATGGCGTATTTCGTCGGCTATAAGTCCATTCCAGTAAAAAAAAAACCTGAAAATTTCTAAATTACCATTCCAAGCAAGCTGCAAAATACACCAAAACAATTCCATATAACCAACAACAGGCACATAAAACTATATAATTCATCAACTACACAAAATCCAGATCGTCTAAATTAATATCCGCTTCTGGGGGCTGCTGCGGAGGTTGCGGCGGCTGGGGTAGCGGTATAGCCGGAGGCATGGGCGGAGTCGGAAGTCCCTAAAGCTGGGCAGCTGTAAACTCATGCATGTACTGGAACATCTGCTGTTGCTGGGCCTGCTGGATGGCATATATCTCGGCAGCATAGGTTGGCTGCGCGGTATTATAGGCAACTTAAGCAGCTTGCTGTTCCCGTAGTCTCTGAACTTCCGACTCTAGCTGACTCGTCCTGGTGGTCGTGGTCGTGGTCCTGCTGCTAGTCGAGGCTGCCTTTCATTGACATCCTAGAGTGGTCTTCAGGACCCCCTCGCCCTTCTTTCCTAGACCCCGGCAGTAGAAGTTGTTTGCCCGCGGTGGGAAGGCTGTGCCCATGATCCTCGCCCCAATCGTCGGATCCGAAGTGTCGATCCGGGACATGGCTTCGGACATCTCTTCCTCCTGCGTGTCCGGCCATGTCTCCCTCACTATAGCACTCATCACCTCATCACTAGCCTCCCTCACATTCGCCTAATTGGATAGGAAAAAAATTATTAATTAACATTTTGACATATATATAAGTAAAATTAAAAATTTTAAAACGTAAGATGACTTACAATATCCTCTTTGGCGTCAGGATATGCCTTCTCGTACTTATAGACGTACCGGTTGACTTCTGAATGTTCACTGACCGCCTCGTCCATGAAGATAACGAACGGTCTAGAACCGACACGATGGTTCCTTGTGTTGCGGTGCCGGTTCTGAGCGTTTGCCCGGGAAACGGCCTTTAAAGAAAAAAATAAACTATTAGTAAAATATTTAAAAACGCACGTACTTAATGACAAATTAACTAATTAATTTTTTTAAATACCTGTTTACGAGGGTTGTTGAATTCTGATGTTAGAATTCAACACCACTCGTACTCCCTGTACTAGAACTCAGCAGGGATACCAGAACGTGTGTTCCCGTGCGTAGTCCAGTGGGTCCGCAACTCGTTCTTCCACTCCTTGTACCTACAGATACAACAAAAATATTAGAAATATTATTAATATCACATACAATTTTGTTTTTTCATTAACTTCCCAACGTACCTTCCCTCATGCACAACGTCCGCCCAGCTGTTCTTCAGGTGCTAGGGAACCTCAAACCACACCTGCATTTAACCGTTTATTAGTTTAGTTTTTCGAGAAATCAACAATGTAATACATAATATTATTGAGGCATTTTGTAAAATCGCCGCGTTGTAGACCATGTCCTTAACCTCCTACGGGACCTCGCCCCAGTCTGACCACAACATAGAGACTCTATCCCTAATGAGAGCTCCCACGCGGCCGGAGTACGTCCTCGACTTCCCGCCCGATACTATGTCGCCATCCCCGTCAGTAACGATGACGATCGTCCCTGAGGTACTGACGGTCTTCTCGAGAGCCTTCTCTGTGACGGGGCCTCTTTTCTTCTTTGTCGGTTTCGCTCCGACGGTGCCTATCACATGATAAACCAAATTGATTATTAAAATCGGAGACCCTTTATTATTAATTATAAGAAAACAAATCATTTATCTTTCATTACCTGAGGGCGATGCGGCGGACGCGACGGATTCGGTCTCTGTCGCCGATGATGATACCCTCGCGGAAATAAGAGGCGTATCAAAAGGCACGAACCGGTACGCCGCTAATGGATCCACTGGCGGAGGCAGTGGATAAATCGGCGTCCCTGAGCCGTCGACTACAGGTAAGGCCGATATCATCCGCAGAAGGAACAGATGAGGCGGCGGCATCTGTACCCCAAATGATCCACTATCCGAAGAAGTAGGACCCAGAGTGGGCGCCCGGTGTATCTCAGGCATACGGGGTGCATACACCTTCGTCTGGGTCTGAGGCCACAGCCGCCTCGAGGAATGAGGGACGCCCCGCTGCCTCGATGAAGGGGGCACCTCCGGCTGTCTTTGCGCCGTCTCCAGAAGGGTCGCACGTTTGGCTGTCATGGGGCCCCGAAACAACGTTTGAGGGTTGCTAGAGGTTCCCTCAGACGATTCGGACCTTTGGCTCTTCGAACCCTTCGTCGATCTAAAATTACCGCTTATCCTGTTTAAAATATTAATTTGAATCAAGGCCAATGTTTTAAAAGGCTAAGGCGTAGCCGAGGTTATGGTGCGAGAGCTTGACCAAGGCGTCAGCCTTTTGAAAAAAAAATTTAGATTTGTAACTTTTAAAAATTAATTTTTTAAGCTCCTAACTTTTAGATTTATATTTCATGACAAGAAGAGGAGGTCAGTTTCATGCTTATTTTCATATTCGTAACAACACCACAAAATCAAACAATGTAAACCCATTCAATTAGTCAACAAAAAAAACACCATTAAACTATTCTCCTCCTACTTGAATCGATAATTGACGCACTTCAGCACTATCTATATTGGCTTAGATACCAAATACAAATTATGTTTCCTAATTCTCCAAAATTCACAACAAATGCAAATGACCTCATCTCCTTAGTACCCCATTAAATTTTGATTGAGAACAAGGACTAAATTTCAGAAACATGAATTAAAATGACTGAGAGATCTTCCAAACTATGAGCAGAAAACAATAAGCAATCGTCACTTGTCCTAGAGAATAAATGTGAGAGTGAATGCCTCGAACTAGCAAACACATAAAGCCAACTCTTCCGCAAATTCAAAGGCAACAACTGACGTACATCATCAATACATAACAACAAATTGCAAAATTACCTGAAATGCAGTCGAAACCCAAGAGAGATCGGACACCTCCTTCTTCGGGTTGAAATGTACTTGAGGAGGAGGGAGGGCTCGAGGAGGCCAGCCGGTGAAGAGCAGGACGGATCGGGGCTGGAGCAGCAGGAGGAGGAGGACGGTGAAGAGGAGGACGGATCGGGGGCTGGAGCAGTAGGTGGAGGAGGCGGAGCGAGAGACCGGGAGAGGGAGAGGAGGCGGAGGAGGCAGACTGGGGAGACTGGGAGAGGGAGGCGGAGGAAGCTAGCTAGGGTTTTTGAAACGCGCTGTGGAGGCTGTTGAGCGCTGGGTCTTTGTCTGTATACCGTACAACTTTAGCCGACGAAATTTTTACTTCGTCAGCTAAACTTTGAAATTCGTCGGCTGACCTTTGAAATTCGTCGGCTCATCTTTGAAATTCGTCGGCTAAAGTATTTTTATACATTCGGCACATTGTGATTGTGATTATCAAACTTGAGAAACGAAAATCCAACTGTCAGATCTGACCATCATGATAAAATACATGTATCGGAAAAAATTTAACTTGATCCGACAAGGTTAAGGGCTCGATCCGGTCGGTCAATCTGTTAAGTCAAACTCCTAAACACACGGAAAAGGTCGTTGGACCGTCTAAATTACGTATTTTGGCCAGACCTTCAACTGAAAATAGTTTCAAACCGATGAGACCCAACAAATCATATAATAATTTTACGGAAAATAACCACCGAAGATAGGGCTACGCATAGGGATAAAGAATGAAAAATTACATTGACCGCAACTATCGGCACCGAAACTTTATCGGAATACCATGATTTTTCAACCGTAGACGTATTTCACCATTCTGGTCATATCTTATTTCATGACTTTTTTGCGTTTGAAGGTTCTACGTATATTTTGTTTTTGAAACATTTACTTAAAACACTTGGTAAACAAGTTATACAACATTAGTAGGCATATTGTGATTGTGATGATCAAACTTGAGAAACGAAAATCCCACCGTCAGATCTGACCATCATGATAAAATACATGTATGGGAAAAAATTCAACTTGATCCGACATGGTTAAGGGCTCGATCCGGACGGTCAATCCCGTAAGTCAAACCCCTAAACGCACGGAAAAGGTCATTGGACCGTCTAAATTACGTATTTTGGCCGGACCTTCAACTGAAAATAGTTTCAAACCGATGAGACCTAACAAGTCATATAAAAATTTTAGGGTTTTGGGTTTAGCCGACGAAATATTAGGGTATTCGTCGGCTAACGGCATCTTAGCCGACGAATTATGACTTATTTCGTCGGCTAAGATGATTTAAGCCGACAAATTATGGTATATTTTGTCGGCTAAGATTGTTTAAGCCGACGAATTATGGTATATTTCGTCGGCTAAGATGGTTTAAGCCGACGAATTATGATATATTTCGTCGGCTAAAGTGTAAAAAATACATTAAAAAACCAGAAGGTTTAAACCATACTAATTTCATGTTCATATATCCCCAAAATTCATATAAATATCAGAAATATGAATTCAACATATATAAACTATAAAGGTTATACATTTTTTTTATTACAAATTAATGTAATTGGAATTAAAACTAAGGCTTGTAATCGAAATCATTCGATGAGTCTTCTTCGGTATTAGAATTAATTTTTGGTAATCTATGTCTTTCCTCATCGCTAGAGTCTTCATCTGTTTCTTGTTTTGGATCAACATCAATAAGCCTTGGTTCTTCATCACGAATTCGCACCGAACGACCCGCTTTAAAATTACTAAGGCGAACGGTAGATTACTAAGGCGAACGGTAGAGGAGTTAGGAATACCTATTGCGCTGGGCTGTTGATACACAACATCTTCTTCCTCGTCTTCGGCCTCTCCAAGTGTAGCCACCCGGTAAATGTTTCGAGGGTGCACAAGGTTAACTACTTTCCACGCGTCACCTTTAGCAAGGTCATCAAGATAAAACACTTGTTTTACCGATGTGGCAAAAACGAATGGGTCATCTTCGTAACAACTTGTAGCAGTGTTCACCGATAATATTCTGTACTGATTGGTCTTCATGCTCTGCGGCCTAGTATCAAACCATCTACACTTAAAGAGGTGCACTATCATGCATTGCCCATAAACGAGTTCCACCACTGAATGGAGAACACCGTAATAGTCAACTCTATTCCGCCCACCATGCGCCATGACCCCAGAATTATGTGTTCTCCGTCCGCTGTCTCTCTGTTCACATATAAATTGCACGCCATTCACCTTGCACATCGGATAAACTCTTGACATTATCGGCTTCATCGTTAGAAGTCTTAGTTCGTGCGACCAATTTAGGTGACCATCAAATTGAATACGGTTCATCTGCAATCAACCATTCAACTGTAAATATGGATAATTATGCAATAAACATAAACACGTACATAAATATTGAATTACGTACCCAGCCGCCAAAATAGTTTGCGAACTCCCTGTTGTGGTAATCGAGATCACCTTTAATGTCTGGACAATTTAGATGGATGTCTTTCCAGTATTCAAATTCTGGACAGTTAATCAATACCCACCAATGGGCAATGACTAGCTCATGTGGTTGCAACTTGTAGGAGTTTGGCAAAATTCCATAAACTTCAACATCACTGGAGAGTATGGAAAGATTGAACTTCGATACATCTACCGGTATGGTTTGCGGAGTTTCCTTCAACGCTCCTAAATACAACTTCATGTAGATGACGCACTCGTGCACAATATATGTTTTAGCTATACATCCTTCAGGTGCGGATTTATTAGCCATATAATCTTTGTAGTCTCCAAGTTGCCTATAAATCAAGTTGCAAAGTGTTATGATTATTGAACATGTATATTGAGGAATTCAGGTGTAAAAAATGTACATTTCCATGGGATACATCCAAGTGTAGTGTCCTGGACCGGTAAGCAATAATTGCTCGGGAAGATGGATCATCAGGTGAGGCATGATGTCAAAAAAATTTGGAGAAAATATCCTCTCAAATTTACACATGATATAAATGATGTCCTCTTGCATTTCCCAGAGGTTAGATTTTTTCACTTCCCGTGTGCATAACTTCTGAAAGAATCTTGTCAACGTTACTAACGGCTCCACCACCTGACGGTGAAGGAACGGTTGAATGAAAATAGGAAAGAGACGTTGTAGCAGGATATGACAGTCATGACTCTTCAACCTGTACATCTTATTGTCCCGAAAGTTCACACACCGGGCTATATTTCCTGCATAGCCTGAAGGATACTTCACACAACTCATCCACTTGAAAATTACGTTCTTCTTGTCATGCTTCACGGTGTAAGGAGCTTGAGGCATTTTTTTCTTCCCTTCTTTCAACCACAGATGTCTTCTTAATTGCATTTTTTTTAGATCAATGCGTGCCTTAAAACTGTCTTTCATCTTCCCCTCCAAGTTTAGCATTGTGCCCACCAAACTGTCGCAAACATTCTTTTCTATGTGCATCACATCTAGGTAGTGCTTGATCAATAACTTACTCCAGTATGGGAGTTCCCAGAATATGCTCTTATGTGTCCAGAATTTGGGATGATTGCTGAGCTGCCCAAAATCGTACTTATTAAGCACTGCTAAAATTTCTTTCGTCCGTCCATCTTTTAGGAGGCACACCGTTTTCTACGGTCCCATCAAATGCCTGTGCATCGAACCGCCATTCGTGATCATATGGAAGGAGAGTACGGTGACCCAACTTGCATATCTTGTTACAATGACTGCTGCTCCCCACATCAGTGGCGGAGGCAGAACCAAGCACACATGGGGGCACACTTTTTTCATAATATTCATAACCCCAAATCAATACATGATTTTATACATCCCTAAATTTCAGCAAGTCCATACATATACAAAAATGGCTTCTAACACATCAGGGAACAAGCATCTTCCCAAAAGAAACACAAAACAGTAGTTTCTTATGGGAGCTCTACGTCTGGACTATAATAAAATGCACATGGTATAACCAGACTTGTCACCAAGAGCTGGTTCACTCCATAATCAAAAGTTGCTCAAGCTAGTTCACTCCGTAACCAAAAGCTGCTCAAGCTGGTTCATTCCATAACAAAAAGCTGCTCAACTTCTTTCTCAAAGACATTGAATTGCTGAATGTGAAAATAGGTTTGATATGTTAGTTTCCAGGTAATATGACATGATTTAACACTACTAGCAATGGAAAACTTAAACATCCATTTGTCTTGTAAAAATTAACATTCAAAAAAGCACAAATGCACAATAGTAATTTTTATACCTGCAAAACAATTTAAGCCAGCTACAGATGTCCTCTACGTGTAGCCATGTTTTGGAACCTTTGAATTATAGCCTCATTATCAATGTCATTGAAGATATCCTTCGCAAGGTATACAGTTAAGCTATCATTTAACCACTAATCTCCCATCTGATTTCGCGTTCTATTCTTTACAATGTTCATGGCAGAGAATGCTCTTTCAACTGTGGTTGTTGCAACTGGAAGTACTAGTGCCAAGGTAATGAGCTTATAGACAAACATATATGTCCTACTCTTTCCTGTCTCAACAAGTTTCTGTGCTAGATCAGAAATCCCATGCAAGTCTTGAAATTTAGTGTTTGATTGCATGTCATCGATATATATATCTAGCTGTGACTCCAGTAACAATAGCTCAGTTGTAGAAAAATCAGTCGGATAAAAGCTAGCAAGAAGCATCAAACGTTCCATGTTGAAAGCAGAAAATAAATAATTCGGACTCAAACATGCAATACAAAGGAGTAGCTCTGTATTACCCTCATTGAAATGATTGTTCAACTCTTCAAGTTGGAGATCTATCACAGCACAAAAGAAATCAAAACGATAATAGTGCAAGTTTGTGATTTCTGGACTTTTCCGCTTTGATTTTCTTTTACATATATGCTGCTCACTCATGTTGGGAACCATGATATTCTCTTTGCCACAAAAAATAACAACTTGGTCTAGTAAAGAATCCCATCCATTATCCTTCAAATTCTGCAACTTTCTCTTGCATATTTTCACTAAATCCATTGCATTTACTATATCTTGATCATCTCTTTGCAATGCTTGGGACAACTCATGACTAATACCAGTACAATCCTCATCAAATGCAAACTGAATATGTAATCAAAAGATTGCAATAACCCCAATGAAATGTATGCATTATCTTTTTGATCAGAACCTACTTTGTCATTTGCAATTTCATCTAGCACATCAACTATGGAAGGGAACAAGGCTATAAAGTTTATGAGCGTACCATAATGTGAGCTCCAACGGCTGTACGTTTAATCTCAATTTCTTGATTTAACCCTCTTCCACTTGAAAGTTCTCCAACTTTCAATGCTTGAATAACATTAAGAGCCTGCTTTTCTCGAAGAATGTCTCGATGTTTGGAAGAGGCACCAACAATATTCACAACATTAGCAACTGATGTGAAGAAAGCACCTACAATACTATGTTTCTTTGCCACAGCCACCAAAGCTAACTGAAGCTGATGTGCAAAACAGAGGACATAGAAAACAGTGGGATTATCCTTCAAAATAAGTGTCTTTAAGCCATTCAGTTCCCCACTCATATTACTTGCTCCATCGAAGCCTTGACCACATAAACTTGATATGCTCAATTTATGCTTACTAAGCAATTCATCTACAGCTTTTTTGAGTGTTCTGGCAGTGGTATTGGCAACATGTACAATGCCAATAAAACGTTCAATCACACAACCCCTTTTATCCACATAACGAAAAATTACAGCCATTTGCTCTTTTATAGAAACATCTCTAGCTTCATCAACTAAAATGGAGAACAATGCATTATCCATGTCTCTAATTATAGCATCTGTCGTTTCAACTGCTGCAGCATTTACTATCTCTTTCTGAATTGTTGGTGATGTCAATTTGAGGTTCGCTGGAGCGTTTTTCAATGCCACAGCTCTAATTTGTTCATCATGATCAGCAAGAAATTGTAAAAGCTCAACAAAGTTACCTTGATTGCTTGAATTTTCTGACTCATCATGGCCCCGGAATGCAAGACCTTGTCTTAGAAGGAACCGTATACATTCTACTGATGCAGTGAGTCGAATTCGATAATTTGTTCTGGATTGCTTAGCATTCTTGTTGATGATATTTCGAATGTGTTGTCTTTCATTCATGAGATCCTCACACTTTCTCAAAGCATGATTATGGGCGCTGTTGAGGTCTCCGACATGAACATATAGCCTTGATTTCTCCTTCCAATTTTGATAACCCTTACTACTAAAAGCATCACCACCTGCTTGATCTCCGAAATTAGTTTTAAATAGGTAGCAACACAAACAATATACATAATCCTTGTCTATACTATATTCCAGTCAGTTAGGAAAATCATTAAACCAAGCAACTATGAACTTTCTATACTTAGCTCCACACTTGGTCTTAACAAATTTGTGATCTTTAGGCTGACAAGGACCCTTTTGCAAATATACTCTTCGAACTTGGTCTTGAATACTCAAAGGGTAGTCTGAAATTTTCTTTCGCAATCCAGGATCTGATGGTAGCTCTGACAAATTTATCTCTGCCTCAACACGAATGTCTTTTGATATTTCACAATTTGCAGGGGGTTGCAACATGTCTGATTTCCTTTTAAAGAACCTTTCCATGACTTCTACACACAACTTCCAAGTTACAACTGCATCAAATACCAAAGATTCAAAGTGTAAGTTATGGCAATTCAAACAAAATCAATTCCTAGTTCTTAACAATCTTCCAATCAATAGCAAAAAATAGAGCTCAGCTCTGCTAATAATAAGACTATCCCATCCACACATAATCAATACGAAAACAAATGCAGACTGCTACTCAATCAATCATTCAATCAAGATATAAGATAGAATCCAACCTCTTAAATCTCTTACTGCAATGAGCTGTGACTGCTGCGTTTCAGAGAGATGAAAAGGTGATTGATTCTAATATTTGACTGCTGGCTTGCTGCATGCAGAACATAACAGAGAGATGATGACAGATTGACAGACGCAAATATTGAAAGAAACAAGTGCATGCCTCTCATATCAATTTCGATATCTTTTTGATCGAAAAGAAGAATTGAGCAACATAGAAAGAAAGAGGATTAAAGCCTTAAAGGCAGTACATGTTCAGGCTGTTCTACCTTAGACTCTGGGTTTGGAGAATAGTCGGCTACAGAGGCGGAGGCACTATCTGGTTTGGGGGTTTTTCGGGATCAAAACTGTGTGTTTGGGACTTTGGGGGCTTGGGGCTTTGGGTGTTTGACCGTGTTTCTTCCATATTTGTTTGGGTTCTGTGTTATTGAGCAAAAACCAAGCAATAATAGTCAATTATTTGTTGGATAGAGTACAAGAGAAGCTTCCCCTTTTTGGTTGTTGTACAGGATTATGGGAATGTGAGATATGTGGGGATACAATATCTAAGACTAATATATTGGTGGGGGTTTACAAGTAGCTTGTGTGGGCATAGATAGAAGTCATGTGTGGGCACAGAGAGTATAATAGCCTACTATTGGTGGGATTTGTCAAAATCTGGTGTGGGCAAAGGCCCACAGTCGTCCTGAACTGCCTCCGCCTCTGCCCCTCATCGTTAAGGCACTCTGGACAAGCCTTGTATCCCCTAACAATGTTGCCCGACAACATCCCACGGGCAGAAAAATCACTGATGGTACCAACAACCATGACATGCATCTGGAACATCTTGTGCATGTACTTGTCATAAGTGGGATGACCAACATCCCACAAAAACTTAAGCTCTTCAATCAAATGTCTCAAATACACATCGAGACACTTCTCTGGATAATCGGGCCCCGGAATCAACAAACTCAATATATTGTATTCCTTCTTCATGCACATCTATGGAGGAAGGTTGTACGGTACCAAAATCACCGGCCATACACTGTATTGAAGACTCATGTTGCCAAAAGGGTTGAACCCGTCGGATGAGAGCCCAAGCCTCACATTTCGGACCTCTGACGCAAAATGAGGAAACTCTCTGTCTATATGCTTCCAAGTCTCCCCGTCAGCAAGGTGTATAAGGGTATCTTTGTCATGCAATTCCCTATCAGCGTGCCATATTATAGCTTCGGCCGTGTGTGAAGACATGTACAACCGCTCCAGCCTATCACTCAACGGGAAATACCGAAGTACCTTCACAGGTTTCCTATTGCCTGCAGGAATCAGCTTATGTCTGTCAGTGTGACATACCAGACATTCGTCAAGGCTACCAAGGTCATTCCCTTCTGGATCTTTACCCCAGAAGAGAACGCAGTCATATCTGCATGCATGGATCTTGTTGTAGGAAAGCCCAAGATCTTTCAGGATACATCGGACCTTATGATGAGTGGTAGGAAGACGATAACCGTGGGGCAGCATCGAAGCAGTGTACTGTAGATAATCATCAACAGCCTTCACGGTCGATTTTGTCTCAACTTTAATCTTCATTACGTCCATCACACTTTCAAGAACGGTCTTCTGACAACTGGGGTACACATGGTTTGTTGGAAAGCAAGCAGTTTGTTGTACTTGTCAATACCAGCAATGTTGACAGCTCTAGGGAAGGGCTGCACCGGCTCAGGCATATACTGTCCTTGAGCGCATACACTGCTCTCATAAGAAAACATGTTATTGATGAAGGCCGTTGTTGGATCGTTGGATGTACTGCCCGTCTCAGAAAATTGGCCATGATCATGCGGATTCCCTGATGATGTTACACCGTGATATAACCAACATGTGTACTTATCCCAAAACCCGTTACTCTTCAGGTGCTGCCATACTTTGTCAATCGCAAATCGATGCATATCGCTGCGACACTGACATTTCGTGCACGGACAATAGAAAATTGTATTCCCGTTAGCATTAGCCAGCGCATATTCCAGAAAATTTATAACTCATTTACCATATCTTTTGTCCCATTTTGGAAGCGAAATCCAACTCTTATCCATAATTATTAATTAAATTCCATATATAAAATCTTAATTCATTTAGTATTCTACGTACTACAACTAATTAATAACAAATTAATTAACACATATATATACTTAATAATTACATAACAATATTATATATCAACATCATCACAAAATCATCATCAACTCATATCATCAACAACTTCATACCATCAACACAATATTATAAATTAATTAATATATATATATATATATCTACTTATTAACAACAACTTCATATATATTATCAAATCATCAACCAAATCGATCAATATATATATATATACATCCAACGTACTTAAAATCGATCAACTCAATCACACTCAAAATCGATCAACTCAAATAAAACTCAAAATCAACATATATACACATATACGTACCTATATATAGCTCCACAAACTAATTATGGACAGATTTCGACAACACCCAAACTTTTTCTCCCGTTTTTTCTTCTCCCGTTTTTTTTTCCCAGATGAGCTGCTGTCCAGATCTGCAAATATAAAGAACTTTAGCCGACGACATTTTAATTTCGTCAGCTATACTTTTATTTTTTCGTCGGTTAAAGTTTACAGACTATAGCCGACGAAAAAAATTCTTTTAATTTCGTCGGCTAAAGTTGACCATAGCCGACGAAGAAAACTTTTTCTTCGTCGGCTAACGTGGACTTTAGCCGACGAAAAAATAATTCGTCGGCCTGGTTTTTTTATTTTCGTCGGGTAAAGCCTTTCTTCTGGTAGTGGTTGTTCCTCATAGCAAAACGGAGTCTGGTGATCGAGACCCACACCTCCAAATGATTCAGAGAGACATCTGCCACCGGGCTAAGTCCGTTGTACTCTGCCAGGATAAACATGCCATTGTTGAAAGACCACGGCCCTCCTCCAACAATCCGGTCTCTCTCTGCCTTCAACTTGAATTGAAAAACAAAGCGACCTGATTCCTCTTCACGAACCAAAAGCTTCTCCTTCAGATTTCATGCCCCGGAGAGAATCGAGGAAAGGATAGGAGTCACCACCAACTTGTTCGTTCCGATCAGTCGACCGCACATGTAGAAGTGGGGATCGGCGTCCCCCGTTGAGATCTTGGTCTCTGTCTCGGTCATTTGGCCGCCGTCAGAGAAACCTTAGCAGAAACCAAAGCCACTATGTTCTTTCTTTTTGTTTAGAATGTTCGGAATATTAACAATGTAGCTAGTTTGTTTTCACCAATTGTTTGTATATCTTCTCTTTAGAGAGCGAGTAAAGGGCAAATCATCATTTTTAATGGAAATTTAAGAGAAAAATTCACCAATTGTCTCTGAACTATTGTGTCAAGGCCAATGTGATACCCAAACTTTAAAAAATATCAGTGTGAAACCCAAAAATTGATTTTGGCATCAATAAGATACCTCCGTCCAATTTTCGTGACGGAGCTGTCTATTTACTAATGTGACAAACAAATGAATATAAATAAAAAGGACATAATTGACTTTTTACCGAGAAGTTAAATTTAAGGATTAATTTCAGTTTACCCCCATCAACTTAGGTCGATTATCATGTTAGTCCTTCTTCTTTCAATTTCATTAAAAACACCTCTCAACTCCTAATTTTCATCAGCCGCGCATGTCCAAACCTCCAATCTCCATCCAATTCTTCTATCAAGTGATGACTTGATATCAAGAAGAAAAGAAAAAAA
>NC_020497.1:6625327-6656320 GCF_000184155.1 Fragaria vesca subsp. vesca
CCTCCTCTCTCTCTCTCTCTCTCTCTCGCTGCCGCCGAGCTCAAACCGCCATGAGGTCCCACACCGACATGGTCACCGCCATGCCCAATCCCATCGACGACCGGATAAAGAACAAAAAGATGCAGAAAAAGAAAATGCTAAGAAATAAAAATGCTTTATCCCACTTATCCCAAAATAATAATACTAATAGTAATTAACAAGAAAGATAAATTGGTCATTTGACACTGTTTTAAGGACCCACGTGTTTGTCACATTAGCAAACAGATGGTTCTGTCAAATAAATTAAACAGAGGTATCTCATTGATGCCAAAATCAATGTTTGGGTATCACACTGATACCTTTTTCAAAGTTCGGGTATTATATTAGCCTTGACATAATAGTTTAAAGACGGTTGCTGAATTTTTCTCAAAATTTAATTGGTAAGTGAACAGTACAACATGAGAGAGGACGAACATGAGGGAGGACGAGACCACTACCACTCCCACAATGCCACAGCCAGCAATAGAGCAAAGAGTACAAAGACTTAAAGGGGACCAACCAAAACCCCAAAGCCATAGTATCAGTCAGATTTGCATTGAATTAATACATAGCCATTAAAGCAAATAAAGGGGCATCATATACTGAATTACTGATTGATGGAGACATTGTCTTAAGAAATTGGGGATTTGATTCCCAATCTTTTGATGTTTGTCATCAATTTTTGGGGGTAACGAGGCATAGCCAAGACCAAATAAGAGAATATGGAGAAATTATATAAAAGTTATTTCTACACACTCCACCGATATGTTTATAAATAAGAAAACGGTCATCATCAAGTCATAATCATTAATAAAACCGTAAAATACAAAAGATGATATTGTGTATAAACTCTGTAACATGAGAACATCCCAAAATACTATTAGGATTCTCTGCATAACTTATATATTTAAATAAGCATCATTTAACAAATAATACAACAGGTTACTCTATTTCCTTAACAAGTTATAAGATAGAAAGATTCATCCCAATCGATATGCTATCACAGATTCACAGGGGATTCATAGCCCTGTAATAACTACATACACACTCATTGATTTCTTCTGAGAATTAGCAACCGACACAACTGTGGGTGCTTCAGTGAGTACCTCACCATGTAATACAAGGATATGTCTTTCAAAATGCAAAGCACTATAGTTTGGTAGCAATTGCCCTACACTATCAAATCAAGATTTGCATATTTATTTGAAAGTAGTAAAAGCTGAGCTGGGTTTATCGTGGCAGACTCATATTTCTAGTCATCATATTTCTCTAATAATTTGGGGCATCCTTTCCTTTTGTGGCCTATGCTGGTAGGAAGATAGATATTATGGCAGCAACCTAACAATTTAGGGCAAAATGTTGAGTTGGCCTCAACAACTCAATGTCATATGGTTACAGCAACGCAGAGCACCAAAGGATCAAACGGGCACACCATTCATATTTGCTGTCTTGAGCTCGACTAGGACAGTTACATATATGCCTTCAAGTTTGAAGCTTTTTGAAAAAGACAATGGCTTTTCTGTGTTTTGGTGCTAATTGCCAAAAGATTATGCTACCAACCCATTATTAGGGACCAGATCAATAATTGTAAAGTGCAGCATACTAGTAAGTAGCAGTGATACCATGAAGTGTTCAAACTATTTTTTGAGTTGTTAAACAAGATTACAACAGACTGATTATAGTGTACACTATTTAACATGATACACTTTTTCGATTGTTGTATTTCTTATTTTGTCATATAAAACGTGATTATTGACCTCCTATACATACTCTTAGTAAAAACACATAAAAATGAGACGATTTATTGACATGCATTATTTTCTTACGAGACTTAATTTCATAATTGGGCGCCATACACCTTTCAAGTTTTTATCGATTCACATGGCATCATGAAATGATACAAGATATTGGGTAAGAATCTAACTGCATGAATTGAAAATTTCACTAGTTTGAGCTGTAGAAACAATTATAATAATGTATAATGCATAAGAGAAAGGGGGATGCTAGCTAGAAATGAAGTTTGAGATGGGTTAAGGAGGTAAAATGATTAGTTTCTAAGAAGAATCATCGTTTCAATTATTTTATTAGCTCACAAAATAAATTTAAACCGTAAAATAACTATCTTTATTACCGTTCTCGTATGAGATAACTCTTGATGACTTCGTTACGTAAAAGTTATCTTACCTAAGAAGTTACACTCAGACACGTTGTGAAACAAACCCGACATTACACATCTCAGCTCTGAAATTACACTCATAAGACACATCTCAGTTCCGAAGTTACACAAACCTATCCACATGGACCTCTTCTTAAAGACTAAACCAACTCCCCTATTTTGACCACCTAAAACCACCCCAACTTCTCCCTGCTTTCCACCTGTGCTTATATCCGTTACTTTTTTATTTTTTATTTTTATTTTTTTCTGTAATCACAATTTCCAGACCAAAAATTCCATTCAGACAAAAAAAAGGACCAGAAATTCCAGAACATAAAGACAACCACACCACAGCACCCTTGTGCAGTAAGATAATCCCATCCTCCTTTATCCCAAACATAGAACCCAGAAAAGCCAGCCCATTCCCGTCATTTCACCCCAAAAGATACACAATAAGAAGCACCGGCCACCAGCATATGCCACATAGTCCTCCTTTTCATTTCCAGCTACACATGGCCCCTCCCCCTCTCTCTTAAAACTCTTACCCTAGTTAAACAAACTTAACCCTAGTTAAGGGTTAACCCCTCAACCTCTTATAACCCCTCACTCTCTCTCTTCTCCCACTCTCACTCTCCCCAACACCGACAATACTTCCTCTTCCTCTCCAATGGCGTCGCTCCGCTGCAACCTCCTCCTCCTCGCCCTCCTCTCCCTCGCCGCCGCTGTCTCCGCCCACAACATCACCGCCATTCTGGAAGCCACCCCCGAGTACAGCCAGTACAACTCCTTCTTGACCCAAACCAGACTCGCCGACGAGATCAACACCCGCACCACCGTCACCGTCCTCGTCCTCACCAACGGCGTCATGTCCTCCCTCGCCGCCAAGCACCCCCTCTCCGTCATCAAGAACGCCCTCAGCCTCCACATCCTCCTCGACTACTACGACCCCGCCAAGCTCCACAAAATCTCCGACGGCTCCGTCCTCACCACCACCCTCTACCAAACCACCGGCCACGCCCCCGGAAACCTCGGCTTCGTCAACATCACCGATCTTTCCGGCGGTAAAGTCGGCTTCGGCTCCGCCGCCCCCGGATCCAAACTCGACTCTAGCTACACCAAATCGGTGAAGCAAATCCCCTACAACATCTCCGTCCTCGAGATCTCCGCCCCGGTTCTCGCACCCGGAATCCTCAACGCTCCGGCCGCCGACACCAACATCACCGGGCTTCTTGAAAAAGCCGGATGCAAAACCTTCGCCGGACTACTCGTCTCCAGCGGCGTCATCAAGACTTTCGAGACCGCCGCCGCTAAGGGACTCACTCTTTTCGCCCCAAACGACGAGGCGTTTAAGGCCAAGGGTGTCCCGGATCTAAGCAAGCTCACCAATGCCGACGTCGTTTCGCTACTCCAGTTCCACGCCGTCCCTAAATACACTCCTAAAGGAGCTCTCAAGACCTCCAAGGACCCCATCAGCACTCTCGCCACCAACGGCGCCGGAAAGTTCGACTTCACCGTCACCACCTCCGGCGACCAGGTCACACTCCACACCGGAGTTGGCTCCTCCAGAGTCGCCGACACAGTCCTCGACGCTACTCCCCTCTCCGTCTTCACCGTCGACAGCGTCCTCCTCCCAGCTGAGCTCTTCGGAAAGTCTCCATCTCCGGCGCCGTCGATGGAGCCAGTGGCTGCTCCTTCACCGACACCGGTTCTTGCTCCCAGCCCAGCTTCCGTAGAAGCGCCGTCGCCGTTGGGCGCTTCACCTCCGGCTCCTCCTTCCGAGACTCCAGAGGGAGCTCCGTCGGACGCGCCGTCGTCGGAGGCGGCGGATAGTACCTCGACGAACGGAGCTGGTCACGTGAGTTCACCTGCATTGCTGATGACACTGCTCACTGTCGTCTCTGTAACTGCCATTTCCTCCGTTCTCTTGTCCTGAATGGTAATTTGAGATGCCTCTGTTCATTTTTTCTCTTCTTTTCTAGTTTTTTAATTTATTGGTGTTTGTAGTATTTCGACACTCCGTTTGTTTTACCGGGCTCTACAGAGATTTTTAATTTAAATTTTTAAATTTTCAAATTTTCTAGTGTGGATTTCGAAATCATGTGGTTGGCGTTTGTTTTACTTTTGGAAATCTATGGCTGTTATGTTTTGACAATGTGGATTGGCCAAGCGCGTGGGATTGGTGGGATCTGACAGGGAAGCCCACATGGGATAGTGGTGGGGCGTCCCGCAACGTATACTAGCTATTAATATTTAAATTTTTGAAAAGGATGCGGGGGGACCACTTTATATTGTTCCTTTGCTTCTGGATCGTTCCAGAACCTGGATCTGTCTTTGGGCGCGGCGTAACGGTCTGGAGTTTAACGGACACCGCGCGCCACGGCGCCAACGATGCGCGTAAATGTTATATTGGTTATTTCAGTTGCTTTAATTTTGAAGTTGCAAATGTAGAATAGGATTTATACAACACAAATAGAAAGAAAACGAGCAGGAAGATTGGAAGAAAGATTTGACCTTTGTTTTGATTTTCGTCAAAATATGATCCACGATGGGTCAATTCGGCTAACGGCTTGGAGATGGATTAGATTGGGTTCATTTAAGTCGTCGTGGATGCCTAGTCTGTTTGTGAATTGGTGTGTTTGTGGTCGAAATTGGTTAATTTTGAGTGGATTTCACTCTCCCTCAGCCTAATCTCAACAGATTAGATGTCTTAGAACGTCTAAAGAAAGTAGCTAAAAACACCTTGATCTTGTTGTGAAGCCTCTTGGCTATGTTCCGTTCAATTTGTTGTGAATTGGAGGATGGAAAAGCTAGCAAGTAGCAAGCCAATATCCTTGATTCTCAAGATCTGTGGTATACAATAGGTTGTGAAAATAAATTCTTCGGATCATTTTGTTTTGTCACTCATAACTTGACGTGGCCAAGATTTGATTTCTAGGCTGTTTTGGGAAAGGGTGGTGGGTCCATCATGAGAATAGGTGAAGCTTCTAAAATTCAATTATCCGAAAAGGATGGCTAAGCCTCTCAATTATCATTTAGTTGTCGGATTTTAGAGTTGTAAAATTCATGATAATGGATCATGTACTAAACCCATTTCAATGGACAGACAACTATTCACGTTGGTGGTTCTATTGTGTTGTGAAAAGTTCATATTTCATAATAGTCCAAGCATCATAAAAGACCATGTGATGCTCATTAAGCTTCACTAGAACACAACAGCACGTCGAATATTTATTTATACACTTTTGGGAAAAGGATATGAGCACTTGAATATGACTATTGTAGATGACTTCTTTGTCACTCTTGTTCATCGCTTTTTCCATTTTCTCTTTTAAGCAAGTATTTTTCTCTAAATATGTAATGCCTTGAGTATTTTTCAATTGGATTGGGTTTGTCATGATAGCTTGGATGGATGGTCTTGGCAGTTGGCACTATTTGTGTCGGTGATGCAGCTAGATTACGAGAAACATTTTTTTTCCATGAGAACTTATATTATGAGAAACTCTTAATAGTCTAAACATCACACTAATCGATATGTCATATTCATCACATACCGATTTAAAACACCTTTGCATTTATGTAGAATGATGTGAATATATCTCTCTCAAATATCATTTTAGCTTACATAGTAGTAGTATATGATCGGGAAGTGGCCGGGGGAAACAAACCGGTGGTCCGGCGGAGCAGCTACTAACGGGGCTCCGTTTACTTTTTAAAAAAAAAGAAAAAAAATGTACATCACTCAAAAACGACACAAGTAATAAAAAAGGGGTTAAAAAAGTGGAAAAGTTTACCTGCTTCCGCAGGAATCAAAGCGTCGCCGTTTCACAGCCATTCGTTTTGCCTTCCACACTCTACCCAAACCGTAACAACCCAATCTACGACCGATCATGGCGTCCGAGCCTCCCCGCAGCACCACTGCCACGTCATCCACCGCAGCAAAAGAGAAACGACACCGTTCCATCTTCGAACTCCCGGCCAACTTCTTCGACTCCTGCGCGCTCCTCACTTCCTCCGGCCTCTCAGTTGCTTCAACCTTCGAGGCCTCTAACACCACCAACAGCTCCGCCCTCGAAACCCTAGACGAGTCTTTGACTGAGAACACCGATCAAGACCGCTCCCAAAGCGGCGCCGTTTCGACTCGGCTGACCTGCAACACTTGCAAGGCTGAGTTCGAGTCCCTCCAGGACCAGCGCTTTCACTTCAAATCCGATATTCACCGATTCAATGTAAATTCATTCTCTAATTTTGGTTTAGTTACTTTCGTATATCATTTGGATAGTTGAATACTCGTAATTGAAAATTTAAACCAGCATTCATTGGATTTGATAGAGTTTAGTGTCAGCCTTGTTGATTATGTTAGATATGCTTTGATTTGTTTTGCTTAATGTGAGATATTCCAATCAAATTTCGATTCGGTAGAATAATGGAATATACAAGCTTTACTGTGTTTTTGATAAGTTTTGTTTTGAAAGCAACACTATGCTGCTGTCCAGCTTTGACTGCGCTAATCCGATTTAGGTGGGAGATATGCGAAACAGTAGAGTTATGTCTTCTTTTTTCAGTATGAGAAGCTCTTTACTTGAACTAGTAAAAAATGTGTGTAGTGATGTAATGGTTATATGTGATTATAGGTGAAGCTAAGCCTTGCCGGGAAGAATATTGTGAAGGAGGAGGACTTTGATGAGCTGACGTCTGATTCTTTTAAAGACTTTGATGTCTCGAGTATATCGGGATCGGAGGACGATGAACCTGAAAAAGTCGGGCCTTACAAGCTTTCAAGGGCATCTGCAAGGCAGAAATTATTCATCCACCTTCAGACGGGAGAAAGAGTTTCGGTTTGGAAGTGTTTGATTACTAACGAATCTGGACCTGAAAGTGATTTGTCATGTGATGAATTGTTAGGGAGATTGAACAAGGTGGTTCATGAGCCTAGAGATAGTACCTGTTTTAGAGTTGTGTTGCTTGCAAGTGGTGGGCACTTTGCTGGTTGTGTGTTTGATGGTAACAAGATTGTTGCTCACAAGACCTTCCACAGGTTGGCTTAATATTTATGTACATCTATTTATGTCTTTTTTTTTTTGTGTTTCTTTAATAGTTTAAATTACATTTAGAACTGTTCATTTTGGGATGTAGATATGTCGTAAGGGCCAAATCTGGAAAAAAACAGTCATCAAATGATGCATCTAGGTTTGCTCATTCTGCTGGAGCTTCTCTTCGTCGCCATAATGAACTTGCATTGAAAAAGGTATTTGACGATTTTTTTGCCATACCTTTGTTACATTTTTTTTCGTGTCATGGACCCTGACATATGGCTTCACTGAATCAAATAGTAAATGTTCTGTCGAAAGCTAAATTTCTGTAAGAGTAGCTTTGCGCTCTGTAATAATTGATATTTTTATAGGTGCTTCTTTGGTGAACATGAGGTTAATTTGTAAGTTTTGTTTTAGTTGCAAGTTTGCATTTGACTGGATTTAAAGTTCCTTTCTAACTCTAATCACATCTTGCCCTAAAATTTATTCACGATACTAATACATACAATTGTTACCATCTAAAAGCCAAAATGTTTGCAGTTTGCTAACCATGTAATTAATACTTAAGATGGATTTTTGCTCCTCTTAATCTAGTTATATCTAGTCAAAAAAAAAATCTAGTTATGTCTAGTTTGTTTATGTAAGATAGCTTGACTTAATCAATTACTCTGGCCTCTTTCATGCATATTTATTGAGGCGTATTTAGTTTTGATTCGTCTTCTGACCATATTCTGATTAATATACATTCTAGGATATTCAAGAGCTACTTGCTGCTTGGAAGCCTTACTTCGATGCTTCGTCTTGCGTTTTCGTTTATGCCCCTTCTAGCAATCATCAGCTTCTATCTAACGGGGAGAAACCATATTTTAGTCATCATAAAGTCAGGAATATTCCAATCACTATTCGGAGACCTACTATGAAGGAAGCCCGGCGGATATATGAACAGTTGACACAAGTTTCTAATGAACAAGAGGAGATTGAAGCTCCTTTAGCTACCAAAAAGGAACTACCCTCTAGTTCAGGGATTGAAAATGATATCATCTCAAGCATGGCGAAAGTCAACATTATTGAGCCTAGTACAGAAGCTTGCTCAAGTACTAGTGAGTCCAATGAACTACCCATATCAAGTGAGAGTGATAATGTGGTTAAAGGTTCGTCAACACCTTTGCATGAAGCAGTACAGTCTGGGAATGCTCTCAAGGTTTTGGAACTCTTGGAACAGGGTCTGGATCCTTGTGCCAGAGATGAAAGGGGACAGACTCCATACATGGTAGCGAACGAAAAGGAGGTCAGAAATACATTTAGACGTTTCATGGCCTCAAATCTAGATAAGTGGGACTGGAATGCTGCTAAGGTACCTAGTGCATTGACAAAGGAGATGGAGGAATCTCAGGCTGCTAAACAGGTAATTATTTGTGTGCCCCTCCACCTGTTAATTAATATAAAAAATGAAATTGTATTCTTGTTGTATTCAGGAGTTGACAGGCTCTACTTCAATAGAGAAATTTGTTCACTCATCCCATTCTATTTCTCATAATTAATTCCTATTTTACCCCTTAGATGATCAAAACAAAAAAATAGAGAGAAAAGTCATTCACCCTCTACTCCCTTCCCCTCATGGATTGGCCAGCGCCACATATACAGAACATCAGCTGGCCATGGTAGTTTGTGAGCGTTGCTCATTCTTTTTGGCTGATAAGTTGTGCAAGTTTTACAGGTAATTGTGTTTATCGTAAAAAATGAAGCAGATCTTCGTTGAATAAAAAAAATTTGAATACAATGGTAGCATCTAACAACCTCAATCCGGGAAAACATATCAGTATTTACACCTCTCTCTGTTGGGGCCCTCTTTCTCTAAGATCTGGTTAATTGATGTGCTCTTTGAGGCATCCTGCCTTGTTTATTTGGTTTGCCTCTTGGGTATCCTTTGGTAGTATATTGATGCTTGAACATATGTGTTCACTTCATATATGGTTGTTCAGGCTGAAAAAGAAGCCAAAAGAAAAGCAAGAGCAAAAGAATTGAAGAAACTACGCAAAGAAAAAGAAAAGAAAGCTCAGGTGTGTAATTTATTGTCAACATGATCTCATTTTTATGTTGATGGAGAATTTTTATCCTGGTGTTTTGATTCTAGTTTTTCTGAAAGATCTTTAGGATGCGAGTTTTAAAACACCTAATTTATGCGCTTGTATTTAGCTCCCCTACCCTTTATGTTTTGGTTTACTGGAATTATTTTGTTCGTAGGTTGGGTGCATTTTCTGTTTTGTTAAATGTTGGTCCTTTTATTGTCTTTAGAAAAAAAAGAAAAAAAGAAAAGGAATTAGAAGGTAGAGAAAATTACAAAATCATTATGCTAGGGTTTTCTGCTGACTGGAAGGGTTTGTTGGTTTTAGATTTGAAGCAACATTTGATGTCCATCTAATGGTTATCTGTTGGGTTTCCAACCCATTAGTCTTCCTGAGACAATTCTCTTAGATTATGAGAAATGTTTACCCAGTAGGTTTTGGATTCCTACTGATGATTGGAGTTTCAATAAGGAAGGAATATCCTTCCTATACCACCAATAGGAAGAGGTTTCCTAGTTGGTGAAGAAAGCTGATATCCTTATGCTATATGTGGGGTTCTGCTCTTGGTTTTCCATCACAGAGACGGAGAGTAATAAACATTACTTCTCAGAGTTAGAGAGTGCGAGAGGGCAAAGAAGAGAAGAAAGAGTCTTTGTTTTCTTATTCTTTCTGCTGGTTGTTCATCAAGTCTGGTATGATTGTGTAGCCATTATAAATATAGTGAAAAACTGTTTTCCTGCCCGGTGGACTTAGTCAAAAGTTTTGCTGAACCACCTTAAATCTGTGTTCTTTTGTTCTTATGTCTGTGGCTGTTTCTCTTGTTGTGCTGTGTTTATTTGGGTTTTGGACTTGGTCATATTGGCCGATTCACAACACTATCTGTGTGCTGCATTATGTTTTTTTCTCCTTTTATATTTCTTAATTTGATTTTATGCAGGCTGAGGCTGCTGCTTCAAAGAATACGTCGATGAATACAAAGTCTTCTTCATCATCTCAGACTAGTCGTGGATCACAGATCTCCAAAGAGGTTAGTGTAGATGTTTTATGAGTTGTTTCAGCAAGACCTCTCCTTGCTTTGAATAGGTTGTTGTATGAGTCCTAAACTAAACTTGGTTCATTTCCCCTTCTTCGATATCTAATCAGGAGGAACTGAAGAGGGCATTGGCAGTAGAGAGGGAAAAACGAGCAGCTGCAGCTGAGCGGAGAATGGCTGCAGCTGCAGCCCTTAGTGCTCAAGGTAATAGCACCACTCAACCCAAAACTGGGGAAGCTGGTGAAATTAACTGTTCTTGTTGTAATGTGTCTCTGGCCGGTAAAGTTCCTTTTCATAGGTATAACTATAAATACTGCAGCACAACTTGCATGCATGTGCACAAAGAGTTTCTTGAGGAAGATGGATAGCATAAACTGCCTGTTGTTGTTTTTTTTTTTTTTGGTATAGTGTTCTGACTTCTACAATTTTGAAAGGATGTTCTGACTTCCACAATTTTTAAAGGAATTGAAGCAAATGGTAATAATGTGTGAAAGATTACACAATAGAGTGGTTATTTCACTATGGTTGTAGATAGTTATTTTTTGCAGGTGTGACTATTTTTTTTCTATGTTCTTGATGATGTTATTACATTTCAGATAACAATCGAGACACTGCAGAAATTGTCATTTATACAAAAGGAAAATTTGCAACGATGTGAATGTACAAATAGAACCGTAAAATAATCAATCGGATTGATCGAAACATAATATAACAAAGAGTTATACCCTGTATTGTGTCTGCTCGATGTGGAAGAAAGAATCTCACAACAATGGAGTTTAACCTAAGCAATTGGAATACAGGATCTGAAGGCGCCGATGGTTGCTGTGGCTATGGTCCAAGTGATGCTTATGACAAAGATACCAATGATGGTAGCGGCAGCAGCAGTGGAGGTGGTGGTGTTAGTGGCAAGTTAGTGATCATAATTGTGGTGGTCACAACGTTGGCTCTCGAGTTGTGGCAGTGGCGACGCAGACGATAATGGGGGCAAGCATAATAGGAGTGGCAGGGGTAGATGGTGATTTTTTGTTTTATTATTAAATACGAAAATAACATAATGGGTGTAGCTCTAACCTTATTATCAAAGAAAGAGATGAGTTTGTGATTCATTCCCACATCAGTTCCCTCGTTCATTCTAGTTGTCTCTAATTCATGACTTCTTACATTCAAATCATCTCTGACTCATGATTTCTTAATTGGAATGTCTTTAATCGGGTGTCATTTAACTTTACCAACAGAAGCTCTTCCAGACTAGGGTATATATATTGTTTACTACGCAACTTTATAGAAGCGATCAAACGTATCTATTTCACTTAATTAGTAATAGTATAGATGTTATGCTCAAAATAAATTACACAATCATGTTGAATTTGAGAAATTTTTAAATGCTCCTGAAGGATCATGTGGCAATCTGACGTGGTCTTTCCTTGCCAATATTAAATTTTGACATATAGATTTATTACAACTAAAATATAAATTAAGGTTTTCTAAATTTTGTGAAATATTGTTATGGGTATTTTATGAGTTTGGTCTAGGGTTTTAGGGTATAAGATTTGGGGGTTAGGGTATAGGGTATATGGTTAGGGAATAGGTTTAGGGTTAGGGTTAAAAAAAAAACCAAAATGATTTTTGACAAAATTGTTAAAATAGTTTTTCATCATGAAAATACACATGTCAAAAACAGAACAGAGGACCACGTCGTGGTGTCATTCGGGAGCACTGAAAAATTTATGGTTGAATTGCAAACCCCTTCGCCAGTTTCTGTAACCAAGTTAGTAATTTTACTGATTTTTTCCTTTTTTTTTTTCTTATGACAAATTTTACTAATTTTATTTTAATCTCACATTTATCACCTAGTATAAAAACCCGCTTATGATAAAAATGTCCCCACAAATATAAAAGCCCAGATATACCCAGAGCTGCCGAAAGCGCGAAAGCTCTAGAATTCCCAAGCCCCGAACAGCAGCACAAGCTCCATCCGACGCAAAATGGTCAGTACTTCTCCGACGCAAATTCCTTAAAATTTGAACTTGGATTGAACTCACCTTCTTTTAATTAATTGATTGTTGCAGTCTGTCACTCTTCACACAAATCTCGGGGATATCAAGTGCGAGGTCTTCTGCGACGAGGTCCCTAAAACCGCCGAGGTTAGTCTTTCTCAGCTCTCTTTAGTTGCCGCAGCTTATTATTTCTCAATATTTTACAGAGATATATCTTGGGTGGGCTTTGATTATTGTTAGAGAAAAGCATTTGAAATTTCAATTGCACCTGAAATTGATTTCCAGATTTGTTTGGGAAACTGTAGCTTTCCTCTACTGTACTGATACTTCTTGATGAAGTCTGAAATCATATATATTTTAGGTGTTTGTTTTGAAAATCATGTTTTGTTTCTGATGCTTTGTTGCGAGGTGCTGTGTTAGAGTGTCAACTTCGAGTTTGTTAGATTGGTGCAATGTTAATACGGCGACTTAATAGTTACATTGTAGTGAATTGGTGATGGGTGTTGGTATTTTACTTGGTGGTGATGCGTTTGTAATGAGTACTCTTTTTGTTTTTATTTCGGCACAGAATTTCTTGGCGCTGTGTGCGAGTGGTTATTATGATGGGACCATATTTCATAGGAATATCAAGGGTTTTATGATACAAGGTGGAGACCCGACTGGTACAGGGAAAGGAGGGACTAGCATCTGGGGCAAGAAGTTCAATGATGAGATAAGGGAGTCTCTCAAGGTAATTAGTTTTGATCTTGTTCTATGTAGAAGTTTGGTCTCCTTACATTTTTTTTGCAACCGTACTTATTATAATATGAACAGTAGAACACATAGTTTGATGTAACAAGGAACAATTTGTGTCTAATTGCTGAGGCTTTCCCATTTTACTGTTTCTTTTACAGCACAATGCAAGGGGAATTATGTCAATGGCAAATAGTGGTCCCAATACAAATGGAAGTCAGTTCTTCATTAGCTATGCGAAGCAGCCTCATCTCAATGGATTGTACACTGTGTTTGGTAAAGTGATTCATGGGTTTGAGGTTCTTGATATCATGGAAAAGGTACTTTGCTAACAAAACCAAGTTTCTGTTTTCTTCAGTATAAACATGTAGTGCATTACACATGGTAACTGCTGTATAAATAATTCAGCATAGGTCTGTTAAACATGCAGTGCATTACACATGGTAAGTGCTGTATAAATAATTCGGCATAGGTCTGTTTAATCACTCTGCATCTGTATATGTGCTTAGGCTATTGGTTCATTTGTTTAATCGGAAGTTCACCTGATCTTTCAGTAGATTTCTGAATTGTGTCTGTTGAATGAGAGTAGGCTATGTTCCCACTAAGAAAGGACTACATCTATGAATGAACTAAATTTTATATTTCGGAGAAGATCAACTTTTATTTTTTGGATCGGTTCAATATTTGATTCAAGCGGATATTGTCTCTGTCATTTCTTGTTTGAATTCGGTGTTATTAACTGGTGCTTGAATATATGCAGACTCAAACTGGAGCAGGTGATCGTCCTCTTGCAGAAATTAGGCTTAATCGAGTGACTATACATGCTAATCCTCTTGCTGGTTAGCCTTGATTTTGTATTGGTTGAAGGTGGCTAGGACGTAATCTAGCAAATAGTCGCAGCTATGTGTTTGAACTTTGAGCAATGAGAGGATATACATAGTCAGTTTATCACTAGCTGAGAATATGTATAGCACATTTTGGTTACTCTGTTAGCTAGATGTAACTTGTTAACGTTTAAATCTATCATTTTGGTTGCATTGTTGTGACCATATATGTTGCTTAAGTTATCATCATAACTTGTTCCCGTAGCCCCGTAGGGTTTACTTGAAGTTAACAAACTTGTATCTATTTGGTTTTGTTGTGTTTAAACGTTGAACCTTCCCAAATTGGGGAAAACTGTGTCATGGAGGATTCTTGCAGCTAGGCCCTCTGGTAGTGCCTTTTGATTTCTTTTGTTTTAATTGTTGATTTGTTTCATATCTATTTCCGAGTCTTTCTCTTCTTTCTTACATTGCCTGGTATTGCCTGGTATCATTTACCGGTCGAAAGAAAGGGGATAACTGGAAGGGAAAGACGAGAACTCTTGTTGGTTCTTCAAGCAAGCAATGCAGTAGTGAAATAGGAAATATAATCACATAGTAGTATTACTTTGGGATCTATCAATATGGTTATATTGTTACGACTCATATCGTCTGAGGTGATGATTATAACTTTGTTCCCCTAGGGTTAAGTAGAAGTGAACAAACTTGTATCAATCTGGTTTTGTTGCGTTTAAACCTTCCCTAATCGGGGAAACCATATTGTTGCGGAGGGTTCTTGCAGCCAGTCCCCTGTGGTTGTGCCTTTTCGTTTCATTTGTTCTGATTTGCCAGTCTTTGAGTCTGTGTTCTTTGTTACATTTCTTGGTAGCGTTTACGGGATAAAAGGGGGATAACGGGAGGAAGAAGCAAGAACTTTTTCCTAGTTCTTCAAGCAAGTAATCCAGTAGTGAAATAGGAAATGTGAAAGTTGAGAATCTGGCCGGAGCTTGCCAAAGTCAGATACCCACCCTCTTCTTCCTGCCTTCGGCCTTGGTGACTGTAACGGTTGAGTTTAAAGATACCGAGTGTGCAATTGTCATGCCTGCAAGAAATCAATGAACAATCATTCATGTATAAAACTGAGAAATGTAACAGCTCCAAAGTTCAAACTTCAAACACGGACTCTTACAAAAAAAAAAAACTCGAATTCACACTTACAAATAAAAGAGATTGATGTCATTTGATATTTTATTAGATGAGATTGATAATTAAGTTTTAATTCAATCACACTTACAAATAAGAGACTTATGTCGGTAGATACTTAATGACGTGAGATCCGTGATTGAGTATTAATTTCTCAGTATGAAAAAATTTGTATAAAAATATAAAAATAAAATAAAATATAAAACTCACTCAGCTTCCTCTGTACACTTCTGAAATATTATTATTATTATTATTTCCGATAAACCCAAGTAGAAAAGCCACTATCAAAGTGAGTGTTCCACCTTGACGAAAAAGAAAAAGAAAAAACAGTGTTCCACCCTGACGCTGACGCTGGAGTCACCCAAACCTCCAACTCTTCACACTCCTCTACTGTGGATCCTTCACCTCCTCCAAATTGCTACAATGTCCGACGTCGGCGAAAGCGAGCCCGCTCCGGTAAAGCCCAACGCTCCTGTTCGCTCGGAGGAGTCCATGTCCCCCATGCAGTTCACCACCTCCGCCGCCGCCAAAATCGCCTCCCAGCCTCTCCCCTCCTACGACCCCTCCGTCTGGGGCGTCCTCACCGCCATCTCCTCCAAAGCCCGCAAACGCCCCCAGGTATACTTAATTACTCTTCTACCCTCGCTCTCTTCAACTCAATCGCCCTTGTTTCATGTTCTTAATCGTCATATCTTGAATTGGTACCGAAATTGCGGTAAATAGGAGTGTTCTTGTTGAGTTTTCGGGCTTGAAATCGGCTCGGTTTGAGAGTTTTGACTGTTTGGAGTTTATGAATTAATCAATTTTTGTAATGCAGGGCATAAATATGCTACTGACTTCCAATGAGCATCAAATCGGACGTTGCGTGGACGATAAGCGGTTCCAGATTGAGTCGAATGCTATTAGCGCAAATCACTGCAGGATATATAAGAAGAAGGTCGATGAAGATGTGAAATGTGCATCAGTTTTCCTCAAGGACACGAGGTTGTGGAACTAGTAGTGCATTTTTCTAGTTACATTTTGTTGTTTTCGAAGCATGGTTTGTGATTGTGGTGAGACTTTTTGCAGCACGAACGGGACGTATCTCAACTGGGAGAAGCTGACGAAAGTCGGCCCTGAAGTTGAAGTGCGACACGGCGACATTATATCGCTCTCTGCACCTCCTCAGCATGGTAATACTACTATGTCTTGTGCTCTACGTTTCTTGTTTGTTAGGCACTCCCAGGTGGAATTGGATTTTCTGTAGAAGTATTAAGTGCTGAGATGCTGTTAGAACTTGGTCTCATTTATGATAGTTTTATTTAGTTACATTTTGAGAGTCATTGTCTACAGGTGCTGCGTTTGCATTTGTATTTAGAGAAGTTGTCTCCAATGCCACTACAGCTGGTGCTTTTGCAAAGAGAAAAGCAGGTAAATTCATAATACTTTTAGTGTTTCGTGTGGTTAACAACTACACCATTCTATACATTTCGCTTCTATTGTGCTCTCTCTCTCTATCTGCTCTGGATTCTCAGTATATGTGGACTTCATAAAATTGGTGATAGAACTAGAATTGATTAAAGCACATTTCTCTAGTGGTTGTGGCACCTTTTAAGCCACACGGCTCATAAGGCAGTCCCACTCTACATCACTAATTTACTTTTGGTAAAATGTTTGCAAGTTGAATAGAAATTGGTAATCCTCATTGCTCTGAAAATGCCAATTTTAAAGATAAATTTTTGGGCCTTTTTTTTGGCTTTTGTGGCTAAGCTTTGGAGGTAACCTACTTCTGGAGAATCTGAAATTTAGAAAAAAAGTTCTGTGGAATGGCAGTCACATAACCAGTTTTTTGGGTGGCATCTAAATGAATTTAGTGGGGGTTGCGATTTCATTTTGTTAAATTGACCAGTGAAGCCAAAAGGTTGAAAGAGAAAAGAAGATAAGCTGAAGACAAAGAAATATTGACAACCTAGGCACTGTAAATTTTACATATTTTTGCTTCTGTTATAGTTTTCATTATTATATCATTAATATTACTCAATATCTTTTCTTTGTTTGTACAGATGAATTCGTTGGTGAGAACAAGAGACTGAAAGGTATTGGCATTGGGGCTCCTGAGGGTCCAATATCTCTTGATGATTTTCGAAGTCTTCAACGGTCAAACACGGTACATTTCTTTTGATGATACAGTAAGTGTGAAGTGATGCTGGAAAGTTGAGATAAATTCTTTAAAAATATCGTATCTGCAGGAACTAAGGAAGCAATTAGAAAGTCAAGTCATTACAATTGATAGATTGCGCTGTGATAATCGTTTGGCTGTTGAGCGTCATGAAAATGTATGCATTTTGTTACTGTGACACCACCAACCCCTCACCCCCCCCCTTTTCCCCCCTTTTCCCTTTCCTTCCTTCCTTGATATAGAAAGTGCATCAATCTGCTTCTATGTGACACAGCAATTTTTTGTTGTAGGAAAAAAAGAACTGAAAGAATCAGTTGCAAAGCCTTACCTTGATCAACTGAAAGAGGTGCATCATAGTATGGAGGTTAAACAGAAGGAGGTGGTAGAGATCAGTAAGATATGTGCAGAACAAAAATATGCTCTTGAAGACCTTAATGAAAGGCTTACAGCATCTGTGCAGTCATGCACTGAAGCAAATGAAATAATGAATACGTAAGACAGATTATTTCATAATGAGTTTGCTATTATTATATTTTTTTGTAAAGTCTTTGTAGAATTGTAGTAATTTTACTTGTAATCAAGTCGTTGCAGTATTCCTCACATGTCATAGCACAGTTTTGTTGGAGTAGTTGCCCCTTTTCTTCTGGCTACGAGTTGAAATTTATTCTTGTTATACCTGAATTTATGCCAATTACAAATCCAAGGTTCCAACTTTCTGAGCCTAGGCATGTGAAGAACAATGGAAATCATTTTTTTGTGTGGCCAGAATTTTTGATCCGGAGATATTGGTGATTGCTAGAAGCATCATATAGACCTGGCATTAACTATGCATTCAAATAAAGTACATGTTATATTGTTAGATTTTGTACTTTTAAAAGCATAGAACCCATTGTTAACAGATGGTTACTTGAAATACTGCACTTGCTATGGCTGTTATGGTTTATAATATTGATCTGTATTTTCTGCATCGTTATTTGAGCATGCCAACAGTAACATATCTTTTCTTTTCAAGGACAGTGGAACATTGGATACACAAAATGTTAAGAGAAAATAATTACTTT
This sequence comes from Fragaria vesca subsp. vesca, assembly GCF_000184155.1. Lineage (NCBI taxonomy): Eukaryota > Viridiplantae > Streptophyta > Magnoliopsida > Rosales > Rosaceae > Fragaria > Fragaria vesca. The sequence continues at coordinate 6,643,581 of NC_020497.1, forward strand.
TTCGTGTCTGTAGTCAGAAAGCTTCTCTGGCTGAGCTCAAGGCACAGTTGGATGAAGAACGAGAGCAGAGAAGAGAAGAGCGAGAAAAGTCTGCAATAGATCTAAAAGCAGCAGTACATAAAGCTCAATCAGATGCTCAAGAGGAACTAAAACAATATTCTGATGCCGCCGCAAGACGAGAAAGAGAGCAACAAGAAGTAATTAACAAGCTTCAGGTCTGAATGCTTTTACAACTCATATCTTATATAGTTATATATTCTCTTTAACATTTTTGTGTCAAGGAATTATATTAATGGCATTTGTGATTTCAGGAATCAGAGAGAGAGACATGTTTACTGATAGAAAACTTGAGAACAAAATTGGTAATTCTGACAGTACCTTTATTGAACACTTCATTTAAACCATGGAAGGTCCTTCTCCTGATTCCCTTTTGTGCTGCAGGAAGACACTAGGAAAAAGTTGGTAGTCTCTGAAAATAAAAACCGCCAGCTAGACACCCAAGTCGGTGAAGAGCAGTTAACCTCTGAAAGTCGAAAAAAGGTGATCATGCCGCTTAATCTAAACTTGGATATTCCCTTTTTAAATTATCTTCACCGCAAACAGTTGTTAAGGCTAAGTTTATCTGCTGTTGTGGATGTTTGGGCAGAGAGTGGAAGAACTTGAACATGACGTGAAAGGACTGAGGAAAGAGCTTGAGAGTGAAAAGGTAGAAGTGAAAATTTTCCTTTTACCTTTCACAATGCTAAATCGTTAACTCTGTTAACAGGGTTGTGCATATGGTGTCGTCTACAATGCTTTTAGTCTCTGCATGTGAAATGCTCTCTTTATTGTGTTGATCACTAACATGAAAGCTATAAGTTTTATATGCAAAACATGTATGTCTTTCACCCATGAATCATGTTTGCTGAAGCATATTAATATTGGTGGGAGAAAAATTTAGCATAAACGTTTTCATATGCTGATATTTTTATTCATAGCTGAGATATTTCTTGCTGTTGGTAGCAGGCGGCTCGAGAAGAAGCATGGGCTAAAGTTTCTGCACTTGAACTAGAGATGAATTCTGCAATGCAAGATCTTGATTTTGAGAGAAGGAAATTGAAAGCTGCTAGGGAAAGAATAATGCTTCGGTAAGTTTCCTGAAGGATTATAATCATTTTTTTTTTCAGAAGTTGAGTGTAGTGCTTGACTAAACTATTTTTGTCACGCATCTTATGCTCCATCTCCATTTGTTTCAAAGTTGTCGTACTGGAGAAATATTTGTGCTCCAACAGTCGGTCAATTCTTTTATAAACACATATAGAGGTCAATTTTAAGTATAGCACTTTACTTTTGCTTGATTAGACATGTACTAAAGTCTTTTAGAGCATTACATTTCCAACTTTGCAAGATGTAGAAATCGGTAGCGTTTGAGGACTCATTTCCTTAACTGGGATATATGGTTTCATGCAGGGAGACACAACTGAGGGCATTTTATTCCACAACAGAGGAGATCTCTGTGCTGTTTGCTAAACAACAGGAACAGTTGAAATCAATGCAGAGGACACTGGAAGATGAGGAAAATTATGATAACACATCAGTTGATTTTGACCTCAATGCTATTGTGGAAACAACTGGAACTGAAGGCAGAGATGATAAAGCAATCAGGTACCGTAGAAACAACACTGCTAGGGCAGGATCAGCAACAACACCGCAGAGGTCCAATGGAAATCAAATTGGAAGTTCTAGTGAAGAAGTCAGTGTTACTGAGAAGCATGACTGTGATATCAGGAGCCAAGAAGGTCAACATACCGAAGAGGCAGAATTCAGTAGTGCAAACCATGGTGTCAAGGGTGGCTTTGGTTCTGACATTGATGGTATTGGTACAGGACCTGTTGTGGAGGGAGATGGCATTGGCACTGAGCATGTCCCTGAAACTGAAGGCATGGACACTGAGCATGTTCCTGAAACTGAAAGCCCTGGAATGAATGAGAATATTGATTTGAACAGAGCTGCCGCTATTGAAGGGGATACTATGCAACTTGATGAGGAAGGCCATGTACAAGAAAATGACGAGCAAGGTCCAGTGATCTTTCATCAGCGTCACTCTCAATCAAACACAATCCGCACAGCAGACCTTATAGCTTCTGAAGTTATTGGTAGCTGGGCTTGTAGTACAGCCCCTTCTGTCCATGGAGAGAATGGATCTCCAAGCAGAGACAACAATGAGGAAGGTGCTGCTGCACCGCACGATCCGATTGACAGGGTGTCTGAGAGCCAAAGTACTCCATGTTCTGAGACTGCTGCCACAAGATGGAATCGTGAGCGTCAAGCACTGAGTGAAATGATTGGGATAGTTGCTCCCGACTTGAAAGAGCAGTTCAGGAATGTGGATGATAGCTATGATAGTGACAGAAGAAAACGAGCTTCTACATCTGACTCAGATACCGAGAGTTGTACGAACAGTGAAGATAACAACAAAGGTGATGTTGCCAAAGGTGGGTCAATTTCAGATTCAGAGACCGAGGGTAGTAATCGGGTTGATAACGCAATGGACGAAGATGATGTGGACACAGAAGAAGATTCTGTTGGATAATCAGTTCATAAGGATTAACAAGTAGGTATAGTTTTCTGGTTTGTTTTTAGTTCATTTAGGTCATTCGTTGCAAGAAATCTTTAGGATCATGTATATAGTATATATGTGCAACTGTTTCCCTATACCCTTTTGCTGAATGTTCTTTTTGTCCCTGAATTCCAATGGTAAATGCACTGTGATTGAAGATCTAGGATGATAGAAAATCCAAATATGATGTGTAATATGTCTGCTGTTTACTTTTCCGGGAATTGAAATTCAGAGTTAATTGTCAGAAGCAGTGGTTCAAAGTGGTACAGTATCGATTCTTGAAAGTTAGTCAAGAGAAGCATCAATATGTTCATACACACAAATTGAAGAGGAGTAGTCATTTTATCATATAAATTCTAGTGATGAAATTCAGTATTGAATTCCCTTCAAACAGGTGACTGCTCGGAAAAAGAAGGTGGGGGCGGTAGAGGAGGTGAACTTTATTGCTCTCATTCGTCTCCACCATAGGCGGAAATGCTACAGAACAAATTCCCTTCAAACAGGTGACTGCTCCTAATACCATTTTATCAATAAAGTTGAGCAACTGGAAGGAAATGTTTCGATAATCATTTTAGTTTGGCGATCAGTATTTTTTAGGCCAAAAAAAAAACAGATATATGCTTAGCCTTGTCACAATTCTCAGATTTTGACCCCTAGTTAGAGGGATCATCACTTCTTACAAGATAATTAAGATTGAGACGTGTTTGAGGCTTCTCCCAAGGGTTATAATTTGAAAGAAACAACTTTTGTGGCAGTGCTTGCGCTACTATATATGCTAACTGATAAGGAGTCGTTTTATCATATAAATTCTACTGTGGAAATCTCAGTGATTCCCTTTCAAACCGTTAACTGATCGGAAAAAGAAAGAAGGAATCATGACGAGGGATTGTCTGATTGTGCAGATCTCAAGGGCAATCGAGCAATGTGAGTGTTCTAATATGAATTCGAAAAAAATGGTGATGGTAATGTGGACCTCACTGCTTGATGGTCAGAGGTTCACGTGAAAACAAAGAAAAATGAAACCAAAATGAAGATAGACGCCAAAACGCTAGCTTCCGGCGTAAACAAGGGGATCAACCGATCAACCCCTGGACAACCGTTGGTGGCGTCTTGACGGCATCAATAGACGTCTAAAAAGTTGATAACTATGTCTATCACACGAAAAATATGTATAACTCGTACATTCACGGATGACACAAAGAACTTTAATAATGTTTGATAACACAAAAGTTTATATCAAAATTATATCTCAAATTTATCTCCTACATGTATTTGAATTTCACGGATGACACAAAGAACTTTAACAATACTTGATAGCACAAAAGTTTATATCAAAACTACATCTCAAATGATGTGGCAGTGCCATTTCATCTCTACGTGTATTTGAATTTCCATATTTCCGTATTTTCTTTTTTTATGTCATTGCAAATTTTCGAAAGGATTTACTTCTCTACGACAAAACTCCATGCTAACAATCTCACTGAGAGTTTTATCATTCTGCACTTCCTCATACCTTGGGAGCCTCAATAATATCAATACTTACAACACCACTTAAGATTCATATTCATGAATGTGATGTACTGTTCACAAACAATTTTCTTATTTATAAAGCTTCCTAGAATTGCACAGCAGCAATTTCAATTGTATTGAATACCCACAAGCCACAGATCATGAGAAAAGCTAGGATTTATTGGGGATGTTAACATCAGGTAAAAGTATATATTAAGATGAATACAATAGATTCAGAGCTTTAAACCGCCGATCAATATGAGATCTCAAATTGATTTGATCGAATTTAAAAGTACTATCATAAAGAGCAATCCAATGATTCATAGAGATGGAGAAGAAAGAAGAGGCTTGAATGGTGGATATCAAATTATCAATGCCTGCTTCAATAGTGAATTAGGGTTCTTTGTCATGTATACCTTTCTTTTTTTCTTTTTCTTTTACATCTGACCCTCTTCTTCTTTTATATATATTTGGATAATTCAAGAAATTGTTTTATCAAATTAGTCAAAATCCACGTCACCAACATTACTAACAAGTGTTGATGTGGCTTATGCTTTTTCATTTGGGATTCATATTTTGTAGAATATTTTGGTGCATGTAGCATTACTCTTAACTCAATGAGTCCAAAATAACAGACACACATTTGTTTCTCAACAAAAACCTTCCATAAAAAACTATAAGAGCATCTCCAACCCATGCGTTAAATTATTTTGTCAAATTTTGAATTTGACAATTGAGGCTTGTAGTCAAAGGATTCAAATTTGCCAATCACATTTACTTGACCACCCCAATAACTACCATCTAGATTGGTAACATATGTCTCTTCAAATTGTTTTACTTTATTGTTGATAAAAAAATGAGCATGTGTCACCAATCTAGATAGTGGTTATTGGGGTGATCAAGTAGAAAGTGATTGGCAAATTTGAATTCTTAGTCAAAATTTCACTCTAGCCCAAATGTCAAATTTAAATACCAATCTATTATTTTTTATTAATAATTTATGTATGATTTTATTTCCTCCTTTAAAAGCTAAACCGGAGAAACGACACTCTCATTCACTCTCTTTCTCTCTCTCTCTCTCTCTCAAGCCCACCTCTGACCGACTACTGTACGTCTTTCCCTCTGCATGCGACCTTTTTTGTAGCCAATTTTTTGATCAACCCACTGATTTCTATTCTCCTTCTCCTGCCTAGAAATTGCACCTACTTCAATTACAATTCTAATAGAAGTATCAAGGACCCTTGTACCCAGTCCCAACCTGATCATTTGGCTTTATGTGGTTTCTGTTTTGATTATGTTCGTCGCTGATCTGTTTCGATCGGTGGCTTCACGGTGGTACCGATACTGTATTATAAGTTTTGGTCTGAGTTCTGGGTATGAAATATACAAGAGGATATGGAGAGACGATTAGACTGAGTGAGAGAGAAGAGAAACAATAGAAAAAGAAAAGACCAGAAGCTTGGAGGCTATCAAATTTGACAGTATAAACCCAACCTGTCATCCACGAAGGATTTGAAGCATGGGTTGGAGACGATGGATTATGTCATTTTTTGTCCGTTGAGCCTCAAGCTGGAATTTGACAAAGCCACTGGAGATACTCTAAGGAATCAATCTACAAAATGTGAGACCAGAGGCGGAGCCAAAAATCAAATCATAATAAGGGGGGGGGGCAATATAAAAGGTTAAAAAATTAAGATAAACTTAATGGTGAAATTTACTATGATAGAAAAAGGTTTTAAGCTAAATTATACATCAATTGACTCGTCCCTCCTGCATATCGCAAAAGTCATTGTCGAGAATTTTCAAGAACTACTGCTTTGGTATCAGAGTTAGGTTATAATAAAGATACTGATGTACCAGGTTTAGATTCAGTACTTTTTGTTTTGAAGAACCCATGAATTGTCGATTGTTTACTCCTATTGACAAATGTGAGAACAAACGAGAGAGAGAGAGAGAGAGCCGAACATCTTTTGTTTTTATTTTTTTTTATACAAATACACTGCCATGGGTTTGGTCTTTATAGAGTGATCTATTTAAATTAATTTGTAGGGTAAATGCATAATAGTACTAAGAATATGACCAAATTAACTACTTTAAGAAAACATTTTTGTATCATTTTCTATAGTTAACAAGCAAAAGCTCGAGCTGCTAAAATTTAGGGTTGGGGTGCCAATACTTACGGTTTAACTAAAGTTTGGTTAAATTGAGCCAAATTTTGAATGATTAAAACATCTAATTTGAAATTTGGAGGGGTGCCCTTGGTCCTTGAATGCCTCCGCCCAGTGAGACCGAAATTGCACAATGCTAACTAGATGGCATCATACATATGTCTTTGCAGGTAGTCATTGAGCCCCAGTAAGCCAGTAATACAGTCGTACTTGGTCTTGGTATATCCCTGCCACAATTCACCAACCCCGCAGCTCCTCCTCACCACCTCCAAACCCTTGTCCATCTCCTCTCTGAAACTCCTCACCTCCTCCGTAGGCTTGTTGTGTATTAGAACCAAGTACCAGTAGTTCCACATTTTGCTCTCATGATCTCTCCACTCCACCATAGGCTGGTTGGGCATCTCAATTTTGTTTTTGATATCCGAAAACAGTCGCGAAATCATGAAGGGCACATCCTTCTCCTCCCCCTCTATCACCGCCTCAAACAGCCTCTGGAACGCTGCCTGAGCAGCCACTTGCTCTCTTCCCAGCTGCACCTCCGCCATCAACGGCACTGTTTCGAACTTGTTATTAGGCGGAGTTATCATCCACCGTTGAAACCTCATCAAGACCAGATCCAAATGTACAAGCCTGTTCGTGTAGCTGTCAAGCCAGAACTTGTTATAGTGCCATGAATTTCATGATCATCTTGTCCTGATCGTTGAAAATCTGTAGGCCTTGGAAGATTTCATCTGATCTCAAGGAATTGAGGGTGGCCTGTAAAAAAGACAGGACGGGTTTCAGCTTTGTGTTCTTCTCCATTTCTTGGGTGACTTGATCGCACACTTGTTGGTACATCTCTCTGATTGTCTCTCGGAGTCTGAACTTCTCGTTCTTCTCCATTGTTTGGGTGACTTGATCGCACACTTGTTGGTGCATCTCTCTGATTGTCTCTCGGAGTGATCTGAACTTCACGTTCTTCTCTATCTCTTGGGTGACTTGATCGCACTCTTCTTGGACACCGCCACGCCTAGCTAGTCTTCTTGTGTTAATTTGTATCTCTCAGACTCAGAATTCTTGATATGGAAACTCTCCTCCTATATATATTTATAGGCCTAATGGCTTTCCTATTCCTATTCCTAATAGATTAAGGGTAGATTAAGGGAATACATACCTGAGCGCGTTGGAGGAAGATTCCAGGAAAGTTAGGAAGTCCCAGACCTTGTTCGAAAGGGATAAATTGGAAAGCTTTTTAGTGGCAATTAAATATGGCTGTTACTAGCTAGGCATGAGAATATGAAAATAGAAACTGATAAATCAAAACAGTTTTTTTTTTTTTTAATTGATACATGCATGTAACTTTCCAACTGTGATAACAATGAGAAATGAAGTGAGATGGGGAAGGAAAATTAGAATGAAAACAAAATAGCTATTGTAATAACACGTACAACGTACAACTCTGTCTCGAGCTCCTATTCTCATCTCTTGTGCGTCACAGTGCAGTTGTGCGCGCAGCTGGAAATGTTTCGATAATCATCTTAGTGTGGCGATCAGCTTTTTAGGCCAAACAAACCATGAACGATGCTTAACCTTATCAGAATCCTAAGAGTTTGACCCCTCGTTAATTAAAGGGATCATCGTTTCTTACATCAATTATTATGTATTGCTGGTGATACATCGATCAATTTACTTCTGTACAATAAGATTATTGGATCAATACGTAGCTTATATAGCCACGAACAGATTCTTCGAATGTAAACCTCTGTTCTTCGAATTACAAAGCTCGTGAAGAAGAAATTGTTCCGTATGGTCCAAGATAATTAAGGATTGAGACGTGGTTTAGCTAGAGATCGAATGACCTATACTTCCACATACTTCTTGTTTTTGAATGTGGAGATCCAGAACAGCTAGAAGCTTCTTCCAAGGGTAATAATTTGGAGAAACAACTTTTGCGGCCGATGCTTGCGCTACACTCTATGCTATTACATATGAAGACGTTGAAATGATTTCACTTCATCAATTCATGCCCTTCTTCCAGTTTGCAACTCTAGACAAACTCTGTTTGTAATTTGTTATAATTTAGCTCTCCACCATAACCAGAATTATAGCTCAATGGCTGTTTCAGTTTTTGGATCAAAATAGAGCATAAAAATACGTACCTACTTGGGAAAATTTAGCCATCATAAAACCATAGGTTCAGTCTTTCAAAAAGAAAAGAAAAAAAAAAAAAACAGGTTTAGATTGTTTAACTTGAGCTCATATATAGAGTACCACTGTCATTATGCAGAAGAGCTTTTGGGTACCCTATTGTGGCATTATTACCATAATGAAGAAGTGCCCTAACTATTCTCAGTGGAGCCATGTCTGGTCTAGCAAAGTATACACTCATGGTAATGAATTGGAATACGAAAATTTGAGAGATCATTATGGTATCACGCTGTGTATCATCATACTGCATCACCCAAAAAACCAAGTTGAAAAAAAAAACAAAAAAAGATTCGAGATTTTGTAAGAAAAAACCAAAGAGGAGGCAATGAGATCGTTTTGGAAAATGGTGGGAGTTTCATTTGCTTGTTGACTACCTTCATCTCATCACCATATGGCAGTAGTGTAGGTACTGATAAGGAAGTGAGGAGATAGTAACACAAGAAATGAGTGAAGCCTTGCTGGTCGCAGTTTTAATCAAATGGCTAAAAATTCTATGTCCAAAAGAAAATGATGCCTAGCTACACCAATTTTATCACCCACTACATACTGTATAATATGCCCATACCCACATGTATATCAGTATACCACCAACACATTTGATCAATTGCACATTACGATACTAATACGATATCACTTCTAGAATTCCAGCTAAAATACCGATCAAGAATTTGTTTTGTTCTTCAATTCTAACAAAGTTCCAATTTTACGGAAATCTCTAAAATCTTCATAACTTTAAGAGTGACTCTCATATTTGAATTTTTCTCTCTTTTAGGGAAATATTAGACTATATTCCTCCAATGAATTCCTTTTAGCTACTGTATCCCTAAAATAGGGAATGTGAGGAAAGAAAAAACGATATTTCTTAAATTTGTAAAGTATGCTGCTACGTACCTTGTAAAAACCTTAACGTGCTCTTCAAAATAGCTAAGGAGCCAAGATAAAATATCTAATTTGTGAAGAAATTTGCTTTCTATTCGATTGTGATACCGATGTATACCAAGAACATCTCATTATTAAGGGCTATTTTCTTAACTATTTATCTTCTTCTATTTTTGGCATAATTGCCCTAATGCCCCTAGCAATTTCATTTTTCCAGTTGTCCAATTGTACCCTAGCAACTACTTTACCAATATTTTCGGATCTTGCCGATGGTCTTCTTCATTTTAGTTAGTGGACTTCCGTCCAAATTTGTCACTCAGTGGTTACTTATACATAATTAGAGGTTCCGATCACGCTATTTGGCCATGAAATTGAATGAAAGTTTATTAAGTTGAAAATGATGAAATCATTTGGTATGATTTTTGACAAGTGATAGAAGAGTTGATAAATTTTAGACAATAAGTAATTTCTTTGTTCGAGTGTTTTTCAATTAGTCCATGCCCACTTTGCTCTCTTTTGTAGCAATGCAAGTGCATGAAACATAATGACAGCTTAATATTGGGGCAAAAAACAAAACAGATGCATTTTCTCTTTGATGATAGATAATGGGATATGATCTTCAATCTCAACTCATCATACTTAGCTCTCCTAGCTTGAGAACAAAATTGAAACAAGAATTTGGTCCCCAATCTAAATTATGGGCTGGCAAGTTTAGTGTTGAAGCAGCTAAAATCAAGGGACCATGTGAAGTGGCTCAGCCTGAAGTTGGAAGTTGGACAAAATAGTACCACTAGCTAGCATTCACAATGATGATATTAGGATCCAATGGGTGAGAGGAGGAGAAGAAGAAGAAGAAACAGATGGTGGTGTTCATGATGATGATGATGATGATGATGGTGAAGAAGAAGAAGATGAAGCCAAAATGGGGGATCATTTTCCAAATAAATGAGTATGGTTTTAGGTACTCAATTACAGTAAGAAAAGAGACAAAAGGAGGAGGACCTTTGCAATCCCTCCCCTTCCATACTTTGGCTTCCCTTCCAATAATCCACTCAATACTCATGGTTCACTTTGGCTTCTCAAGTCCCTACATTAGATATGCCCACATACACGTGACTTGCACGTGAGGCGCCATGGAAATCTTTAATCATGTCTTTTTAACAGAAGTTAGAGTCGGAGAAAAGTGGCTCTCAAGACATCAAAGGATGCTGAATCAATAACAAAACTTGAAAGTTTGGACAAACTTAGGATAGTACATTATAATCACCAGAAGATCGATTCTAGGTTTGGAACGGAGTATGCTGAAAATGTGTATCTTTGAACAATGGTTTTTACTGTTGAAACAAAATTGTATTGCTGATGGCTGCTTTAGAATTTACCCCATATATATAGACATGATGTGGTACAAATTTGAATGCTTATGTGTTTGCTTGCTTGTACTTACAGAAGCATCCATGTTTTGCTTAAATACCTTTTCAAATGCATTCAATAAACCCTAAGATTTGATAAAAATTTTAGTGTTAGGTTTAGGAAATGATTGCATCTGATTAAGCCTGAGTTCACATGTTTGAATGTTAAGAACATACGACTTGTGGAAGATTTTTGGTGTAAAAGCAAAGAGGATTAGAAACTTAGGAAGGTTGCGTTTACTTTTCAAGCACTAGTTTTCTTCTTTTGGGCAATTGTAATAAGATAAGAAGTACAAAATTGAAACAAACACAACTTTGACCAAATTGTCATTTGCGCATTGCATTTTCTCCAGGCAATTATCTGTCATAATTTCAAGTACATCAAAATCAACACTAAACATAATACTCGGATCCTCCAGTCATTGACTCTACTTCTCTAAGTTACTATTCATTAAGGATGAGTCTCATACTCTGATCATTACTTTTTAATTTTTGGTGCTCAAAGTTTTAGCCCTATGTTTTCTCCGATGAAAAAAAATGGATTAATTTCAGTTTACCCCTATCAACTTTAGGTCGATCATCATGTTAGTCATTCTTCTTTCAATTTCATCAAAAACACCCCTCAACTCCTAATTTTCATCAGCCGTACATGTCCAAACCTCCAATCTCCATCTAATTCCTCTGTCAAGTGATGACTTGATATCAAGAAGAAAGTCAAATTCTGAAAGTTACCTTTCGGACCATTTTTCTCCCATATCGATATACATCTTCGTTCCCATCATAACCCTCTAACCTTAGTGATTTTGGTGGGATTGCATGCAATTTGTTTATTTTTCCTTTTTTCTTTTTCTTGATATCAAGTCATCACTTGACAGAGGAATTTGATGAAGATTGGAGGTTTGGATATGCGCGGCTGATGAAAATTGGGAGTTGAGGGGTGTTTTTGATGAAATTGAAAGAAGAAGGACTAACATCATAATCGACTTAAGTTGATGGGGGTAAACTGAAATTAGTTCAAAAAAAATCTATGATACATACTCCTATATCACTATATATGGATGGAGTAGCCCAAACCCTTATAAACCACAGGCAATGTCCCATTATTCCCGATGTGGGATATATATCTCAACACGCCCCCGCACGTGTGGCGAATCTTCAAGCCTAACACATGGACAACATTTAAGGTGATGTGGAGTTCGTGTGGCATTTGGGCTTCACATGTGGACGTGGGCAACCCGCTCCGATACTATGATAAAGTAGTCTGGGGTTCACATCCAAAACCAATTGGCAATGGATGGAGTGACTCAAACCCTTATAAACCACAGGCAATGTCATATTATTCCCATGTGGGATATATATCTCAACACAATGTGATAATGTTGAGCCTTATATGTTTTTCATAAAATAATGGTATTGGCATCATTAGGTCTTAGAATTTTTAGATTACGTGTTCAAAACCTCATTAGAAAAGAAACAAAACGAAGAATATATTCTTAATATACATGAAGTCCGAACTGTTGCAAATTAGATTCATATGAACTGTGGATTGAATTCAAGCTGCCTAGTAAGACTATTCATGCTAAATTTTCTACAGTAATGATTTGGTTACTTGATGAAGGCACATGGTCATGCACAAAGTCATGTTCCATATTGAGGACTCTGTGAAGGTCCCAATTTTATTGATTCACACAATGAAGGGGAAGTCTCTAATATTCAAAAAGTTAATTAAGAAGAAAAAAAATTAGCATTAGATTCATTATCAACCTTTTTTGTGTCCCAAGCAAACCCAATTAGGCAGCACTAAAGATTCTACTTGAACTCTTTCTTGGAAAATTTATAGAAGAGATATTATCAAGTTTATGGAAAAGGCCAAAGAAATGAAGGCACCCTTCTTCTCTTCTGCATTTCAATTTCATCCTTTGCTGGCCTTTGTAATCATGACCCCCTTTTGCCATCATTACTATCAAAAGCCTCTTCTCTCTCTCTCTC
>NC_020497.1:6656340-6663669 GCF_000184155.1 Fragaria vesca subsp. vesca
CTCTACTACTACTACTACTACTACTCTCTCTCTCTCTCTCTCTCTCTCTCTCTCTCTCTCTCTCTCTCTCTCTCTCTCTCTCTCTCTCAGTCTCTCTCAAGTGCAGATACAAACACACAATGCTGGATATATGGTTCACCTTTTCACTCATAGTTTCTGCCCAAGTCATCTATTTAAAGGGCCAAGAATATTTTTCACTACCCACAATTTTCTAAAGCCTTCTCTTCTTTAAGTTCTATATATATCATCCAATTCTCTATCTCTCCAGCTCCCTCACTCCCTCCCTCCCTCTCTGAAAGCTGAAAGTTCAGGCAGCAACTGAACTGTAGAAGGAAACAATGTGTATGAACTCCTCAGAAATGATCCAAAACAGTCCTCTATACTCTTCTTTCCACCTCCGACGGTCATCAAAGCATCACAGCTTTCGCGTTCACCGCCTAATCAACAGGTTAGTTTCCTTCTTTCACAATCCATCTCTTTGTGTATTCTTCTGTATTTAATCTAATATGCAGGGTTTGTTATGTAACAGGAGGAGATCAATCACAAAAGAGGCAAAAGAGAAGGAGATGGAGATCAAGAACCTGAAGTTGTACATGGAGAACAAGAGTCTAATAGAAGAGAATAACAAGTTGAGGAGAAAAGCACTTCTTCTTGTCCAGGAGAATCAAGCTTTGTTTTCACAGCTCCAACAGAAGTTCCCAGACCATGCATGCAGTGCTACCATGAAACAAGATCACTAAAACATATTATATATAGCTTAATTTTGCACAAGTAGTTAACAAGGAGATCAGTAGTAGGGACCTTGGCCTTTTTGTTTTTTTGTTTTTTCATCTCCTTGTTGGGGCCTTGGGGGAGCTCTAATGTCTCATCATCTTTCCCCACCTCACTTCTCTGTGAGTTCTGTGAGTTAATTATGTTCTTTTTTGTTTTTCATAAATTCAGGGTGGACAAAAATAAAATAAGGAGGTCCATTGATGACTTAGAATATGAAACCCTTCTATTTCTTCTGCAACTCCACCATTTTTCTCTGCTGAAAGGGATGGTGATGAATTAGAAACCCTACTTTATGTGTCATTTCCTCTACTTTATGAACTGGCTGCCTGTCAAACTATATAGTCCAGATCAAGTATAAAACCTGAGTATGAAACCTCACATCTCAAAATATTTCTGCATTTAGCCTAGTTATCTGGAATAGTAGAAATCAACATTTCATAAGCAACTAAACAATTGGCAAGTGAGTTGCTGATTGTTAATACATAGCCAAAACACTTGGCCTTACCGAGAATGTGACAACATCACCCGGTCGCCGGAGATCATTCCGGTCAGAACACCACCGGCAAGGCCTCCACAAGCCTCCATAGAATAGAGGCATAACAACAAAACACATGCCAAATTCGCTCGGCAACCAATAAACACCCCTGAAAGGGGAAAGGCTGAACAACATTGTGAAAGCAGTCCCACATCGAAAACCAATGACAGAACCCCCAGTATTAGCCTATAAAACAGGCACAAATTCCCAAAAGAGGTAAGTTTATTATTCCTCTCATACTCCTGTACTATACAAGTAGCAATCAAACGCTGACTTAAGCATCAGAGAGTCGAAAACTGGGCCACCCCAGTCCCGACTCCTGACGCATTGTTGCCTGTGCAGTTACAGGACCCGGAGTAAAGGATTCGACCTCCCGTCCCGTGATCTCGGAAGAGGTAGAAACAATTGGCGCTAGAAGGAGGGCCCTCTTGTGGAACTCCCACTTAACCTGAAGGGATGGTGCAAATTGTGGATGACCTAAACGAACCCGGGACCAGATAGAAAACGAACTATTCCAATCTGGAGACACATCCCATAATCAAACTACAGCTACCGCGGCCCCCATTAACCACCCCGATGCCGCTACAACTCTTGAAATTTTGAAAAAAGACTTCCACGCGTTCCGAGAGCAGGCAACTAAGGATAAAGCGGAAGCTGAAGCGTACTGGGTTCGTATCGCCGAACTGGAAAAGGAACAATTCCTACTCCGCGCCACTCTAGATCACTGCAACAACTACAATGATACTCTAGATCGGGCAGCAAGAGTCACTCCCACCCCGGATGCCACCATGCAACATCTCTTTTTCCTAGCCAAGGACAGAATAGTTCCGTGATCCCGGGATGCCCCAACCAGATTATTTATGTCACTCATCCACTCACCCACCCATCCTTTCCACTCCCAGCCCCTCAACCATCTACAATCAATAACGAATCCATTCCCTTGATCAACCAGCCTGAGCCATCTGATCCACCCATCCCTAATCCTAACTCTGCTAACACTGATATCCCACCTCTCGACATCCAAACCCGACTTCCCCTCCAGCTCAGCAATTCTGTCACTCAGTTGGCCTCACGAATTGAAGGTGTTGAGAGTCGCGGGAGCCAACGACCTCTATTCTCGGGGTATGGACATCGCCCAAGTCCCTTTACGCCATAAGAACAAATGGAAAAGAGGCCACCCGAGGCCAAGCCTTTCAAAGTGGACAAATATAAGGGCGCCGGGGACCCTCACCTTCACCTTGAAACATTCCTTTCGTTATGCAGTTCCACTCGATACACAGATGTTATGGCTTGTCACACCTTCCAAGAAACCCTTTCAGATGAAGCACTTAGTTGGTTCCTCAACTTGCCTCCCAACTCCATTGACAATTTTGACCAGCTCTCGGAACGATTCCTCAACAGTTTCATACTCCATGCCAGCATCTATCGCAGTGTGGATGCCTTGTTCCACATCAAGCAAAAAGAAGGTGAAGGACTCCATGAGTTACTGTCCAGGTGGCAATCAGCCACGGCACGATGTCACAACTTGGAGCCCCGAGTCGCTGAACAAGCTTTTAGCCAAGCCTTGCTTCCCGGTAGCTTCCTAATGGAGATTAATAAAAACCCTCCAGGGTCATACGATGCCTTGATGGACCTTGCTGTCCGCTGGGCACGTGCCGAGTTCGCCACATTTGGACATTCTAATCCCACCACCACATTAGCACTCCCAGCCCCACTACCCAAGCAACAATCCTAGCAGAAGTATGACCATTATGACCGAGGGCAAGACAAAGACAAGTAGCATAACAGCTCCCGTGATAACAACCAGGGGCGAGGTTCAGACCGTTGCCACAGTGGACAGCGGGGACGGGACCATCCTTATTGGTCCCGGGAGCAGAGCCCCCAGCAATAGCAGCGTCTCTCCTCCCCGCCACCTCGTTACGAGGTCCACAACCCTCACCATTACATATGAGGATATATGGGCCAAACACAAAGATCTCATTCCCCCGCCACCTAAGAGCAAGTATCCCAAAAAGCCCCGGCGCGCAACAGGAAATAAATATTGTGCTTATAATAATGAAAACGACCACACCACTGAGATGTGTCATGGCCCCTGTAATGTAATAGAGCACTTGATTCGTAATGACCAACTCTACCAGTATTGCACGGGAGCTAATGCCATCGAGGTTCACGGCCAGATCCTAACCCTACATGGCGGAGCCCCTCGATTCCCCCCTCGACAGCCTTCTACCAAAAGGCCATGTATAAACCATTTGGAAATTCTTGAAATACAAAGAGGTGTCACCACCACCCCATCAGCATGGGACCAAGTATCATTTTACAAGAGGGAAGGTACGATCAGTTGCCATCACAACGAACCCTTCATAATCAATGTCCAGGTGGATCACTACAGGTGTCACAGGGCCCTTGTGGACACAGGAGCTGCTGTCAGTGTGATGTTTGCCGATTACTATAGAGGACTCCGGCGTGACAGGGCTAAGTTATATAACAACCATGATCCCTTGTAAGCTTCTCGGGAGAGATTGTGCAGCCCTTGGGCTTAGACCGCTTAACAGTTTTAGTAGGGACCAGTCCTTGCCTTGCTTCCATCACGGCACGTTTTCTCATAGTTGATTGCCCCTCATCCTACAACCTCATCTTGGGTCGCGACATCCTCTAGGGACTACAATGCTTCATTGCAGGCCACATGCTACTCATGAAGGTGTCCATCCCGGGAGGCATACTCACAATCCAAGGGGATAGAGCCGCCATAGAACATTGTCACCTCAACGCCATCCAGCAGGGGCGTGGCGCCTATGAGATGTTGCCACTCAGCCCCTCGGACCCCATTGACGATCCCAAGGATGACCCTGAAGGGAAAGGCAAGAAGAAGCAAGCCCCGAGACCTAACCCAGCAGAGGACACATAGTAGGTATCCCTGTCACCCAGTGCTCCCGAAAGGAAAGTCCGCATCGGCAAGAACCTTAACCCGGAACTCCGCCAAAAGCTCATTGCCTTCCTCCAGGATAAGCAAGTGGTCTTTGCTTGATCCTATGCCGACATGCCAGGCATCTCACCTGATTTCATCACACACAAACTTAACATCCTCAAAGACTATCCCCCTATCAAGCAAAAACAACGTGCCTTTAACCCGGAGAAGTATCGAGCCATCCAGGTCGAGGTCCAGCGGTTAAAAGAAATCAAGTTCATACGTAAGGTCTCGTACCCAACATGGGTTTCTAATGTGGTCATGGTCCCCAAGCCTAACGGCAAGTGGTGAATGTGTGTTGATTACACTAACCTCAACAAGGCATGCCCCATGGATAGCTTCCCCTTGCCACGGATTGACCAGCTGGTTGATTCCACAGCTGGCTTCAAGATGCTCAGCTTTCTGGATGGCTACTCGGGATATAACCAAATCAAAATGCACCCCACAGATCAAGGACACACCACTTTTGGTACGGACAAGGGAATGTATTGTTACGAGGTCATGCCCTTTGGCCTCAAGAACTTGGGAGCAACCTATCAGAGGCTAGTCAATGCCATGTTTGAAGAGGAAATTGGGGAAGTCATGGAAGTCTACGTGGATGACATGCTGGTCAAAAGCAAGACAGATGATGACCACATTGCCAACCTAGACAAAGTCTTCACTAAGCTCCTAGCTCACGGGATGCGCCTCAACCCACAAAAGTGTATCTTGGCTGTTTGTGGAGGAAAGTTGTTGGGTTTCATGGTCAGTGAAAGAGGCATTGAAGCTAACCCAGAAAAAGTACAAGCCATACTTGACATGACGGTCCCAGAGACTCGGAACGAGATCCAATGCCTCACGGGACACTTGGTAGCCTTGGCTCGTTTCATCTCCCGCCTCACAGACAAATGCAACCCATTCTTTCAAATGCTAAAAACACAATACAAGGAGAATGTGGCATGGGGCCCGGAACATGACGATGCCTTTACCAATATCAAAGCCTACTTTGCAGCAGTCCCTCTTTTCTCCAAGCCTATCTCGGGAGAAGTACTTTACTTGTATTTGGCTTTTTCCGCCACGGCCATCAGCGCTGCTCTCACACGCCATGAGCATGACAATGAGCTCCCTGTATATTACTGTGGCAGAGGGTTCACAGATCTCGAGACCCGTTACCCTGATATTGAGAAACTAGCTCTAGCCCTCATCACCGCAGCAAGAAAACTCAGACAATACTTCCAAGCTCACACCATCCATGTCCTAACCAATCACCCTTTGCGGCAAATACTCCAAAAACCTGAAACTTCATGGCGCCTGGTAAAATGGGCAATTGAATTGGGGGAATTCGACCTACATTTCAAACCAAGAACAGCCATAAAAGGGCAAGCCGCTGCAGATTTCATTGCTGAGTTCATCCCTCTGAACCTAGACAATCCAGACCCGGAAGCCATCCCCCGGGACGCCATTTGGGAACTCCATGTTGATGGCTCATCCAACAACAGGCTCAGTGGAGCAGGGATAATAATCACAGACCCAGAGAGGAATTCGTATGAATATGCTCTCCGGTTTGAATTCAAAGCATCCAACAACATAGCTGAATACGAGGCTCTCATACCCGGCATTCAGCTCTGTCGAGAACTCGGCGCCCTGCACATCCACATATTCAGTGATTCTTAGCTTGTGGTCAATCAAGTGGCAGGAGACTTCAAAGCCAAGCAGAATAACCTGGGATCCTACAAAAGTCTAACTGGCGCCCTCCTGCAACACTTCACATCTTACAAACTCACACAAATCCATCCCAAAGGCCAAGAACTCCAAGGCAGATGCTCTTGCGAGACTCGCCACAGCCCCTCCCGAGTTCACGCCACTAGATGTGCACATAGAAATCTTGGACAAACCTAGTATCTCAAAGGCTTATTCAAAAATCTTTGCCCTCGAAACGCCTAGCCAACCCTCGTGGATGGACCCATATGTGGCCTTCCTTTTTAATGGTACCTTGCCCCAAGACAAACAAGAGGCACAATGATTACGCCACAAAGCTTCACTCTACCTGCTTAACACCACAAAGCTTCACTCTACCTGCTTAAAGGCGGGAAGCTGTACCGCCGTGGTCAGTCATGTCCCTTTTTGAGGTGCTTACCTACAGAAGAAGGGCACAAGGTGTTGAAATCGCTCCACAGTGGTGTTTGTGGAAACCATGCGAGAGCTCGGAACCTCATGTTCAAAGCACTAAGAGCTGGATACTATTGGCCAACATTAGAGCAAGATGCAAAGGCAGTTGTCCAAGCATGCCTTCAATGCCACAAATTTGCAAATTTTGCCCACCATCCTCCAGTCCCACTATCTGTCATCATTTCCCTAGTCCCTTTCAGCTAGTGGAGACTCGACTTCGTGGGACGGTTACCCACAGCCCCGGGACAACTCAAATTTGCAATTGTCATTGTGGACTATAACACGAAGTGGATAGAGGCAGAACCTGTCACATCCCGACCCTTATATTTTTACCTTATTTACTAGCCTGATTATAATAAGAATTTTACCGTCTCCGTCATTGAGTAAATAGTTTAATTGGTCCCTAAAGGGGTTTCGGGGACGATTATGAGCGGAGGATAATTCGTATGAGGAAAATACGACGACGGTAAAAATGGTAAATTTTAGCTAGTAAAAGGTAATTTTTATTCGGGTATTATTTTTCGGGGTGTTTTTATTTTTGGAATTTGGGTTGATATAGGTTGGACCGGTGGAGGCCCAACCCATTTTCTTTTTCCTTCCTTTCTCTTCTTCCCTCTTTTCTTTTCCTCTCCCCGAGCTCTCTCTTCCCGCTGCCCGGTTTTCCGGCTGCCCTCCCGCCGCCGTCCGGCCACCAACCGCCGCCGCACCGGTCCCAATCGATCGGTCTTCAACCCAGCAACCTCCCTGGACCGGTGAGAGGAGCCCTAGCTCCGCCGTGAGTGAGCGGTGCCACCCGTAAGGTCCGACTGTCCAAACCTTCACTTCGTCGGAACTTCCTCCTCCGGCCACCAATCCGGGCAAGCTTGGTACGGTTTTGTAGCCCTCCTCCCGTGCAACAACCCCT
>NC_020497.1:6663930-6684477 GCF_000184155.1 Fragaria vesca subsp. vesca
AGTTTTATCGCTTGCGGCATGCATTCGATTTTTCCTTAGAAATTAATTTGGGGAAACATAAATATTTTAATTATTATTTTATTTTTGTCCACTCACTCTAACGTGTTTCAAATGTTTTCCCCTGGGCCCTTCGTTTTAAATTGCCCAGTCTGCAGAGTTCGGGTTGGATCTAGTAGGAGACGAGGCATAGTCACCCGCATTTCTGCCAGTTTTCGCCAGTAGGTTACCTGTTCAACCTACTCGTGTTTTCTTGCTTCCGCTTGTGTTTAGTAGCTCTGAATACTTTGAGATTATTGTATATTATGTGAGGTTCGGAAGTGTTGAATTAAGAGTGTAATATGAAATTTTCGAGTTAGGGTTGTCCATCTGCAAGGGAGATTTTCTTAATCTTTTCAGTAAATTTTCCTTGGAGGTGGTCCCCGCACGACTTACTCTAGGTTTCAGGGTGAAATTCGGGGTGGGTCGTGTCAGAACCCCTTGCCACAATCACAACTGAAAAGGTGATAAACTTCCTATGGCGTAATTTATACTGTCGGTTTGGAGTACTGCAAGCCATCATCACAGATAATGGGACACAGTTTGACAATGACACATTCAGAGAATTCCTCTCTGAGCAAGGCACTGCAATCTTCTATGCCTCCCCAGCACACCCTCAGACCAATGGCCAAGTGGAAGCCATAAACAAGCTCATCAAGCAAAACCTAAAAAAACGCCTAGAAGATGCTAAAGGATTATGGGTTGCCAAGCTCCCGGAAGTCCTCTGGACACTTCGTACCACCTCAACAACAACTACAGGTGAATCCCCATACCTCTTGTCGTATGGCACCAAGGCGGTGATCCCTATGGAAATGGAGGTCCCGAGTGAACGTGTCACAGCATACGATCCCGGGACAAACACCACAAGGCTACGACTCAACATAGACCTCCTCGAGGAACACCAGGCAGAGAACATCTCAGGAATGTCAACTACAAACAAAAGATTGCCCGACACTACAACAAAAAAGTTGTTTCCCGCCCTCTAAAGGTAGGTGACTGGGTCATGAAAGAGGTCATTCCCCACCCCACTGAACTCAAGGCAAAGTGGGAAGGCCCACTGGAGATAGTCAATGCCCAGGGACCAGCTACATTCTATCTCCGCGACACTGATGGCCGAGTCCTACCTTCCCCCTGGAATACTCGCCACCTCCACCTCTACCCTGTTTAAATTATCAGCACCCCAAAGCCAACATGGCAGCTAGCATTTCATTACTGTGTACTTTAGCCCGGTAGCGGCCCAAATCAAATATACACCTTGCCCATTAGCAGCCTATCCTAAATGAAGATGTTATGTTCTCCTTTTTTAACATACCGTCCCAAGAACACAGAACAAAATCACAACAAGGGCTGAACCACATAAAAACAACATTCTTTAAAGTAAACAAATATCAACCTGGACTCCCAGGCAATCCATATATAACAACTTGTTCAAATGGCTAACCACGCCACCAATATTGTTTCCAAAGCAAATAAGAAACTAAAACCTAACAGGAACAACAAAAAACTACAAACTAAAAACAATTATTTCTCCCCAGAAGACGCCCCACTTGACTTGTTCACGCTCCCACCACTCTTCGACCCGCTACCACGTCCACGGCTCTGGCTGATGTTCACTGACACCCTCTGACCATAAGCATGTTTAGAGCGGTCATGAGATATCGGGGGAGGCCTCACGGAGACATTAGGACGCACCAGGGAGCTCACCTGTTGCACTTCAGTGACCGGGGCGCCGGAATCTTCTGCACTTCAGTACGTGGCAGCGCCACAGGCCCCGGTGCTCGAGGGATAAGGGGTTCAACAACAGATGATGCAACCTGAGACACTACCACCTAAGCAGAAGGGGACCCCTCGAGACGCGGAACCCTCAGCGGCAAAGCAGCGATTGTCGCAAGTGGCCAAGGCGTGCCCACAGCAGGTACTTCCTTGGGCATGGCAGAGGATGTAGCACGCCAAGCTTCATGCTTCTTAGCCAGAGATTGCGAGATCTCAGCTTGCTTCCTTTGCTCTGGGGTCATCTGCTCCCAAGCCTTCCTCGTTGCATCCCTCTCGGCATAAAACTTGCGCATAACAACCTCATTAATCCAACCAGCTTGACACCCAGTCTTACTCAGCTCATCCTGTCCCCGGTTATAAGCACTATTCAGCTGCTGCTTATACAGGTCGCTCTCCCGGAACACCCTCTCCCCAGCCCCGGCAGCCCTTGCACACTTAAGCTTCCAAGCCCTCTCTTGCTCCGCCAAGGCATGATTCAATCCGCTACCTCAGCCTCCAGCGAAATCACCTTGACAGCAGCCACCTCCCCAGCCTCCACCTGCTTATCTTTCTCTTGAATGGCAGCTCAGCAACCTCCTTCCCAGACGCAGCAGCCTGGTCTCGGAAGACAGCAGCATCCTGCTCTAGCTGCTCCAGACGATGTGAGAGGGCACGGTTGTTCTCTTCTGCCTCTTTTAGCTACCGGCATTTAGCCTCAACATCACCCTGCAAATGGGTAACCGCTTTCTCACTAGCAGCGTACATAAGCAGCGTCGCCTGCAAATACGAATCAAAACATAAGTAAAAGGACAGAAGGCAAAAAAGGGCAACTTGCACACCATGTACACTTACCCGAGTCAACTTCTCCTTGGCGAGAGACACGCCAGCCAAGGGATCAACCTCCTCCAAGGCATTGATGTCACGAGATGGTGACGCATGTTATATGCCATTTGAGCCAAGTACGGCTGCACCTCCCCCGTACCCTCCAGTGCCTGAATGATCTCGGCAAGGCTACCCGAGCTCCCATAACGCCCTTCCTTGCGGGATTTCTTCGGCTAACCTTCACGAGACGACTCGACCCTTTCTTTCCTCTTCCGGGTCCTCGTCACGACGACTTCTTCAGACTCTTGCCCAATAGGTTCCACCTCCTCCGCCACACGGTCCTCGCCACCAGTTTGGGGCTCGCCCACATTGTCCAAAGTTGCACCATCCACCCCAACTGGCTCCGGGACAAACTCTTCCTCCACCAGAACCTGCTCATGATAGCCCCTGGGGTCGCCACCCTCAGTTTCTGTTTCCTAGTCATTCCCCTCTTGCTCACCCAAACCCATTGCTTCTGCCACCAAGGGCGGCAAGTAAACATAATCTTAATCCACTAGTTTCAACCTCACAAAGTTATCCTCACCCTAGCCAAGCTCCACCTCTTTCCCTTCGCCAGTCTCCAAGTCAATGTCGTACCGCTTGGCGTGAGCGGCCTCGACACACAACCCTTCCAGCACGTCCTCATCAGACACCTTGTCGTAAGGACCTTCCTTTTTCCGTGACCCACCGTCCCGAGGCATCGTCACTACAACAGACGAAAGTAAGGATCAAACACAGAAAAGAGAGCGTAAGTTATGAAATCATTCAAAGCAAAATACAGATCCGGGACTTGGGAATAACCGAAATGACTATAAATGCCAAGGCGGCATATCCGATATGAGCTCCTAGA
The DNA here is from genome assembly GCF_000184155.1 of Fragaria vesca subsp. vesca. Lineage (NCBI taxonomy): Eukaryota > Viridiplantae > Streptophyta > Magnoliopsida > Rosales > Rosaceae > Fragaria > Fragaria vesca. The sequence goes on from NC_020497.1 coordinate 6,667,430, forward strand.
CTCGAATGCCCACAACTCCCGGCGTATCCGACGCTCCATCAACTCGGTTAATTTATACTCTTAGGGCACTACACAAAGTCAGCAGTCAGCAGGGGCAGAACAGTACAAACAGTAAGAAAACACGAGACACAAAGCATGGTACCTATTTTTTGAAACGCCCCGGGTACTCGGAAAGGGTGTCCTTGCCACTCTTGCCACTGCCCCCCGACAAGGAAACACTTTCGTCGCCAACCCTCGTTCGTCGAGGTGGGCAAGTCTTCCACCAAAATCTTAAGCTTCCCCCGGGACTTCAACGTTACACAACCCCGGCTGCCCTTCTTCGCACAATACGCCATGTGCCAGCACGCGTTGAACTCCTCAAAATTGGGGAACTTTTGCCCCAGTAAACGAAATAGTACCCCCGTCCCCAATATCTGCCTCAGCATATTTGGGGTAACTTGCCCCGGGGCGAGATGCAGACACGCCAAGGTGTACTGCAGAAAAGGGGGTAGCGGGAACATCAACCCGCATCTTAGCTGGTACTCGTATACCAGGGTGAAATTGTCCGGAGGATCCCAAAATTTAACATCCTTGCCAAGAGGCCGCAACAAGACCTCCTTGGGGGTACTCCAGTTCTCCCTAAGTGCTTTTAACTTTGACGACGTCATACTCTCGCCAAGAGGATCCCAAAATGAGTCGTCATCGGCCTCCCGAGATCTCGCCATGCTAAACTCTTATACCTTCTGCAATAAAGGGTCCAACGAGGACATGTGAGACCCAGCATCCGTAACAGGAATGCCCTCGCTAAGTCAAGTGCAACCTCCGCCGTAAGATAATTCACTTCCTCCTCCCACCAGTGCAAGGTGTCCGAATCAGGATCAGTCGAGCTAGAGACAACCACAATCTCCTCACTGGACACCCACACCGGATCTGTCATACCCTACATCCTCACATGTTAGACTCTCGCTACCTTAACCCTAACTAACCTGACAGCAAACCAACCAATCCCTTACTCTAGACTCTCCTAGCAAAATCGCAACTGAAACGAAATCCACAGCACTACCCCTACCGATTCGAAACAAAACAAAAGCCAGAATAGGAATTGACAAGTTCATACCTCGAAAAATTGGATTTGTGTAGTGGCAGTGAAGCTAGTTGCAAACAGCTGAGCGCTCACACCCAATCGATCGCAGATGAAATTGGACGTTCCCCAGGTTCGATCCCACAGTTCGTCGAAGCCTTTCCAGAAAACTGAAAACAACTCTTTTAGCCCTAGCCCCTCTGTTTTTGAAACGCAAAACTCCCTCCTTCTGTCTCCTCCAGGCCTATTTATAGGCATCCAAATTACCCTTGACCGTACAGATCTCCCCCATCTCAAGGGTCAGGGAATAGCCACGTCGGCCACGATCACGTGGAGCATTTACGACACGCCCCACGATCCCACACACGCGCGTCAGCTACACGCCATGTTACAAAAAAAAAAAAAAAAAAAAAAGAAACCATTACGTCCTTAAAACTCGCTATAAATGACCACGTGTTCCTCATAAACTGGCCATTTATGACACGTGAGATATGACGCAAAGGTTCGTACCAAGTACTCGGAACTCAACCCCAACCACCTCACGACTCTCGCGTGGGGACTTGGGGACTCTGCACCATGTCTCCAACTCTCGGGTAAAACACATTCTTGGCACAACTTGAGAATAACTCCCCACCCAAGAACTCTCTCTCGGACTGGGGACTTGGGGACTTGTTAATACATAACCAAAACACTTGGTCATACCGAGAATGTAACAACATTACCCGGTCGCCGGAGATCATTCCGGTCAAAACACCACCGGCAAGGCCTCCACAAGCCTCCACAGAACAGAGGCATAACAACAAAACACATGCCAAATTCGCTCGGCAACCACTAAACACCCCTGAAAGGGGAAAGGCTGAACAACATTGTGAAAGCAGTCCCACATCGGAAACCAAACGACAGAACCCCCAGTATTAGCCTATAAAACAGGCCCGAATTCCCAAAAGAGGTAAGTTTATTATTCCTCCTATACTCCCGTACTATACAAGTCGCAATCAAACGCTGACTTAAACATCGAAGAGTCAAAGACTAGGCCACCCCAGTCCCGACTCCTGACGCATTGTTGCCTATGCAGTTACAGGACCCGAAGTAAAAGATTCGACCTCCCGTCCCATGATCTCGGGAGAGGTAGAAACACTTATAGACATGAAAAGCAATAGAAAAAAGAAGTGCGCTCTGGATAACAGTAGATGTGATAACACAAACCGGATACTGATATGACCACATTCAAGCAAACTAACTTTATTGTTACACATACTAGTCCGGAAACACATTGATATCTGTAATTTTAAAACTAGTTTTATGCGACATTAAAGTACCAACAGCCGAACACTATATAGATTCTGACGGAAAATCTCAAGTTGGAAAAGAAAAGCCTAAACCAGGAAACTGGTTAATACCGATCCAAATAAGTGAAATCATCGTCATCAAGAACTTGAACATCCTTTTCACCAACAAAATGCTCCCGCCCAATTTGCTTAACCAGGTTCACAAATTCTACTCTCTTTGCAAGAGGAAGAGGTACATATGGCAGCCTGAAGACTGGTCTCACAACACCAAGTTGGGCAAGCGCTGTATTTAAGCCGATGGGGTTAGGCTCCTGAAAAAGCCACTGAATCAGAGGCATGAGCTTTGCATTAAGAGAAGGGTTCTTCCCCCCAAACATGAGGTCTCGCATCAAACCGGGAACCAAATTACTAGTAACAGATACGACTCCGGTAGCCCCGTGGTTCCACCTTGAATCATGGCACTCATCATCATTCCCACTCCAAACCACAATTCCCTTCTCAATGTGCTGTTTAATGCGATCATTTCCAACACACTCCTTGACACCCGCCAAGTTGGCATTCTGCGCCAACGTGTTAATCACCTGGTGGGGGATATCTTGGCCAGTTCGTGACGGCACATTGTATATGATAGTGGGTCCCATAGATAAGACCCTATCGAAGTGCTTAACTAATCCCTCCAAAGAGGTCTTCCCATAATAAGGATTGATGTGCAGTGCGGCATGCATCCCAACTGCAAACCCTTGTTCAGTAGCATGAACCGCTTCCCTTGTGGAGTTGCTGCCAGTGTTTCCTATTACCTTAATTGATCCACCATAACAGTTGATCGTGTGGCCTATGAGCATTATGTGCTCGTCCCAACTCATCAACTGACCTTCACCGGTTGTGCCACCAACAATCACACCTTCCGCTCCATGTTCAATTTGCGTATTAACCAACGCATCATATGCTTCAAGATCAAATCTACCATCTGGGAGATATGGCGTTTTGATGGCTGTTATCAATCTAAGTGACTTTATCTCCTCTGTAGATGTCCTGAAAACATAGATAACATGCTTAAGAATAAACCCCAAATCCTTTCAATGGAGCATTGAATTCCAATTAATCACAAGCTTTTGGTTTCAAGTTCCAACTCTTAAATGAAAAGAAAAAAAGAATTAACATCCTAACAGTATCACTTCTGAACAAATGATGCATCTACTAGAATATAAGCAGATGACTTCTTACCAACCGTGATACAGAAACAACACAAGAACACTGATAAAAGTCTTTAACAGTTGTACAATAATTAACACAACTCTAAACTACTATTTCAGTGACAGAGGAAGGCAGTATCAAGAAAATTCAATTCTTTTATCTTGTAAAAAAACAATACATGTTCTAGCCTCTATATCAATACCCCATCATGACTGGAACCTAGATTCTAAACAGAACTATATCCAATACGAACATTACGAATTCTATTATCAGCACTTGCATTTGCTTCGTCTTATCCTAATTCATATCTCAGAAACGAAAATATCTAAGAACACAAAAACCAATCACAATCCAGAATTACAAATCACATACAAGTAAAACAGCATACCTGTTTTTAATTTCAAAACTTCGCATTGGAAGATGAAAATTCGGCACCACAGCTCCTCGTGGACTCCTCCATTTCACAGTCCTACTGCTCCAAATTCAAACAAAAACAAAATCAATCAAATAGTTTAGTCAATTATAATACTACGCTTCTTTTTCCATTAAATTAATTAATCAAAACTCCAATCCATAACAACAAAAACCAAAAGCTAAAACCACTGAATCTAATAATGAAAACTCCAATCCATAACAACAAAAACCAAAAACTAAAACCACTGAATCTAATAATGAAATCACAAGTACAATAAACTACGAAGTAAAATAATAATAATGAAAGAGCGATGAGATTAGAACCAAACCTCTTGTAGCTTTCGTTAACATTTCGACGCGGAAGCAAGAGAGACGACGACTCTCTCAGGCACACACTGCTGCTGCAGCTCTGCAACGTCGCCATATCTGGATTGCGAAACCCGATCCGAATCGATTAGCGGAGCTCCGAAAGCTTGGGGAATTATTCAGCGGCGCGGAGTAGAAGTTTCAGCGAATAGTGATGGTGGAAATGGGAATGCGAATGGTGGTGGAGGTGGTGAGAGAGGAGGAGAAGGAGGAGGTCGGGTTAGAATGTCGGGCCATGAAGTCGGGTTCGGGTCGGAGATAGAGAGAGAGGCGGAGAATGGGGTGTGGAGGCTGCGGGAGGATCTGTGTGTGTGAGGGAGAGATTTTAGGGTTTTTGAATGGGGTTAGGTAGTGTCTCAGATTCTGACACGTGTTGTGTACTTTGAATATTCTAGGATGAGCTGGTCTTCGGGTCAGAGACTCGGACTCGGGTGTTGAGCCCAGAAGAACTGAAGGACTTGGATTGTAATGGACCATCATCAATTGACTTTTGGAGGCCTAAAATTTTTGATAAAAGGGTTAAAATGTTGAACCATTTGATGGATATGTACTCTGCAGGTTTGTTCAAAAGTGTGAATGTGTACACTTGAAATGACAATGGCTTAGAGGATTTGAAGTTAGGTCTTTGTTTCCTCTATACTCTTATCAGAATTGTATCGATGGAATGGCTTGATTGCGATTACTTGTGAAAATGCAAATCATAATAAGCTACATGAGGCATGTTATGGTGGATTTCATCACTACTCCTCGAGCCATTGTCGTTAAGAATATCAGTTATTGATTAAGTAAACATTATTGGTATCGAAAGTTTGTAATCTCTCATAAACATCATTTTATGGACAATTTACTTGACATCTCAAAAACACTTTAAGAACAAGACAGTTATGAACTTATAATAACTGTTGGTTCGTTAGAAAAGATGTCATAAGAAAACAAGTGTGATCGATGATCTCTTTATAAGGGTGATGACATGAAAAAGTTAGAGAAGTTCGAGTTTACTGATATCTTCTGTTGAGATAACTTTAAGTATGCATTAGTAAATGGTTATATGATTTTTGGCATGAATTGTTCCTGTATCATGCTTAGAGTTCTCGCCTCTTTTTTATATTATCAACCCTTGAATAATAATGCAATTCAATTAAAGCAGTTGAACTAGTACTTAGATTCATGCTCTATCAATTAAGCATATGTATACAACTCGTTCGATCAGGTATGTATACTAAATTTCCGTATCTCAAGTTTCGAAAAAGGGTTAAAATGTTCAATTAAGCATTTGTATACAACTTGTTCAATCAGGTATGTATACTAAATTTTCGTATCTAAAGTTTCGAAAATGTCAAAACAATATATGAGGCATATATAGTATGTGGAGTCGTTAGTTAGTTCGATTGGATTCATTGAAATCGGCAAGAGACTTGCTCGACCTTTGGCTTGTATATAGACTTGGTCGCCGTTAGCTCACGGTGGACCGGAAGCTCTATGTTCTTCTCGACGTTCGTTTGGGTCACTCTCCGTTTTTGCTTTGTTTAGGGCCCCCTTATGTAACTGTGTAGCTCTTATTAGTTTCTGTTGTTGGGTTATTAATGTATCATCGAATTATCTTTGGCCAGAAAAATGTTAGACCGACATGTAAAAGTCCTCCAACAAAAATAAAAGTAATAAAGAAGAGACTAGAGTATTCATGCATTGTGGCCAAAAATCTGAAAAGGTCACAATCATACGTAGACATGTCTCGCATACTACTACCCTTCGAAAAATAAAATAAAATGTCACATGCTTACGGCACTGTTAAAAGTGAGATACTCCATGTGATTTGTTGGGGCCTTGCGGTCTACACAATGTCACGGGTATGGCCAAAACAAGTATGGGTCATTTTGGCACTTTGTTGCTAAAACCCTTCATCATTGTTTTCTTAGTCTCTAATCAGTATAGTCACCAAAGTCCAGGCACGTTTGCTTTCCGTTTTTCAAGTATTTGTGTTCCTCCATTCCTTCCCTCCATTCGCATGCACTGCCTTTTGCATCAAAAGCAAATAAAGCACGTCCTGTTTCACTGCTCCAACATTTTCTTTTGTTGCGACACACCAAAAATAACATAAAGTTTCAAACTCGTTTAGAATTTTTCTCGTTGATAGCTGCATTATTACTGCTTCATGATTTTACATGTTTATGAGTTTAATGAGGTTTGTCATTAATTATTAAATCAAGATACGATCCAAGGTGTATATTTTTAGTATGTAAAATTGTTAGGGTAAGTACCCAATATGTCGCGCCTACTATTTGTAATATCCATTATGTCGCGCTTACGCACTCACGAAAGTGAGATGTTTCGTGTAATTTGATGCATTTTTTTTATTATTAAGTAATTAACAAAATTAATATTTTAATTTTTTATTAATAAATTTTTTTTATTTAATTAGGAGTGAGATAACAAGACCATCTCGTTGACGTTAGCAAGTTAGAATTACACCCATACAGTTAGTATTTGGACCAAGGTCCACAAGAGGTACTTAGCAAAGACAAACTAATCTCTTACCACAAACGCACAAATCCGGAAGCCCCTCAAACATGTCAGCCACAAACTTGTGAAATTTGTGACTCGAACTTTTAATATATAAGTTCCATACTAAGCAGTTCGACCAACTATATCACACTACGCAATTATAATAGAGATCTAGTTAGTTCATTTGCGAAATAAGGGGAGAAAATCTTCAATGCTAGGTCTACTCATAACTCATCTTCCAAGCCAACATCTAAAGGAAAATTCACTTACCTCCCAAGCTATCCAAAAACAGTTGCGATCTTGCAATCTCACTAAATAGCGGTCCGTTCTTTAGGTACAACGTAAACACAGGTCACACTGTCACAGGCCCCGTGTGAGGACATTTTCGTAATTCTTCACCTCTTCAAAGTTTAAAACCCCGCGGGTCCCACCCCCAATCTGCGACTCTCTCTGTCTCTACCGTCGTAGGCCCCACCCTCCCTCCCCTCTTTGTCTCCCCCAAACCAAAACCCACTCCTCCTTTGTTTTCTTTTTCTCCTTCACTTCGAAACCAACGAGAGCCAGAGAGAGGACCCCGCCTTCTTTCTCTTCCTCTACTCTACTCTCTCAGCACAGCTCAGCTTAATAATGGCGTACCGAAACGGCGTCGCGGCGAAGGGCGCGGTGAAGCTGGATCGCCCCGTCGGCTTCCGAACCTCGTCGTCTTTCAAGTCCAAGCTCCCTCCCTCTCCCTCCCCCGGATCCGCCCTCCGCCGCAGTGCTCCGTCGTTGTTCGGCGGCTCTGCTTCTAGTAAAGACGATCACGGAGGTTAATCCGTTCTAAAACTCTAACCCTTGTTTGAGTTTGTTTGTATTGATTTGAAATTAGTGAGGAAAAAATTGAAGTGTTAGTGCTGGAAATGATTTTCGAGCTCGGATTCATGTTTGTGATTAAATGAGAAAATGTAGTATTATTATGTGCGAGAATTGATGTTTGATTTGGTTGTTGTGTTGAATAGTGCCGGGAAGAGTTAGAGTGGCTGTGAGACTGAGGCCGAGAAATGCGGAGGAGTCGGCAGCCGATGCTGATTTTGCGGATTGTGTGGAGTTGCAGCCGGAGGTGGGTTAGGTTGATTTGTTGCATTGCTGTTTTGAAAGTCTAGTTTGCAATGCCGGTGGTGTATGTATGGGTTTAAGTTTTTGGGTTGGATTTTGAGATTGTGGTGCGAGTAAACTTAGTACAGTAATGATGGTTTGATGTTTGTGTTCAGCTTAAAAGGTTGAAGCTTCGGAAGAACAATTGGGACACTGACACCTATGAGTTTGATGAAGTGCTTACTGAATATGCATCGCAGAAGCGCGTCTATGAAGTTGTTGCTAAGCCTGTTGTGGAGGTTTGTATTGTGGGCTCGTGTGATATTTTCCTATAACCTCTTATGTGACATTGTGCAGCAACTCATTGCTTTTTTTATTTTTATCTTATAGAGTGTTTTAGATGGTTACAATGGGACCGTGATGGCTTATGGTCAGACGGGTACGGGGAAAACATTTACTCTGGGACGACTAGGGGAAGAAGATACATCTGATCGCGGGATCATGGTTCGTTCAATGGAGGACATTTTGGCTGATATATCCTTAGAGAATGATTCTGTCTCTGTCTCGTATCTGCAGGTCTGATTTTTCTACTTCTCAACATATTTACTTTTCTATATTCAAAGTTTATTTTTTATTGTTCAGAAAATTTAATGTTGATTCCCACCCCAAAATGTGTAGCTTTATATGGAAACCCTCCAAGACCTACTGGATCCAGCAAATGATAATATTCCCATTGTTGAAGATCCAAAAACTGGAGATGTTTCTGTACCTAAGGCAACTGTTGTAGATATCAAGGACCAGTTAAGTTTCCTGGAGCTGCTAAGAGTTGGTGAAGCTCATCGTATTGCTGCTAATACAAAGTTGAATACTGAATCTTCTCGCAGTCATGCCATTCTCATGGTAAATAATTGACTAGCTATTGTCTATATGCTTTTGTTGTACATATCATTAGTATTTTTAATCTGATGGATGAAAAAGTATCATAGCTTCTTGCCAGTGAACTGTTTGAATATCTTTGACTCAATAATTGGAACATTGATGCTTATAATTTCCTTAGTGCAGGTAAATGTTAAGAGGTGTGTAATGGGAAGTGAAGATCACGTTTCGATTGAAAACGGTGATTCTTCTCACTTGACCAAGCCTTCTAGACCACTTGTCCGGAAAAGCAAACTTGTTGTTGTAGATTTGGCAGGTTCGGAACGCATCCAGAAATCAGGTGGATATCCAACTTGTGATCTGCCAATCTTTTAAAATTTTAAAGATTAAGGTGTTTGTCAGTCTGTATATTGCATGTCCTTATGTATATGTGTATTTCTACAAGTCAATCTCATGATCTGCTTCTCCATATCTTTATATTATGGTCTTTTGCTTGCCACCTGCTGGAGCCTGGAGGTGGGGTGCAAAGTTTAGCTGCTCAGTAACCTGCTTAATAAGTTGCATGGCTAAGATCCCGATAGTTTTATAGTTAGGCATCATTTTCCACTGTTCAGCGCAATTGCTTCAGTATCTGATGCGTCTTTTATTTTGGTCGTTGGTGCAGGAAGTGAGGGACATATGTTAGAGGAAGCCAAGTGTATCAATCTATCTCTTAGTGCATTAGGGAAGTGTATTAATTCTCTAGCAGAGAATAGTAGTCATGTACCATTTCGTGATTCAAAGCTTACAAGATTGCTTAGAGATTCATTTGGTGGTAAGAACCAAGATGTCTTTTTTATCTCTGCAAACCTGATCTCAGCAGAGTAATGAAAAAGAAAAAAGAAAAAAAGCATTTGCTCAGTCTCTCTTTTTTTCTTTCACAGGATCAGCGAGGACCTCACTAATTGTTACCATTGGTCCTTCTCCACGCCATCGAGGAGAGACTTCAAGTACCATACTATTTGGGCAAAGGGTTAGTTATAATATTTACGAGTGCGAGTTGCTGTTATGAGTTATGCTCTCGATATAAGAATACCAATATAAAGTTCTTTGATTTTTAACAGTTAATTAGATAGGCTCCTATTAATCTTTTTTATGAAACATGAACCATTGGTATTTTTGGTAGTCATGCATTCTGTAGAACATTAGAAAGCTACTGTTGTTTGTTATTAATTCTTTTACGAACAGAAAAGCAAAAATGACTATATGGATTTGCAATTTTCATTAAGTTCCTGTCTTGTCTGTACAAGCAGTCCTTTTTCTAGTAATAACCTGGAAATTTGTACATAGTTAGCATTTTTCGATTCTTTGAATATCATTGGATGTGCGATTTCATTGTTGGCAGGCCATGAAGGTGGAAAATATGTTGAAAATAAAGGAAGAGTTTGATTACAAAAGTTTGTCGAGAAAGCTTGAAATACAAGTGGATATGCTTATTGCACAAAGTGAACGGCAGAATAAAACTTTACAGGATGAAGTTGAAAGACTAAATCTAGAAGCAGAAAAACGTATTTCGGAGGTTGAAAGAAACTTTGCCGATGCATTAGAGGTTTGTGGAGTCATTTCTAATGCAGATTACAACTGTCTCTTTAAGTATTAGAACTTTTTTTTTTTCCTTGAAGTATAGAGTTCTTTTGGAACTCTCTTGGTAGAAATGGTACTGCTCTTTGTATTTTTTTTATCTCTGAGTAATGTTCTTCAACAAGTCATCCAAACCTTAATAACTGCTCTAAAAGGATTCTCTCGGATTCCATGCTTGTTTCACAAATAGTTTTTGATTCGTTAATTACTTTGTCTCTGGTGTTTAGAGTTTATTAAGTATTTTCTCTGTCTCTGTAGAAGGAGAGGCGAAAATGCCAGATGGATTATATGGAAGCTGTTAAGAAGCTTGAGGAGAAGTTGGTATCAAATCAGAAGCAAGACCATGAGGGCATGGCCAATGGTAAACGCAGTGGAGAGGTGATATTTCGAAGAATTATTATGTGTTATGATATGTTTTCTTGAGAGACAGTTTTATTCAAGCAACAAGTTCTGTGTTGAGTGTGGTTTTTAGTGTCTTCACTTGTTGGCATCATCATCAGTTGGGACTCGTTTATACTTTCCTTTATTATGCATAGGGATTTATAATTTCTCTCTTTGTCATATGGAATCTATGAATATTCAATGTGCATTTCTTCAGAAGTTTGTAGCGTTGGTGCATGACCATCCAAATTATTCTAAAACACATAATTTTCTGGAGGTTTTATCCATCCAATTATTTGGTCCTTTGCTAAGAAACCCATATCAATTGTCCTACAGAAAGAATACAATAATATAAATCCACATTCATGCATTTTGATCTATGTTGGAATACCAGCTCGTCTGTTGGATATAATTTTGTTTCATGCTTCATATTTAACTTCTTGTTCCACAATTTGGTGTATTGACAAACACTCTAGTGCCTAATTTATTGGATTATCTAGGGTGTTTTTTGGTCTAGGGAACATATTTCCTGCTTTCTTTTATTTATAACATCACAGACCTTGAACTGTTTCCGGACCCATTCCTATGGCCATTCCTTCAATACTTCTGGCAAGAATTGTATGGGAGTCGTCATCGGAGGGATGTCCCAAATGACCGTCTCATTGAGCTTTCGGCTCTCAGATGCTACCGGGTTACCTTGTTATAGCACAAGATCTGCCTCTTGGCTTATGTCGAGTTATTGATATTTGTCTATTTATATATGATTATTAAGTATTATTATTATTTATTTATTTATTTTTAATTTTGCTATTACTAGTATTTTTTAGTAAAAACAGAAAAAGACCTGTGTTATGGATTTCTTTATTTTTCTTCATGTAAACATGATTAAAGTTGGGCCAAATTAAATTGGACTTGATGAACATTGGAACTTATAAACTGGATTCTCTTTCCTGTTCTCTTTATAAACACAGCTGATGCTCTGATGCTTAACCTTACCATCACCTCAAGCACTTGTCCCTCTACTGCTACATTTTCTCTAAACCCTTGTTTCAGTAAGAATAAGACTGCTAGTAATAATAATATATGTTTGTACTAGAATCGTCGGTTTACTTGATGTTGGTTGGTCTGGTTTTTGGGATATGTAGATCTGTGGATGTGACATATATGGGATTTGGCATGTGACAAGATATCATCTCATCATCTTGTGGATTGCCTTTCAGGAAGCGAGTGCGGTGCAGGAGTTGCTCCGAAAAGAAACTCAACTTCGAAAGGAAGCTGAAAAGGAGGTGGAAAATCTTAAAAGTCAACTGGCGCTATTTACACAATCAGAAGTATGTATTTCTTCCCTAAACTAGCATCATCTGGTTTATAGGTTTATTTCATTTCTAAGCATGGAACTAATGTTAGGTTTGGTATTTGTTTTGGTATACTAGGCAGGTGGAACTGCAGAGATTGTAAGGGTTCACAAAATGTTAGAAGAGGAGGCCCAGCATAAGAAGAAACTTGAAGAAGAAATTGTTGTATTACGTAGTCAGCTATTGCAATTGAATTTTGAAGCTGAACAGGTAAGCAATTTATAGAAGTTTGAATAAAAGCTATTTGGTCCTACTTTACTAGTATGGGGTTTTGCAATCTGTACGTAGACCCTACAGTGACTTCTGCCTTCAATCCAATAGCAGAAGTCATTGAGATTTTACTGTCACAAATATAAAAGTTGATGGTTTAGGGTTGCCAAGGTCTAAAGATTTACCCAATATCTGTGTGAAGTTTCTGTTTTTGACAACTGATACTATGTAAAAGTGCACAAAATCTCTTGTTCTAGTACATTTTAGTTGTTTTTACACAATTTCCATCAATATCGGGATTTTGTTCATTTATTTGTTAATGTCTGTGTATCAGATCTTCAATATATTATTTTATTGAATCCTTCTTTTATTGCCTATATCTTGTTATCCATTCTACTAGGATTATCTATGTCATTATATCACAACCAAGATAAAATGTGTCAAAGATTGTGAACAAAAGGGGCATATTTTTCCAAGAATTGCTTTCTTAGTGTCTGTATGTAAGGGAACTATGTTGCTTTTTTTAGGAAACTTTTTTAGGAAACTAAGTGAATAGTTTGGGTTGAAAACCACATATTTGTAATTAGCCTTTAGAATGATCAAAATTTGTTTTGCAGAATCTGATCTCGTTTTTTGCATTTGTAGATGAGGAGCTGTTTTGATAGAGCCGGGCCTGCAAATGGGTATAGTAGTGCAGATTCTTCTATGTCTTCAGTAAGGCATTCATATCCCAGAGACGTTGGGAATGGACCAAAGGCACCTGTTTCCACACTCTTTGAACAAGGTGGTACTAAATATATGTAAAGTACAATATTGCCAGCACATTTCAATCCAGTCATCTCTCATACATGTTTTTTGTCTTTCAATACAACAGTTGGATTGCAAAAGATTTTGTCGTTACTGGAGTCAGAAGATGCTAATGTGCGTATTCATGCTGTAAAAGTAGTGGCCAACCTAGCAGCTGAAGGTGGGTAGATCTCTCTGCCATGTGCTTCTTATGTTTCCGAGTACCACATAGATCCAATTTCCTGCTGCTGCTGCTTGTTTTTTTTTTTTTTTCCAAATCATCAAGATTAGGTGCTTATCTTTACTATACAGCTGATATGTTTAGTTTCAGTATTGTCATCCTGTTCAAATATATAAGGTTCCTTGGAAAGCTGAGCCAGTAGCTTAATTGCTACCCTATTGCTTTTATATTCATGGTTCTACAGTTATGGAAAATTACAGAAAAGTAAATGCTTGCTTGGTTGAAAAGTAAGTTGTGCGTTGTACACTCAGGTTTATCGTTGGTGTGGTTGTACTACTTAGCAAAGACACAATACCTCCACATAGCTATATTTTTTGTTATATTTATTAGTTTATTATTACATCTATATGTGCTTGTATTGCCGGTTGCTGCTACTGAGTAAGCAATTGGCAGTATTCTACTGCAAATGCTTTTCTTTAGGCTCTGAAAGCAGTGAAACATTGTTGGCTACCTAAGTTAATCTTCTGAGTTGCATCTTTAATTTCCTTATCCAAATACATTTGGGTCCTAGGTTTTTATATATTAGTTCTTGCAAAAAAAATATTATATAATAGTGATGATTTGGTGGACAATAAGATATCAGTGTGGTTAGAAACCGACTGATATAACTAATCCATTACTTGACTGTGTGGTTTACAAAATCAGGAGTGCAAATTTCAGTTCTCTATTATATAGTCGTATACTTTTTCCTTCTCAATAGATATATTTTTTTTTTTGTGTTTGTACCAAAAAAAAAGAAAGAGAAGTTTTGTTTTGTGCTCTTTCCTAGAAGTGATGAATCTTGGATTTCTATTGCAGAAACAAACCAGAAGAGGATTGTTGAAGCTGGTGGTCTTACTTCGTTACTAATGCTTCTTAGGAGCTTTGAGGATGAGACTGTTCGAAGAGTGGCAGCCGGTGCAATTGCGAATCTTGCAATGAATGGTGATGGAATAAGTTTTTTTTTCTTTATTTCTTTCTTTATTTTGAGAATTTGGATATGTTATTTAACTTCCGAAGTTTCTTTGCTTCCTCTCTGGCATAGCAGAAGCCAATCAAGAACATATAATGGTTCAAGGTGGAATTAGTTTGTTGGCCACAACGGCAGCTGATGCTGATGATGCCCAAACCCTTCGCATGGTTGCTGGAGCTATTGCTAATTTATGCGGCAATGGTATACCCTTATCTTTTCTTTATATTTAAGCCTCTTTTTTTTTCGTCTTTTTGAATATTTTCTACCTTTAGCTCTAAACGATTCACTGTCGTCCGTGAAACTAAGTCATACGAGATAATTCACTGACATGAAACGGAACAGAAGTTTTTTAATAATCTAACATCTGACGAAGCAACTAATGGGTATAATTTGAGTACATTTATACACGAAATTCCTTCCATAATGGAAAAATTCATTTTCTGTCCCTAGAGCCCACATATTAATCTTTTTTTTTTCTTTTTAAACAGAGAGTCCTTGAACTAAGGTTGGTAAGTTTATGAGTAGGGTTCAGAGGGATACTTTTTATAATTTGGTAATTCTTAAATTCTGTCTTCTTGCCTCAAAATACTTCATATTTTTGTATCGTACCACAGACAAGCTACAAACAAACCTACGGACTGAAGGTGGCATCAAGGCTTTGCTAGGAATTGTAAGGTGCGGGCATCCTGATGTCCTTTCCCAAGTCGCACGTGGAATTGCTAACTTTGCTAAATGCGAGTCCCGAGCATGTACTCAAGGTAAGAACCTGTGGTTCAAACTTGACATTGCCAGTCACTTTGACTGTTACCAATTGTTGCTCATAATCAAAATTGGAATTTGATTATCTTTTTATGCCAAATGAACAAAGTGAGCATCTTTGCTGACCTACTATTAGGGTCTGAATTTCCATTTGATGAGGTTTCTACTTTCAGTGTTTCAATATTAATATGCTGACCTACTTTAGGGATAAAGAGTGGAAGGTCCATCTTGATAGAAGATGGGGCACTTCCATGGATTGTGCAAAATGCCAATGACGAGGCTGCACCTATCCGCCGCCACATTGAGCTTGCACTCTGTCACTTGGCACAGCATGGTATGTGTATCTATCTTATCCTGTGCAATATCTTAAATATTTTATACTTGCTCCTTACATATTGGGTATTTGAATCACAGAGGTAAATGCAAAAGACATGATTAGTGGAGGTGCCCTCTGGGAGCTAGTTCGTATTTCACGGGACTGTTCACGAGAGGACATTAGGACTCTTGCTCGTCGGATATTGAATTCAAGCCCTACCTTCCGTGCTGAACTACGTCGATTACGGATAGACTACTGATTGCCATGGGGATGTGCTGCTTTAGATTTATTTTGTTGTCTCCACTAGGTGAGAGCGATACAGACACATTCATGATGCTCCTGTACAGGCCTGGGCAAGAATGGTGTCAAATTCTTCATCATCGGTTGAATTTCTCTCGCAATTTTGTGTAAAGTAAGCGGGGTTTAAGGTTATGTGTTCTTTAGCTCTGTTTCGCTAGCAACTGTATTTGTTGGTCATCATTGTAGAAGACAAATTAAAGGAATGATCTGTAGTTGCTTGAGCGCGAGTCGAGAATGGCAGCACTTCTCCATGATGTATGATTTATTCTGCTGTAAAATGATGTATTATTTAACTGTCTAAGCAATGATAATCGCCATTCTTTAGTTTTTTGAATGCTGAATCTCATGATTACCATGGTTTTCTCAATGTGCACTCTAACAATGAGCATCCAGAAGATTAGCATTTTTCCCACTCGTCTATTCTCTGTTTCTTGTGAAGAGTGGTGAAGGGTAGAAATTTGCGACGAGTATACATATCATCCCACGTAGCAGGTTCCTCTCTTTTGGCATTTTAGCACAGAATATATCTCAGAACTATAAGAACAGGGCAAAGAGACTTGAACTTCATAAACCCTTGAGGCTGGTTTGGACAAAGAGACTTGGAAGTCTTGAACTTCATAAACCCTAAAGGCATTGACAGTTATATATGGAACGTTGTTATCTGATTAACTTTTACTTAATTCTCTTTGAAGAAGTCTTTAGTGACGACATATGATTAAAGAGGGGACCCTGAACTACTATTATGTTGTGTTTGGATAAAGTAATATCAATTTCCATAGAAATTTCAAAATCATGAGAATTACAATTCCATAATTCTATAAATTTAAATTTCATTAATCAAGAATTCCGTTGTTTGGATTTCCATGATATAGAGTTTTAAAATGACAAGAATTTGTATTTAGACTAACCTCAGTCAAAGAAATTGACAAATGACATCTATTTTATGAGGAATTCAAGTCGGGAATTTAAGTTTCCAAATTCCACGATTATTTTCATGTGGAAATTACTAATTCCACGGGATAAGAATCCAAATGGGGGAAACAATCCTAAGAAATTAGGAATTTTGTTCTAGGATATTCTCTATGTGTGCCTTGGCCTTATGCCAATAGGATATGTAGTTAGACTAGATCTATGTATTCATATCCTTACCATATTGGTATTGTGTAATTCCCTATATAAAGGGCTCCTATCAATGAATAAGATGATTCTCTTGCTATCTCTTTGTCTCTACACTTTATTCTTCATCACGTTATCATGCACTTCGTTCTAACCCTAGAGCCAATAGCCCACCATTTTTTTCCAAACCCTAAAAACCAAACCCTAAAATCGGGCAGCCTTGTTTTTCCTGATTTC
>NC_020497.1:6690750-6692308 GCF_000184155.1 Fragaria vesca subsp. vesca
AAAAAATTAATATATATATATATATATATATATATAAAAACTACACCGAAAGATAAGTATTTCAAGTTTGGCCCCCCGACTTTTCAATTCTTGGCTCCGCCTCTGATATAGGGAGAAAAAGAGCAGGTATTTTAATGGTAGCTAGGTGAGTTACAGCAATCGATCAAGCAATGTGTTGCAAATTAACAATGAGAGTTGGTGAGTTATATACCGCTTACCAGTAAAAACACAACAATATTGAGGAGTTCATTACGTGACAGAGTTTTGTTAGAGCAATTGTGAACCATTATCAATCGGATTACACATTATTCAGTAATAGGCTAGGAGATGTAATTCTTGTACAAAACTTAGATACCAATTTAGTTAAGTATATCTAGACTTAATTGGTTAAGGATTCGTTAATTAGGTTACAATGTAACCAGCTGGTATTCAGTGATACGTTAGGATTCTTTATTATGATTTCTTGATTATTCAGGAATACTTTATGTGAGGATTCTTAGGGTTAATGATCGCCCACTATAAATAAAGGATGTTTTTTTTCAACTGGATATAAATAAAGGATGTTGGTTCATGCTCTTTCTACAACAAGCGGAGCGGATTCAGAGCACCATGGTGCACTTAAACCACACACAGATATTAACAGAACTAACGACGACGTTAGTTGGTTGTTGGTATCGAGGTACAGTGAAAGCCAGGTTTACCATGAGCTTGTGGGAGGCACTTTGATCGAACCAAACTGTTGCTCTCTCGCCTCCTATCCACTGTCCAATTCCTCCATCGCCAAACCAGAAGTTTTTCGACCCGAAATCGGAAGTCCTGCTAATCGAATAAACAAGTTCTGGGTTTAGTGTTTTCGGATCTGGTAAGCTCTACCCCAAAGATGTGGTAGCAATTCCCTCATAATCAATGTTTGCTTAGTGGAAGCACAAGGAAAAAGCGATGGAGCGGCTTTTTTAGCAGAAGGAAAGCTCAGATGCAGCCTGAGAGCAAGGAAGAAGATGAAGCTCTTGGCGCGGTTTCCTTCATCTCCCTCATTGACTTTTCTTTCTTTTTGTTGAAGTCCTATGGACAGTGGGCCCTGTCCTGTGTAAGTGCGTTGCACTATTGCTGTTTTGCTAGAGCCTAGAATTACTAATGACACTTGAAGAAAACATCTTGATTTTTTTTCTAGAAGAAGAAACCCCTTGAATAATTGGAAACATACTATTTATGTTGATTTATTTCACTGTTTCAACTTAAATATTTGTCATATATTATTGTAAGCATAATGTGTTGTTGTTATTATTATTATTATTATTATTATTCACATGAAAAAGGTATCCTCAAGGTCTTTATGCATTTATCTCTTATATGACAGTAATAAGACGACTTCATTTTTAATTTTGCTTTCACATTTGAAAACTTAATTAAATCACTCAAATATCGTGAATACAATTTGTACTAATGTTAAAATGTTAAATGATATGACATCGTCATGTCCAGACCAAATGGATGCAAATATTAGATTTTACAACATAATATAAAGTGAATATCATTGTAATAGGCATGATCATATAGA
>NC_020497.1:6693488-6694651 GCF_000184155.1 Fragaria vesca subsp. vesca
TTATTTTTTACTAAATGATATATACAATTGAAAACGTGAGATAAGATTATTAGTCTGTGTGTTTTTAGAAATATAAGTCTTTAAATAATTAGAATTTCGGTAAATTCAGTATTTACCAAAAACCAAACCAACTTTTTCGGTATTTCTCGGTTTCAGTTTTTTTGATTTCGATTACCAAAATTCGGTTTACCAAATCATAAATTTTCGGTCGGTTTTCGATCGATTTGGTATTTACCAAACCAAGTGGCAGCCCTATATATACCTATTACTAAGTGTATGTAACACATGTATACATTGCTATGTGTCCGTTTATAAATTTTTACATTGGATAGAACAAATTATATGTGGTCTTTGTCTTATTTATTAATTATATGAAAAACTATATCTTTCAAATTCATTGAGTTTAGAGTAAATAGGCCATGAACCATTTATGTTCGTAATTATAATATTATGAAAAATCCAAATGATTTTTTTTGTTGAAAATTTTCAGAATTAATCTACTCATAATGAACTATTTACTCAAAGATGAATATGTCGATATGTGACTGAAAACTTGAAACAAAAGACTGTTAGTTTCGTATTATGAAGCTAACCGGTTAGCTCTAAAGCGTTTCTGGTAAGTAACATAAGTTTTTAAAGAAAAAAAGGCAAGGTTTATGTTATTTAAAAAAAAAAACTTTTTTCTATTTACGGCAGTTATATATTTCAATGTTTAGATTTTTCTTAAAATTACGGCTTGAACCCACAAAGGAAATTATGTATAATAAGTTTCTAAAATTATAAAAGTCAATAGAAAATAAGATACTTTAATTTCAACTTTTTGTAATGTAATTATTGTAGTTTGCAATAAGGTGTTAACGAAGTTCATTTAAGGAAATAAATTAAAAATAAATTAGATCATTGTTCCTTGTTTGAACCAGGCACCCAATAAACAGTCCTTGCACTTATGGACTTTCCATCATTCGTCCGCATATCCAAGCAGGGTAAATTTGATCAATTGAATATTAGCATTTATGAGTTTTACTGTGTTGACCATTATTCATTTTTTTAATACTCTTAACAGTGTTAATATCGGTGTTAGTGCCATGTAAAAGCTAGATTTAATGAACGGTTGAGATTAAATTTTGACACTTGGTTCACTTATACCTTGGTGCATACAAGAA
>NC_020497.1:6694755-6705340 GCF_000184155.1 Fragaria vesca subsp. vesca
ACTATTATCTATTATTAATAAAAAACAATCACCTATCTAAGACTTAACCAAAAGACTAACAGAAAGCACATACCTCTTCATTGAGGGAATGTAATAAACACTATCAAAAACAAAAAATCCAAAGCCTGAATCCAATCTTAAAGTTCCTATAGCCTTGAGTACTGCAACTCGCGTCTCATTGCCAACACAAATCTTGTTAATACATCACGCCTTGGTTTTCTCTTTTTTATGAATCTGTGCATTGTATTAGTAATGTGTAAGGGACTACTATATATACCTGAGTCTAACCAATAAGTATGGGGCTCAATGTTAACAAAATTAACTTCTAATGAAAATGTTTCTAAACGATTACAGAGATTAGTTAATCTAACCTGGTTTTTGACTAACAATGCTTTAAATCCGTTGCAGTCTTTCTTCATGTGACCTACTTTCTAAATGATTAAAAGAAGGTTACATGAAGAAGGATTGCGCTGGTTTTAAAGCATGGCTAGAGAGAAAGAGTAAGATAATCTTTGTAAATCGTTTAGAAACATGTTGTTAACATTGTGCCCCGGCCCATACTTATTGGTTAGACTCGGGCAGTTCCTTACACATTACCAATACTATGTAGGGATTCATAAGAAGGACTTTGTCTATTGTGCCGAACGGTATGACATACATACACTGATACAAATAAAAGC
This sequence comes from Fragaria vesca subsp. vesca, assembly GCF_000184155.1. NCBI lineage: Eukaryota > Viridiplantae > Streptophyta > Magnoliopsida > Rosales > Rosaceae > Fragaria > Fragaria vesca. Next base: position 6,695,436 of record NC_020497.1, read on the forward strand.
ACGTGCTTTGCACGCGACAGTTAGGTGTTATGTTTTGAAAAAATCTACCTTCAAAGCATGCTACATAACATGCCGTCCGGTATAATAGAATTTCCCTCATAAAAAAGAGAAATGAATTCAACATCTGTGTTGGCAATGAGATGCGAGTTGAAGTCAACGCTATATAGCAACTTTAAGATTGGATTTCGGCATTGAAATTTTCTTGTTAATTTTGAATAGTGTTTATTACATTCCCTCAATTAAGAGGAATTTGCTTTCTGTAAGCTTTTGGTTAAGTCTAGATGCGCGCTGCCTAAAGTGATGCCAATTGCAAAAAGATTGACTGAATAGAGAATTCACCAAAACTAGATGTTACTAATTAAGTTTACTAGCAAATAACATTCGAAAGGACACAGATTGCATCAGTCACGATAACTAATGCGATTAACAACAGGATTAAGTTTCTATTTAATTAAGCTTCTGTAAACTTTTAGGTCGTGATGTTGAAAGAAAAAGGCAAGAGGTCAGATTATATAGAATATTGATAGTTTGCACAATTGCACTTCAAAGAAAAGCATGATAAGGAGCTTAGTTTCATCATGATGATCGAACTGGAAAGCCATTCTGTTAATTATATATATGAATTATCTCAAGAACAGTCACAATTAACATGTATTCATCCATGAAAGGCTCTTCCAGCTACGTGCTTATTTGTCTACATGTCTCTCATCTAAATCTTCTTTAAGACAATATATCAGTTACAGAAATAGTAATGCAAATGTGCATAGTGTAAGGAATATTATCTAAAGCCAGATTCCAATTCCTTGAAGACTATGATGTGCCATAGAGTAAAATCCAACTAGCTAATGGTTGCTCTGTTGAGTAAAAGAGAGACATTCACCAAAATGGGTGAAGAGAATCTGGAAAATGTATGATCATGAATGGCAGAAAGAATCCAAAGAAAACCAAAGTAGGATATTTGGGTACTGGCGTGAAATCGCAGAAGAAGTAGAGCTAGCTAGCTAGGGTTTCGAGCTTCGAGCATCCTTCTCCTTTATAATATTTACTGATGACCTTTAACTTTCTCTCTGCTTCGTCCCCTGCATCACTTTCACTTCTCGATCTGGTGCCAATGAGATAGCAGAGAGAGAGAGAGAGAGAGAGAGAGAGAGAAGAAGAGGAGGAGAAAAGAGAGGGAGAGTTTAACGCTTGCTTGGTTGAGGCCTCTGTTTTGTTGTTGTTGCCTCGAAAAGGAGCTTTTACAGAGAGCTCTGCACGTGCGACCCAATACCCAATGCCCATCTTCCCTCCATAATATTATAAAAACCCTAACAATAACCAGTCACACTGTCACAGAGAAAAAGAGAGAGAGAAAGCCCTAGCATAGATTGCTGATTATTAAGCCCTCCCCCATAATTGAGGCATCTCTCTTCATTTCTTGAAGAAAAAGACTTTTCCATTTCCAACCAAACCTTGAAACAGTCACAAGAACTTAAATGTAAGCAACAAACAGCTTCAACAGCAACAAATTAAGATGACTGCAACAATGACAATGAAGATGATGATCGATGATTTGCCCGAAAAAGAAGAACAGCCAAGGAAGTAGTAGAAGAGGAAGGTGATGTTGGTGAAATCAAATGTGCGAAAATGGTAAGACAAGGTGTCTTAATCTAATAATGATAAATTGTAACAGAGAAGGCCACAAAATTGAAACTAAGAACTAATTATTATTCAAAAATACTTTAATTAAGGGGTCTTGTAACATAGAGTCATAGACTAAAGACCTATGATTTCCTGTTAATTTGCTGCAGAAGTACAAGGAAAGAAATGAACAGAAAGAGAGACAGAAAATTAGTACTGAAATCCAATGCCAACCTTTGAAACTTGAAACTTGTTGAAAGCTGCTGCTTCACCTCTAAGCTACAATATCACTTTGCGGTGAATTCAAAGTAAACTATTCATGATCCATCCAGAAAAACCAAACCCACCAAAACTCATGATCTCTTTTGTACATCCAGCTAGCTAGCTTCTTCAGATATCAAACCCCCATCCACGAACAATTAACACCTTTCAACTAATTAATCAAACATAAGACTAAATTTTATAGAAGGAGAAAAAAGGATAAGAAAAGGCTGTTTAATTTGAAAGAAAAGAAGGACAAGGAGTGAGTTCGAAATCGGAACACAGTGAGGGATGATGATAATGATCTTCAATAAGGAGGACGAGCTGTGCCCCAGTACGCCTCAGAAGGCAATTGAACTGAATTTAGAAGATTTTGCTGCATCCCATGAAAGAGTGAGGGAGGAGGTGATGAGTTATTAGCATCTTGCAACATCTGCTGCTGCTGCTGAACTTGTTGAACTTGCGACTGTTGCTGCTGCTCTCCTCCGCCAATTCCGGGGGAGCCAAGGGGCCCGCTCCCCGGCATAGGCGTCACTGCCGTGGCGTCCTCCTCCTCGAGGGGCAGTCTCTCGTAAGCAGCATTACCGAAACTCGCTGCCATAATGACCACAGGGCCCGAAGCTAGTAGCGGGCCTACGACGCTGCCCCCGACTACCTGTCCCTGCCCGCCAGCCAGGTAAATGGTGAGCCCTGACGCGGCAGGCGGGGCAGGTGGGGGCAGGAATGATCCCGAAAGGGAAAGAATTTCGAACCTGCCGTGTAAGGTGACCACAGCCCCAGGGGAGGCTGGCTGGCGGAGGGTTACATTTGTGACGGTGCCGCTGCCGCTGAGAATGCAAACGCCTCGCTGTCTCCGGCGTGCGAAGGTAGAGACAGAGTCCATGATGTCGCAGCCGTTGGCGACCTCCATGACGTGAGAGCGCAGCGCGTTGGCGCTGTCACGCGTGATGATGATGGGGGGTTTGGCCTTGTTCTTAGAGCCAGCCGGTCGGCCACGAGGTCGTCTCGTGATCTCGCCGCCTTCTCCGCTGTTGGACCCACCGAGCAGATCCTTATTGCCATCCATCGAGTTCGGCGTGTTGCCGCCGGAGGTGTTGTCGTCCCGGTCGCGTTTCATTCCGCGGTGGCGGTTTAGGCCGCCGGAGCTGTTCTGCTCGTCTTCAGAATTCTGGTGGTGGAGGAGGTGAGGGTGGTGTTGGAACTGATGATGAGGGTGGTTTAGATGAAGATCTCTTGTTAAAAACGGAGGCGGAAGTGGTCGGCCGTGTGCTGCAACCGGATCCATATCTAACTTCCACTTCTGATCTTCAACAAAAGAATCTCCTGAGTAGCTAGCTTGACCTTGCTCGTTTCTCTAGCTCTGTTTACTTCACCTAACTGACCAAAATCAAAAGCACCCACCAAGTTATTGATAGAGCATGCTTTCTCTTGTTCCTCTATGCATCATGAACATGATAGTTGGGCTGGCTGAGAGTTTGGGGGAGGAGATGAAGAAACTGAGTAAGAGACGAAGGAGCTAGCAGAAGTGAGAATTGAAAAAGGGTGGTGTTTAGTGATGTTTACTGTTTGGGAGACTGACTGATTGATTGATTGAATTGGCCTTTTTGGGGTTCTGGGATGGAAGACTTTGAGGGAGAGAGAGATAGAGAGAGGGGGTGAGTACTGTTAGTACTTATGGTGTGTTTGGGTATGTTATTGTAGTTGTTGTTGGGTTAAGGTGGTCTGAGATGGATTAATATTTAGGGTTAGGTCTGAGGAATTATATCGATGGGATTGGATTGAATGATAGGTTAGATGCCATTTCAGGCTTCGCAGTACGTTTTTGATCGATTTTGGTTTTTAAGACAGCGTGCGCATAGGCGGAGTGTGGGTCCCGCCTTCCTCTTCCTCCTCCTCTTCCTCTACCTTTGTCTCTCACTCGATTCCTCCTCCTCCTCCCATCTGGACCCCACCACCGGTACCCCATTGCTCTCCCTCGCTAATTTCATGTCGTTTGTGAGTTTTGTCTTTAGCAGCTCATAATTACCATTATAAAACTTAATTAATTGGAAAGAGCCTATCTAATTAAGCTTTACTCTTGTGTGCGTATAATTATATTGAGCTACCACAACATCACACTTATAATCTGCAAGTTCATCAGGGTGTTCTTGCTGCTGCATATATTTCTGTTCTATCCCTTCTCTTTCTTATACCAAGATTTGATTAATTATTTACACTTGGCTAATTAATTAATTAGCCAGCAGCAGCAGCGCGCTTAGTTAATTGTTGAAAAGACTAAGTTAATTAACATTTGATTCTTGATAATGACTTTTCTCTCTGCAGAAACGAAAATCTACAAAACTTTTAGGCCTCAGTTTCATCGATCAGTACTACTTTAAAAGCCAAAAGATTGAATATATGTAATACTTGCTGCTCGATCATCATGTTTGGACCTTTCTTCGATCTCAGTTCTACACTGCAACAATCTTCTGCATGAGTCTGTTCATGCCTTATATTATATATCTCAAACCTCTTACTGCTCGATAGAGAACTATATTTATCAATATGGAATGAGAAACACATGCCTAATACCAGAACACATGCATATATATTGAGCTAGCTGCTTAATTTCTTCACTGCTTAACTGAAGCTTAAATTGAAAATCTTAACCATGTCAGCTTAATTTTGTACCCAACAGAGTAAACCCCGCAGAGAAGCTAGCTCTTGTTCCTAATCTTCACAACTCAGTTAAGCTTCTTCCCCTAGCTAATTCCTAAACTATTAGAGTACTGGGGCTTGTATGATGCCTGTGGAGATCTGCAACTACTGGTGCAGTTTCATAATGGAACGAAGAGAGAACTGGGAGTAGTACTAGAGGCTTCTACTGAATCTGCGAGCATGTGAGTCTGTGACACAAGGACAGGGAAGAAGAGGCCGCGCGGGGTGGTTTTGTCATTTTGCGGGTCATGGGAAATTGTGGCTGGCGGGGCCCTTATCCCGAACAGTTCGGGTCAGGGCGTGTCTCAAGGGCGACTCGATCTCCTCCCCTCTTTCTTTCTTAAAAGCCTTCAAAGTTTTCTGTTCTCTGCTTGTTCTTAGCTAGCTAGGGTTTATGATGATGATGATGATGATGATCGTCTGTGGGGGCAGCCGGCCGTTCGATTTTGGCTTTGTTTTTCTGGTGACGTGGCACTCCCCCCCGGCTCCTTCCCACTCTCTCTAGTCTCTATCTTATCTCTTATTCGACTCGTATTTCTTCCCATATTACCTCAGAACCACATCACCTTAAGCGAGCTGGTCATCTAACTTTGGCATGTAACTTAATCCTGATTATCCTTGGTTATTATCAAACAGATTTGTCATTAGCTAGGTTGAGTTTTGATTAAGGGTCCTAATCCGAATCCTAATCGTTCATACAGGTGGAGTACGTACGTATGTATGTGTGTAGAGTATATTTGTCTTATGGCTATGGTGTCCATATGTCTATATCCTGGTTAATTGCTTGATCGAATACGATGCTATTTTTACACTTGCAGTTCAAATTTTACTTTCACATTAAGCAAGGCACTAAAATTGACCAAATTCATCTAGACCGCAAAGTTAGAATTTGGCGATCGCGATTAGAGGTCATATTCATTTAAATTGAAGTGGATTAGAAACATATACTAGCTGGGTTTATATAATTAAGTGCTCACTTTAGTTGAAATGTTGAACTATGTATTTAATTAACTGTGATCATGAGGTATGAAAAAATTAAGAAAAATTACACAAGATGACTGCATCAAACACAAAGGAATATGCAATAGTGAAACGATGATAGTCAACCCCAAAAACAACTAAAAGTTAGAGATAAGATATGGTTGACTTGAAGCTTATTCTGATTAAATTCTACATGAGACCGTTTGGATAAGTTCGATTAGTTTGAGTTCCCTCAAAGCTCGATTAAGGAGACTTTTTGATGTATTATTATTGGTTGATGAGCTATATCACTGTGTGCTTAATAAGCATCCAAATCTTTCTAATACACGACCATTATGTCAAACTAATTTGGCAAGTGCAATCAAATCAGGATCGATATGTAAGAAAACGTCAGGTAGTCGATCATGAGGTACAACTCCGACTATTGGTTCCCTCATCTGTCAAGAAGCCATTTCCAGCTTTGCTAGTTAGCTAGTCTTGCTTTAAGTTCAACTTTTCTCTCGCGGAATTTCTGGAAACTAGTACACCACCTTCCAACCAAAGTAGCTAGTGTCCCATGCTTCATGCCTCTCGACATACATACAACTCGTGCAATGACTTTCGTTTTTGTTTTTATTTGTACATGTAATTAGTTCCGGATAATTTAATTAATAAGAAAACTTAATTAATTCGAACCTAAGTCAACTTCCTCGTTAGCTTGTCGAGTATCGTTTAGTTCAGTGTTATAGTCTGTCTTTTATAACGGAGAGATTATGAGTTCGACCTACCATTAGCAAGTTGTTTTACTGTATCAATTTACTAATTATGTAATAAAAAATAAGATTCTCTCACTAGATGTGTATGTGCTCGCCCAAACGTATGCAGCTCCTTGATAGGCCAGGGTAAAGAATCCAAAGGTTTAAGCTAAATTATCAATGTTTAGTACTACTGTCTTATATTATTTTTATCATATAAATAACTCAAATGTTATAACTAGTGTATAGTGATGAGTTGAACTCATAACCTCCTACTTACAGTTGAGAAACTATAACATGCATTAGACCAAATAGTACTTAGCACTTGATCTCTTGTAAACTTTTGGTTACTATTATTCGCAGGGCCGGCCTTGGGCCAAGACGAGCAAGACCCAAGACTAGGGCCTCCAATTTAAGGGGGCCTCAATATATATTATATGGTGTAAATATATGACATGGGGATAGATTTGGTTTAGTGGTAAGTAGTAAACATGTCCCCCATTACCTGGGTTCAAATCACGCAGGTCAAGTTCTTTTTTTCATTTTTAGTTTCTTAGTTTTTTTTGTCTTTTTTTTATTTAGTCATTCATATAGTTTTACATCATTTACCGTAAAGTAATTCATCAAGCTATTTTTCTTTCAAATCAAGTAATAACCATTTTCATATCATTTAATATATATATATATATATATAATGATTGAGTTAATGAAAATGGTCCTTATATATTATGTTAATTTTTTTTGCCGAACATTTATTATGGGGCCTCAAAAAAATATTCGCCTATAGCCTCCGGACACACAGCCGGCTTTGATTATTCGTACAACTATTCATGCTTAATTATATGCTCCGTCTCAAACTATTTATCTTCATTATCGATTTAGATTAAGTGATAATTGACAAAGGCTTCTCTAAGAACAATTTTTCCATGACCTTTCAATAAAATATTTTCTTTAGAAAAACAGATAAGAAGAATATTGGGTGAAATTATACTTCATGTATTTTGATTTCTTTGTTTACATATTTTGCAATAGTTGGTGCAAAAGAAGGAATAGCTAGCATGCGGCCCATGGAACATAAATGATATATACATTAATACATATAAGGGATCGACATGGATACAGTTTGACTGCATCGTCAAAGGTGCTAGTGTAGTTTGAATGGCAAACCACAGCGTGTGGGCGTGAATGAATCCAATCCAATCAATGAATGCGAGAGAGAAAGAGGAAGACAAAGGGGAAAGGTGGTTTTGAGTGCTCTGATAGAGAGTGAGAGAGAGATTTGCGACGTCCTTCCTATGTGCTAAAGTGGTATAGCTATCTATTAGCTTGATTGCTGAGGATGCCGAATGGTCGAATGGAATGAAACCCCATCTATGTTTTGCTGGTCTGATTCTTAGTTTGGAGAAAGGTCGAGAAGGAAGAACATGAGTGGATGGATAGAGACGACTAAGAGTGGTGTTCTACTGTGTGGGGTGTCATTGTGTCTCTCACACGAGCTGCGTCCCATGAATAAGAAACCCTAGGTTGCTCTGTCTATATATACGAATCTTACACTTGTTAAACTATGGGGTTCGTGAGTTGTAAAACAAACCGGTCATCCTTCCTAAGTTTGGTTAAAGGAAATGGCGGTCTCTTTGTCCTTCCCATATGAAGAGAAAGAAGAAATGAAGATGGGAAAGTGAGTCATTAGAGTTTGAAAGGAACAACTTTTCCACCTAGCTTGAGAATCTGGCGTCACGAGGCGTCTGAATTATAGTCTGGAGAAGCGTACGTCCTCAGTATTTCATTCGTTTTTACTATCCTAAAAATGCAGGAAAAAAAAAAACAATTTTTCTTTTTTGATATGGTTATTTTCATGAACCAAACGAGACCTTAGGTTAAACTACGAAAAACAATAAAAACCGGTTGATTTTGCCTTTATATTGCAATTATTGCAGCTAAGTTTACAAGAACATGGTGCCTAACTGATTTAGTGCGGTGTGTGACGGTCGCATGTCAAGTATAATATAGTGGCGTCAAGATGTAGACTAAATAATCGGCGTTTGTACTCTGATGTCAAAACCAGTTGAGAGTATTAATGTTGATAGAGTTACGTTATGTATGTATATAATATATATACTTGCCGGAAATGCCATAAGGATCAGAGTTAGCATTTATAGATCGGTGTTGAGGTTTGTTGCTTTCTTGATTTCTGATGTATAACTGGTGTGTATCAGTTATAGCATTGAGACGTCGTTGGCTCTTACTAAGAGGAGTACGTTACCGGACAAGCGCTTAGAGGCATGTCCAAGTATCTGAGCTTCCCTCTGCAAGTTCCTCCGACGTACCAACCATCAGAACCATCGCATGGCTGGAATGATATCACATAGAATGTGTTATACGTCCGACGATAAGCCGTATATATATACTTGTGTATCGGTTTAGACATCCCTCACATTTCAAGCAATTAAACATGATTTCTTGTATTCGTTCTTTTTTGTCAACGGATCGAAACATTTCAAACACCAATCCCATTACTCTCGATAATATTTGAGTTGTTTCTCCCTTATGTCTCACATCGATTTCGCTTGTAAAAATACACGAAAAGGTTCGAACACATGAACGGAGATAACCCCTAGCTCCTTAATTTCATCATTGTTCTTAAACTTGTCCTTCATTATATTCTTTAGACATGAAAAATGCGACAGAGAGGATTCCTCCATAATAAGTTGGTCTGTACTAAAACTACACCTCTTCTTACGTTTGTGGAATACAATAGGTGTCACTCTCACCCTTTAAGCTTACAAATTCATGGATGAATCCAAGCTGGCCGGTTCTTCTTGCCAGAGAAAAAAGAGGGAGAAAGAGACAGATCAACAGAAAATAAACAAAGAAATTGTAGGGCTTGTAACTGGCAGATGAAGAATCTAAAGGGGGTCGACTCCTTCATCTCTGGGACAACTGGTCCACCTTCTCCATCAGACCATCACCAAAATTTTGGCCACCGGCCCTTCTCTCTCCCTCTTTCTGTAACAAACAAACAAGGATCGACGAGACGACGTTCTTAATATACGTATAATACCGAAAAACTGGTTATAATTCCTTGCTCTCTTACCCCTAAGAAACAAACAAAGAAAAAGTTGCAGTTTAAAAGAAAATTGATATATAGAACAAATTAAACATCGTTCTCTTATGTTATAAGGTGTAAACGACGTATACATATATACTTGAAGCCACGTACGAACCAACTCTTTAATTTCTTATATATGCACGTAAAGTCTTATCATGTTCATCGGCAATAACCCCTTCTACCAATTTGCCATTAATCCCATCTTTTCTTTTATATGTGAATCGAAGTCCATTTGAATTTGATTCAAAGGTATGTTGTCATCTTTCACTAACTCACCTGTCAAATCTTGAACTGAAAGAACACACCACCACACCACTCAAAGTTCTCATTTTGCAATACATCTATACTATATATTCAACTTAATTATTAATGAGAAATCAGAAGGAATTAAGCATCATACAGCTCCCTTTCAAAAAAAAGCATCACACAGCTCTATAACGAATGAGGTAAGTCGACAAAGTTTTGCCAAACAATGGGAAGATGTTTATTAATCAAGAATAAAG
>NC_020497.1:6706802-6707748 GCF_000184155.1 Fragaria vesca subsp. vesca
TCTCTCTCTCTCTCTCTCTCTCTCTCTCTCTCTCTCTCTCTCTCTCTCTCTCTCTCTCTCTCTCTCTCTCTCTCTCTCTCTCTCTCAAGATAATACTGTTTAACATACCAACTATGCCATTTGACGGTACGACAACCCAATTCTTATAAGACGTACATATATTTGGTGTTAACAAGATTATGAGTCAAAACTTAAATGCTCTTATTATTGGTCAGTCACACTATCCACAATCTTCATCACTCAGCGACACGCGCCTCTAAATTCGTCTCGACCGCGATAGTCGAGAGAGTAGGGAACAAATGTTGACCTTCTTATGTAGATTGCAGGCATATGCCACCACACCGCCGAGAGATTAAGTGTACGATTGTTAACTTGATGCGAGTATATGAGTCATATCTAACGATTGTTGGCCGAGGAAGGAACTATTCTCAGCCAATGATTCGCTACCTTATGTCGAAGGACTCTATGGTTGAATGTCGGGTGAATAAGGTGTATGTACGTAGAAGTGATGGTATATGTAAATCCAAATCGTTTAGCTAGTTTCAGAGTTTAAGTCGAGGAATCCAAATAAAAGCAAATAACAAGCAAACTAAATTTGTATTGTGGGTAACCAACGACCTTGTCTGATCAAACCACACTCATCGGCCTGGCCTTTAACTGAGAGCATTTTTAACAGACTCTCTACTTTAACTCCTTAGCTATTTTAGAGAGCGTGTTTAGTTTTTCTTGATATTTTAGAAGCTCCAGGAGACTAACCAAATTTGAGCTATTATAACTTTTAGCTATAGCTAGCGAGATAACTCAAATAATGTTAGTTATAATTTATTACATTCCTTTTAAGATATTTTAGGTGATATATAAATACATTTAAACTATTTAATCTTTATTTAAAAAATAATATTAATGTAATGCTAGCTAAATAGAGAGCATTGATGCATACATATTT
>NC_020497.1:6708994-6722278 GCF_000184155.1 Fragaria vesca subsp. vesca
AAAAAAAAAGAGAGAAAATACGGAACTTAAATAAACAAGGATCTACCTGAGCTTTTAAAGATAACCATTTTTGATTAAGTGAAATGACTAGCAGTTGATTCGATCATGTAACTTATAGGACGTATTTGATTAACTAGCTTAAAGGTAGTTTGTTGACTGGATATAGCAGATATAACATATACATACGCATATAATTTTATTGACCCTACCCTTTTTTTTTTTACACCCATATTTTGGATTGTTGCAGTCTTTTTAGATTAATCAGTTAGGGTAGCTAACAAAATATTGCAATCATTCTGGGTAACGTTATAATTTAGTAAATAACAGCTCATTCCACACAATTGAGATATTATCCGTTTTAGGCCTACCGTCCTTCACGGTGGAGCAGCGAAGTGGTGAAGAGGAAGAGAAAGAGGCTGCTTGATCTGTCCTGAGGCTGCTTATTGAGACATTGATCAAAGAGGGGGAGAAGATTGAAGAAGACGGAGGTGCCCTACATGATCACGAAACTGTTTTTGGAAATCAAAGGCAACATGGCGTGGCGGTTGCTGTTAATACAGAACAAGCCTATGGATCGGAGGAGGTGAGAAGTTTCAGAGCGGAGATTGACATGGGGTTGGAGGTGGTCCGGAGGAACTGCGGGGTTAGTAAGAAGTGGCAGCAGGGATATAGCAAGACCAAGTACGACTGTATGATGCCATCTAGTTAATTAGCATTGTGCAATTTGGGTCTCACATTCTGAAATTGTAGATTGATTTTCTTATATCTAATTATCCATCTTCAGTTATCGTTGCTTATTACCAAAAAACAATATCACTAGTTTTCTTGAGAATTCTACATTTTCAGTGTCGACACTAATAACGTACAGATGCCGATATTAAAAGTTTTAATTGTAAGAATTTGAAGATTGAGTTTTCTTCATCCACTCTGTGCATGCATGCTTCTTAAGAGTCCCGCAAGGACGAGCTAGCTGCCATGCAACTCCGTACTTTCCTTTGCCGTTTACTCATCACAACTAGTCCTGATTTCAAATCTTAAGCTGCTTGTGTAGACCTGGCAAAAGAAGCAGAGGAGAAATTAAGAAGGGTTGAATTGGAGTACGTACTGCTATATAGAGCAGAGTAGTGAATAAGTAATATTGCAACTTATTATACAACACTGTGATATGAATGTAGTTGCCTTGCATTATTGAAGATTCCGAGCAGGGAGTGTGGCTTTGGGTTGATGCCAACATTTTTGGAGCCTCCTAACAAAGGGATTTACCTAGAAGTTTATTTGTGAACCCTAGATTTATGCCAGAATGTGTATTGATCTCTTTTGATACGTTATTCTTATCAACTTTTCAGTGGGTTATTCATATTATACTATTTGTAATCTCTTCGATCAAAATAGCTATTAACATTTGTTCAAACTTATTCATATCCGCTCTTGAGACCTTTTTAAATCAAGTCACCAAGTTAAACATAAACGAATTTGAAAACCTTTAAATCTGCACTAAAATTAACCGAAACAGTTGCTCGTTCCAGCCAAAAACTAAAGCCGATAGACACCCAGACCTCCCATATATCAACAAATCCAAACAACCTGTGGATGACATGGTAACAAATAGAAGCCATGTAGCTAGGCTTCTTGTTTGAAGTGCCAAGTATGCCAATCTTATCATGACTCATGAGAATAAGACTACCATATGTATCACTTCTTTGTTTCTGTTCTTTTCTTGCAAACATCACACAAGATAAGAAGAAACCTATCCGATCAAACTAATCCCTGGTATTTGGACAAAAGATTGAGGACCCAATTGGACAAGAATCCAAGAAATCATTGAGTAAAAAGAGGGAGTAAAAAGGGATTATATTCCTAAAGGTTTTTTTTTTTTTTTTGTTAATTTGAAGACGTCTCTAAGACTAACACAATCAATCAACCCTCTTAATCATCTTCATAGTTCATACAAAACTATTGCTAATTACATGATTGCGAAGTAGACCTGATGAAGATAAAAAGAAAACAGGAAAAAATAAAATTTAAAAAAAAAAAAAACCCTAAAATTAAGTTCAACATGATCTTGATCAACTTACACATTTCTGGTCATCATCAACCTAAATTCTTCAAAATCCACAACCCCATCCCCATTCCTATCAACCCCTTTGATCATTTGCTTACACTCTTTGAGACTGATTCTCTCACATCCAAGGCTGACCAGCACCCTCCTCAACTCCTTGGCGGAAATCTTCCCATTCTTATCAGTATCAAATATAAGAAAAGCATCCATGAGATCATCACCCCCATCGTTACCACTACGCTTTGTATCGTTAGCACTCACAGCAGTCATGAACTCATCCAAGTCAATGAACCCGTCTCCATTGCAGTCCATCTCTCTCACCATCCCTTCGGCTTCTTTCGCAGCCGCCGACTTGTTCTTGTACCCGAGGCAGCAGAGAACTTCACTGAGCTCCACCGGAGAAATCTTCCCGTCCCCGTTCGCGTCCATCACCTCAAACACTTGCTTGAACTGATTTGACACTTCCATGGCCGCAAAAGACGATGCAGCAGTCGCCGGTGCATCCAAGTTGGAAGACCTTCTTCTCTTCTTTCGAAAGCTCTTGCATCCACTAAACGTGCACCGCCGGAGAGCCGTCAAGCAAATCCTAAAACAACTCATCCTAAAGCAAATTTCTATGTCTGCTTCAAGAAACGAGATAGAAACTTTTAACCACTATAGCTATGAAACTCAAATTGAGAAGAGCGGTTGATGTGCATGGCTTCGAATAGTGTGTGTGTGTGTGTATATATATATATATATTTGAGAGATATGAGAGAAGTACAATTCTATGTATCTATCTCTAGGGAGTTGGGACCGAGTCCTTTGTAGTTGATCAGGTCAGGTATGGTGGATGCCAGCTGAGGTAATGATTCGAGAAGAGCCGGCATGTATCTCAATATGTCTTTTCACTCTCAAAAGCTCTTGTGGTCTCCGCAACTTGAGGATGATATGCTTCTGGTTGTTGCTTTGTGCCAATCATTTAAGTTCAATAGTTCATACCCTTTGTTTCCTCAAACAAGTTCACTAGTTCAGAATACCTTGCTACAACAAGAGATTATGGGTTAAGGAAGAGCTTCTACCTCTACTTGTTATATAACTCGATCGCGAAATGTTGTAAGCTGCAGCCTACAGGACCTCAGCTATATCCGTAGCAACAAGCATCGATAACCATAAGCAATGTGCATGCACCACCCTACGGAAACAAAACCAGAAAAGAATACAAAGTGTATATGTATTCACAGAAGGCCACTTTCCATAGAAACAATTTCATTTATCAAAGACGGTAGAACAATGTGACTGGCATACAACAGCAAAACTCCTGAAGAGATGTATAAATTCTATTGGAGCTCTATTGTCAAATAGACTACAGAAGATTTAGAAACACTAATCAACCAATCCAAAACATTGCTAACTCTTCATACACTACCAGACTATATTTCCGTAAATGATTAAAAAAGGAAGATGAAACTACAAGAATTGGGGCACAAATTATCATACATATCAAATTTTATGGTGCTATCTCACCGGCTCAACATGATCGGAGCAGAACGGGACCGACTGATGAGCTGAGCATGTCACTGAGGGCAATCTGGACCTCATCAGACCCATGTTCACAACTTATCAAGGTTGCAAGCAGTGGGAAGAAATGAGACAAGTTGTGTTCAAATGAAGTCTCTCCCAAGCAACAGATGGCCTGGAGAGTTGCCACAATAAGCGGTGCACGTGCAGCCAATTCTCTCCGTCGCCCAGAACCTAGAGGAATCAGCCAATGGTGCTGCTGTCCATTAGATGATTCAGATATCTTCCCAGAGCTAGCGGCTTCAATATAGAACTGTAGAACCTCCTTGCAAAGTTCCACAACGTGGGACTCTACCTCCACCTCATCAAATCTTGGAGGCCTGTCCTCTATAAGATTCTGTAAGAATGTAAGGCAGATTTGGTAAGATTCATTCTCAATACGTAACAGTGGAGGGTCTTGCATTTGCGTCATGGAGCCAAACTCTTGTAGCCTTGCCCGTAAAGTGGTATCAGTGTTAATTTTGTGAGCATGTGATGCTAAATCATGCAAAGCATTGAAGAGGATTAATGTGTTATCCGTTGAAAGGTGAGTCCGATACATGGTGTAAATCTCCATCACCGCCTGTAAAATTAAAACATGGAACCATCAGGACCCTTTATTGATATGATAACTTTGCAGACTACAATATTTGATTTAATACTATGGCACTAAATATAAAAACATGCATATCTTACAGTTACACCATCCAGACATAGATATATGCAGTCTAAGCTAGCATTATCGACATACTTATTCTGCCACTCTGGTATCTTTATATTTTCTAGTTTAAACATTAAGACGTAAAATGGCGAACTACAATAACTTTAACAAATTTCCTAGAACTCTAATTTCCATAACATGAGGAGTCCAATTTGACAATATTTATCCATGCAACTCACTAGGACTAAAAGCAAGTAACATTGTGGCTAGGTTTCAAGAAGCATAAGAAAACAGCATAGAGAGACCGGATGCTGACAAACCTTATCTTATAGGCATATTTTATCACAGAAAGGCATCATTCAGTATTTGGAACAGAAAGTACCTGAATCAATAAAAGCTGAACAGCAGCTCGGCACTTAACGTCAGCTAAGCCAGTATAGAGATGGTTTGTCCTTAGTCTCTCTGATTCATCATCAGGCCTCCCAGACCCTCCATGATCTTCTCTACTAGAAGAAGAGTCTAGGTTTGCCACGATGCTATCTCCACTAAGAATGAAAGAAAAATCAGGAAGAGTTGAATTGGCTGCTTCTTTTAATGATGAAACCACTTCTAGCCACTTCTCATCAGAAAAGAGATCCCCTGCATTGCTCATCAATCTCACAAATGCAGCAATACCTATGCCAGCAAGGCTTTGATGAGGTCGTCCAATAAAACTGACTAGAAGCACCAAAACTTTCTTCAAGAGAGGATTGACAGTGTCATAAAACTTGACAAAAAGATCAACAACTAATTGGAGTGCCAATGTGCATGTCTCATACATCCAGGCATCTTGATCAAGCTCGCCTGTTTCACTGTCAATCCCTTGCTCTGGTGGACTGTCCCCCGAAGGATCAATAGCATGGCGCACATAGTCAAATATTGGAAATAGCACTGATTCAAACACCTTTTCCCACAAAGGTAGAGAGAAAAGATGACCATGGTTACGTAAAGATTCAAATAGCACTTGTAAGGCACTCTTCCTGATTTCAGGCCTAGGGTCAAAGCTAAGTTCGGACAAACCTGCAGAGAAGAGAACAATAAATTAAACTTTTTTTTCCAGTCTGAAAGAATAAAAATCTCTGCCAAGAGTCCCCAACCGCTTTGAAATTATATCTGTAACTGCCAATTCATGCAACATCCTTACCGGCCAATAAAGGGAACCAGAAATAAAGATGGTCATCCTTATCTGGCATTCCCCCATTATCTTGTCTTCCTTCTTTCCATCCTTGAGGAGAAGACGGAGAGACTTTTCCAGATGCATCCTTGTCCTTATTTCTTGATGAGGAACTAAGACCTCCCTCAGCGAGTTTTGTTGCACAGAACCGAAGAAAAGCAATAGCATTGAGGCTAATGTCTTTGTTGAATCTACTATTTGTGAATGCAATTAGACAATTTACGCAATCAGTAAAAGTAGTGGTTTCAGTCTCAGTAATGTACGGAAAGTAATCGCGAATAATCTTCTCAATTATTTCAAAGGCCAAGAGTACAATATTCTTGTGGTCATCATAAGCTGCCGTAGTGAAGACCTGAAAAGAATCATAGTAGCATTTATTAAAAATTAAGCAAGGAAAACTTTGTGAGTAATTAACCACTGTAGGAATTCAAGTATTCATAAAGAGAAGAGGTTGGGAATATTCCAGTACCATGAACATACTCTTCCATCCAGATTTGACATTATTGACACGAGATAAAACCATTTGGGAGACACATCTGATGATTAATTCTCGAATCTCAACTGCACTACTTTTACGCATAACAATGACGAAAGGTTTCATAAATTCATTCTGAAAATTATAATTAGCCAGCTCTTCTCGCTCCAAGAACTTCATTGACAATTGACGCAGAGAATCCATAGCAAAAATTGCAATAGACAGGTTTTCAGAACAGCCAATTGTCACAAAGAAATTAGAGAGTACATGCCAGATGCTAGACCACACAAGCCTGATGCGGTTCATGTTATAATGCCTGTAATAAGAAAACAATTATAAGTCAAATTCTATAGTTTTGTCATGGAACCACACGAAAAAATTTGAGGTGAGGTGAGCCATACGCAATTTCAACCATCTTTGTGAGGCTGAAAACCCGAGGATCAGATGCGGATCGCAATTCCTCCATAGAGACCTTGCAAAGAGCCTTAACAAAATCTATAATTGCCTCACTGTTTAGCTTTTGACTCCGTGTGAATATGCGGCTCATGTCTCCAACTTGTTCTAACATATTTAAGTTAGAAACCAAATTGTTCATCTGTTCTGATGTAACCATCCCAGAAGCATTCCCACCAATACCAGCACTATCATATGAACCTCTCAACACGGCAGCAGCTGCATACTGCATCTTCCCTTGGCCCTTCTTTTTTAAAACAGGAAGGACAGTGGACTTGGTTTGCTTTGATTTTTCTGATTCATTCTGAGGAAAAGCAAAGAAAGTGGCATCTGGAGGAGCACCCTCTCCCAAGAGATGTAGATGCTCAAAGCGGGAAACACATGTCAAAATATGCTCCCAAGCTTCTTGTAGGTAGTTCCCATCTTCATCTGCTATTGTCACTATTGCCTACAGGATATGGCCAAATATGAAAATATAAGACGCATACAGTCCCCCTCTCCAAGGTCAAATTTGTGAACATATTACAGAATAAGGAAAGTTCAAAAGAGAAATTTCTACAGGTCATATGAGAATTACTCGTACATAAACCAAAAGATAATTTTTTTTTTTTGTTGCAAACTTAGTAGCTAATAGCACATGAATAACACGACCAACTACACCTTACCATACTTGAACTAAATAATGTTTTACCTTACACATTATAGTTACTAAACTTACTGTCCATGATTATTATATTTCATAGATGTTATTTGCATCACTCTTCTGCCGGTCCATTCAAGGCATCCAATCATGCACTACACAAAGTAAAATGGCTTTGCTTCTTTTACTCGTCTCAATAAGCAACTCACTTCCGGTACAGTACATCATGTTTATTGTAACCAAGTATACCCTTTAACCTGGTTAGCTAAGTATTGGTATCAGGTGTCCAATAAATTTTGTTTTGTTTCTAGACACCAACTATTAGGTTAAAATAACTTTAGCATATACAATTATGAATCCCTTGAAAAAGCTTGAGGTTAGAATTTCATGACGACATCATGAAGCATCCACTGTTGAAAAGTGCCAAACTAAGCTCCAAAGGCCAATGGAAGTCTAACTGTCTAAAGGACCTCAAGGAGACACCAAAAAAACATGGTATCACCATATATTCTTTGTTAAAGCATCAAAATGTATAAAACTGGTGTTATAGCTCTCAAGGTCTCATCTGGTCTGTTTTATTAAAAAATCAACCGTAAGGCATGGTTCAGTACATGAAAAGTTTCGTTCCAAATCTACAATACCACATGAGATAAGCAAGGACATTGTTATTAACACACCCTAATTGTCAATCAATACGCCCTTTTCTACCTTTTTTTTTTTTTTTTTACTTTTCCAATCAAACCTCAGTACATAAACTGTCCATAATACGCTCAATTGTTTTAGAGAACTGATAGTTGCCTTGAGGATTATGGACAACTGACACAATTAAGTTAAACTCAAAACATCTAAAGAGTAAAAAGGGTCATCTGCAATTGTCACTATTGCCTACAGAATATGGCCAAATATGAAAATATCAGATGCATACAGTCCCCCTCTCCAAGGTAAAAAATGTGAACATATTACAGAATAAGGAAAGTTCAAAAGAGAAATTTCTACAGGTCATATGAGAATTACTCGTACATAAACCAAAAGCAGGTCACAAAGTAATTTTTTTTTTTTGCAAACTTAGTAGCAAATAGCACATGAATAACACGACTGACTACACTTACCATACTTGAACTAAATAATTTTTACCTTACACATTATAGACAATTGGGGAGTGTTGACTATTGAAAATAAGTTGCCCCCTATCCTCATGATTACCACATGAAATAGAGCACCATAAAAGCAGGGTAGCGTTCATCTATATTGGACTAGAGGAGAAATATAAGTAAACCATTAATGAAGTACCGTCTCATAACTATGTTCCTAGATTAGATGTTTAGCTGTGAAACAGTCGGACCAAAATTAAAACCTTAAACTTATATGTTCGCATCAGACAAGATACACCATTTAATTCTTCCTTAATTTTGACTGGCAGATCTAAAACAAGCAAGACCAAAAGTTTTAGCCAACTAAATAAATCCTTTCACTCAATGAGTTAGTTTTACTCGAACAAAAGCAGACTGTTCCAACAATTACTGATAGAGTCAGTCACAGATAATGTGAGCCTCATGAGGTGTCTATGCTATTGTTAGGTGAACATATTAATTCCAGAAACTAGTAGAATCATCAAGCTTATTCACATTCAGTGCAACAACTGTGGCATAGTAAAACAATCACTAACCTTGATTGCTTCTATGTTTTTCTGCTTGATATCAGCAGGAGAGTGGAGGGAAGTAAACTTCGCCAGTGAAGTCACAAAAGCATCTCTATGGGTCTTCATAGACATTGCGGCAGTTACATGGATAGCATAACGAATCCCTTCAAGACACAGAGAAATAACCACTTCATCATCAGTTTGGTCAAGTGGAACACTGAAGGCAGCCAACATAGGAGCCCAGCAGACCTCAACCATGAATCTAAGAATTACCACATCTGTTGCAGCATAATAAACTGACCTACAAAACAGCCATGCAATTATATCTAAGATTCAAATTTAAAAGATACTGTGAGGTTGCTCTAAAACATTAAATATATGAACAAAAAGTCATCGCCAAATAAAAGTGGACTGCTGAACTTGCAAAATTCTTATTAAAAGAGCCAGGAGTAGAAGTTAAGTGCAGTTGCATATACTGCCAAAGGCAACTTTATGAGATAGCTAGTTATTCTTACTCAGATTTCCGAGCTTTTTCTTTGAATTGTTCTTGCATGTGCTTGATAAGATCGTCACTGGTCTCCAATTGACTGTCCCCCCGTTTACGGATCACAATATTCAAGATACTATCCAACCCCAAAAGACGGTTTGGGTTCACAGATTGTATCTGCTGAGGAGCCAAATCATAATCTTTCATTTTTATCTCCTTCTTTGATATCCGTTCATATAATGACCTCAAGTACTCCTCAGATAGGTCTTTTCCATCATCTATGCCACGATTGTTTCTTATAAAATCGTCGGCTGACATCTGCATGTTTTAATGACAAGAAGGAGTTAAGACACCAATTACAAATCTGTTTCAATCATTTAGTCAAATCAGGTATATGTTATCTCACCTTGCTCTTCACCATAGGATTATGAGCATCAGTATTGAGCAATATCACGGAGTAAGCAAGCACATAGGCAGTATCAGCACTAGTAAAAGCCTTTGGATTGCACTTGCAATAGCGCTCAGCGAACTTTTCCATTATTCGGTCGATCTTCTGTGCCTCACCAGGCAACCTAAAGCCTTGAAGAAAGGACCTGATTGCCTCATCAAACTCCAAGTTTTGAAAATCAAAGGATTCCACATAAGCATGCATTACTTTTAGCGATAAGTCTTCTCTTTCTCCAAGATAATCCCCAATCATAGTCTTGTTCAAACCAGATGCATTTTTTAGAAAAGTAGCTATCTCCTCGGGTGAATCACCCACCTTATTTGCATTGATAAGAAACTCGATTCCTTTCTTCGGTTTCCGATTGAAAAGAGATATACCTTCCTGCCATAAAACATACATAAGATTCCAAGTGCCATGGCAGAACAGGGATATTATAGAACTCCAATAAAATGGCTTACCTGAAGTTCCAGCTTGTAAGCTCGGCGTTGCTCAATTGTCAAAGCATCAGAGGCTTCACTGGAAGCTTCAGATTGAGAATCTGATCCTTCAACAGGCTCCTCGCCATTCCCGTTTGCCATGGGTAGAGCTCCTGGTTCAGAACCATTCTCGTTCACCTCAGATTTATTGATAGAATGAGGATCTGGAATGCGCAATTGTTTGTTCATCCAGTCCCCTATTGACCTCAGAATACCAACTAAACACCTCAAGGCTTCAAGTTTCATAGTAGCCTCTTGAGGAGGTAATAACGTGGTGACAACACCAGGAGGGACACCTTGGGCAGTTTTAAGAAGGCCATTTACCATCCTGGCAATATGAGGACCAACAGAACAGGAGAAGGAAAACACAAATTTGTTAACAAAAGACGGAATAATGTATAATATACAGGTGTGGGAAAAAATGCAGGTGCATCTGTTACCAAAGAGCATATATCACTATTCAGTGCTTTGGATAATGTAGGTATTGTATATCAGGGAGTAGATTTTCAACGACGTACCTTTCAAATATGTTTGATGAATTGACATCACAATCATAGTTGATAAATATGTCTACCAAGATCTGAGAATCAACACAGAGCTTCTCAAGAAACCGAAGCACTATCATCTTCTGCTGAAAATTAGGTTGTGCAACATTCTCTAAAACTCTGAGAACAATCATAGGAAAAAATACTCCAATCTCTGCTTTCAATCCAGCTCTAAATCTTGACACCAGACTAATGAAGATGGAACAAGATAGCTGAAAAACTATCATAAGAGTTGACGCACTGTTCTTTAGCAATGACAGACATAAGTATTGCTTAATTGCACCTAAAAACCTGTTCCACATAAAAAAGATATAAAGATTCTTTAGAGACCTCAGGGTATGACAAAACAAGCTAAATTGAAAAGTATGCTAAAGACAAGTACATATCATATTAGTCATTTTATTGCATCCAGCAATATGAAATGCACTAAAGGGGACTGGAGGAGGAGCAGGGTAACACAACGGGAAGTTGTGTACATCATACACTTCTGACAATGCAAATGAACACGAGTGCAACAAAATCACTAAAGACCAACTGTAATGGATTGCAAAGTCAGAATTCAGAAAACTTAAGATCTATCAACTAGGAACTTCAAGGGATAAACCATGCAATATTCCATTCAACAGATGCTCCTAGAGACTCTAAACTGTAGATCACTCTATTACCTCCAGAGATATACCAATTAACTTGCTCTGTAGTAAAAGTGGCAAATCTGCAATGCATTATGGATCGGCAAGCATCGGGACATGCTTGATCCAATTTGCATTGCATAATTAGATCTCAGCAAAACCATCAAAAATGTAAACCAATCATTTTGATTACGTAGTATCACTTATCCAACCCTATAATGCTAGCTTTTCCAGGCAATACCACATATCTAATCCACCAGCCTTTATCCTAAGAAATTATAACAAGTGATTCTCTCAATATCTTTCTGTGGTGTAACTTTCTACTATCAGGCCAACTATCACTTTAATATGTACTGTTATACTGAAGACCAAAAGGGGAAGATTTTCTGATTTATCATATCCTCAAACATCAAACCGATCTAATTTTCAGCAATACTTCTTATTAATAACAACGCTACAGCCCTCTTTTCAACTCCTAATAAGTAAAATCTGGTGCACCATCTATACTCTCCCAAACAAGCACACAAGTTGCATTGAGTGCAGCACAAGCAACCATGTGGTACCCGATAAGCTCAATCAGAATAGGCAATCAAAATAGATAAACAGTGAAAACAAAGTTGCAGCATATCAGATAAACTTGAGAACTGAGAAGTACCTGTCGCTGGTCCTAAAAACAGCCCCGGCATTCTCCAACAAAATCTTCAAAAGCTCCAAAGCCACAATTTTTCCCTTCATCAACTCTGGATCCGCCAATGCCTCCTTAGGAGGAGTCTTCATAGACAGCTTACAAAGAGCTCTAAACACCAAAAAAGCATCTCTCCGCAACTTATTACCAATCTGAACCTCCAAATCTTCATCCCTCTCCATTTCCCCATCCGCCAGCTCTCCCTTTCGGCCTTCCAATGCCGTCTTATACATACTAATTTCCCAGTACTTGGCATCCAACATATCCTTATCAGTGGAGTCCAGCAAATCCGCCGGATTCGTGGTCTCCACCGTGGTGGTCTCAAACGCCCCATCATGCTTGGAAAGCTTAGTAGGCGTCGTGGGATTCAACACCCCATCAATGTCTGACATAATCTTGGTAATAAACCCTTGCACAAACATAGTCATGGACGCGTCAGCGTCAGATTTCTCAACGGGATCCATCAACTCCGCCACCACTATGGGATTAATCGGCACCGTCGAAGAGTCAGCCTCCATTCGCCGGAACACAATCACCAGCATCTGGATCAGAGACGCCTTCGCCGTCGTCTGATTCACTATATTCTTACTCCCCAAATAGATATCATAGCAAGTCCTAACTATCTGAAGCAAGCAGTCGCCGTGAATCCGCAGCGAAATCGATGTCACTGCTGACAGCAGCGTCTTCAGCACCAGCAGCTCCATCTGATCGTCTCCCAAATCATGGCATTTACAAACCGACTCGATCAGCTTCGTCAGCAACTTGGCCTCGGCGCCACCGGAAGTGTCGGCCTCGCCGCGCAGGTATCCGTGCGCGATTAGCTTCTGGATGCAATCCACGGCGGGATCGGCGATCTTCAGCACACCGGACGCGGCGGCGTTGATGATAGGGCTGAGAATCGACTCCGCGTCGGCGAGGGAGTACTCATCGGAACCGCCGTCGTGGAGAGGGCCGGGCTCGGAGGCTTCGGGCTCGGAATTTGGGCTGGCGGGGTGGGAGGCCTTGTCAGGGTTGGAGAGGCGGTCGATGACGGCCTTGCATTCGCTGGCGAGCTTGGCGTGCTTGCGCCAGGAGGCGTTCTTGATGATCTTCTCTAGGGCTGGAGAAACGACCTGTCGGAGACGGGAATCGGCTTCCGAAGAAGCCATTCCCGGCGGTGGCGACGAGTGGTGGCGGGGCTCACCGGTGAGCCGGATCTGGAATACTGGCTAGGGCTTCCGGGGCGGGCTTCGCGGCACGGATTGGGAATCGGTGTCGCTCGGCGAGTTGACTCAGTTGCATAGAGAGAGAGAGAGAGAGAGAGAGAGAGAGAGAGAGAGAGAGAGACGACCGTAG
>NC_020497.1:6722298-6724980 GCF_000184155.1 Fragaria vesca subsp. vesca
GGAGATAATTAAGAAATGTCATCCTTTTGAAATTAGAAGAGGATTAAAGATTTTGAAGTGCCAATTGGGCAATGATCCCCTTGAATAAATAAATAAGGTTAAAAAAAAATTAAAAGGGAAATGAACCAAATAGTTCTTGTCATGTGCAGTAGCATACTTCTAGCAAAAATAGAAAGGAAATAAAGATGAAACATTGCGTAGTGTTTAACACCCAAATGGCCAAGTCACAATCTTGGGACTCGTGTCATTTTCCAGTGTTTACAATGAGCTAACCACTTTGTTATCATCCTTAAGGGAATTAACCCTCAACTGATTGTAACGGTTGACGTTAGGTTATGTATTTAGGTATCAAGTTTGTAAGTCTAAGAGCAAGAGCCAAAATCAATTATATTACCTGTCGTGTTTAAAGATCTTAGACAAGAGTTTTCGCATGAAAGTTTGACGATCGCTCATTGTTCTCCTTCTACGAGAAAGAAGAACACCAAGCCAGTCTTATGTGGATCACTCCGGACTTCTTTTCGTCTACAATTCGCAACGAACCAAGCACAAACCAAAGTGATAGTCAGCAAGTCTTTATTCCAGCATGAGCAGTCCTTGACAAAATCACCTAAACACTAATTATGATGGAATTTCACTTATTAATCTATGTTTTAATGTGATCTATGCATCTTTGGATTAGGATCCGTAACCTACATCTTGCTTACAAAAAAAAGTAATAACGTTGGATTAATCGGATCCATATCAAGTTAATTTTTGGGTCTAGACAAGAGGCTCTTAACATAGGAGAGGCCACAATTATAATCAAGCACAGTATCGACGAATTCATAATCTTCAAGCAAGACTTGAATCTAGGCATGGGAGTTGAAGAGGAACTCAACTTTTTAGGTCCTTGACATAATAATATTGGACTGATAAGCATCTATAATCACACAACCATAATTTAAGATTTAGAGATATTGAACAGCAAGGGACAGACATAGAGAGCCACATCCACATAAAATGAAACATGTTAACGTGAGTTAGTCTATGTAGTATTAGGATTGTGTATTTTCTATATTGGTAGGAATATTTGGTAATGTCCTTGTGTAATTAGTTTCCTATTAGGTTTTGATGTAATCTTGTATATATACTCTATTCTTGGAGGATGTTCAATATATCACAAAAAATCATATTCTCTTGGTACCGTTTCACTAAACAGACTGCTATATTCATCTCATTTCATTTGGGTGATCAGGTAGAATACAAATTCGATTTAGTATCAGCTTTGATATAGAAGTTTGCAACATTCATCCACCATCATACAACTAATTTTTACAGCTAAGTAAAATGTAGACACAATCTAATTCCTTAGCAAGTTCACAATCAGTTGTCTGTTAAGCTGTTTAGGCATAGGTAAGTAGGCAACTA
Source organism: Fragaria vesca subsp. vesca (assembly GCF_000184155.1). Lineage (NCBI taxonomy): Eukaryota > Viridiplantae > Streptophyta > Magnoliopsida > Rosales > Rosaceae > Fragaria > Fragaria vesca. The sequence goes on from NC_020497.1 coordinate 6,723,706, forward strand.
ACAAATAGTAGCAAGGAAGCTAGGAAACAAAACAAGCAACTAAGCAAGTACTTTGGTCTTCAGGCCTTCAGCAGAGCAACAACAGTAGAAAACTAGAAAATCCAGACATCCATAATGCAGCTCCTCCAATGCTCCATAACTTCAACTTCAAGTCTTCAACTTCTCAATCATATGTGCATTCACCTTTTACCTATAAGACATAATATGAATATTAGTGCATGTTTGTTTCTCGATACTAAGTTACTAACTAGGATTGTGTTAAATAAGGAGTTTAAGTTGGCTAATATTATGTTTTGTGTCAATAGGTATTAAAATAAATGGACTTAAGTTGGACCTGTTTTTCCATTTAGCCTCCTTAGATGGTCCTAGCATGGGTACTCAAGTACGATGCGCTTACATAACACCTCTCTAGCCTAGTCTCGCTTGGTTTGCTCTCTCGCTGCTATCTCTTTTTCAACTTCTTCAACAAGTAGCGTTCATCTATTTTCTTCATCTCTCTCTTTGATTCTTGATTCATGATTCATTATTTCTCTCTATCATCATTCCATAAAGGATTAATCTTGTGAAGAGAAAGAAAATCAAAAGATCTCTTTATTCTAATCAATTTATTCCATGTTATCTTTCGCTTGTAAATTCAATGGAACAAATTAATTTATATATATAATCCGGATCTAGAGATGACCTCTTTAAACTCTTACAGTAAGGATGTTTTTAGTTCTAGCATGTATTTTGACAATCAAAGCCACTCATTCTCTAGTTACTTAGCCACATATAAATCCTACAAAAAATTAGCCAAAATGAAAAATGTTTAACCATTTGATTAGCACAATATTTGTTTTAATTTTATCTAACGGCCTACAATTATTTACATCAATTTGAACGACCAAATGATTATAGAATTAGTTGAAATTTTATAGACATGTTTCTTGCATATGAATCTAGAGGATCAAAGGTTGAGATCGTTAAAAGAAGTCATTTACTAATGTAAAATAGTAGAAATCCTCAAATTGACACGACCCACCCCGAATTTCACCCTGAAACCCAGAGTAAGTCGTGCGGGGACCACCTCCAAGGAAAATTTACTGAAAAGATTAAGAAAATCTCCCTTGCAGATGGACAACCCTAACTCGAAAATTTCAAATTACACTCTTAATTTATCACTTCTGAACATCGCATAAAATACAAAAATTCTAAAGTATTCAGAGCTACTAAACACAAGCGGAAGCAAGAAAACACGAGTAGGTTGAACAGGTAACCTACTGGCGAAAACTGGCA
>NC_020497.1:6725398-6760438 GCF_000184155.1 Fragaria vesca subsp. vesca
AACTTTAGCATGCTATTTAATTTAAAATAAACGTCCACTCAACAAATTAGGCCTAAGCCTGATGTCAATCGTGGGGTCTCGTCTGCTCGAGCCTCCTCACGTCCTGTTCCAAATAAAATATTAATTTCCCAACCAATAATCCAATATTTAATCAAAATAGGCAAAATTACCCGAGAGCCATAATTACGCTCATTATTGCCTAACTTCGATATTCTTACATCGGAACGATCCGAACTTAAATATCATACTCCACAGTCGTAAATATAACCTCCCCAAAATACGACTTAAATCCTACGGCCGGATTCTACATTAATTAACCGCCAAAAATATCAAACTTCGGAAATTCACAAATATCCAAATCTCATCCAAAAATTCCATAAATCACACCAATATACTCCTCTTAATATTCCACATTTAAAACCCTAAAAATTTCCTAACCGGCGGCCGGCAGCCGTTTTCCGGCGACCTGCAAATGCTACCAAATTTTAACAGAATCTTCCTCTCAATCTCCTCTACAACTTTCATGACTAACACATCACCCAATTCCAAGCCTAACTAGGCTAATCGAACGAAAACAACTTAAACACCATAAAACTTCCACCTCAAATTTCTCCTTACCTAGCTCAAGAGGGATGGAGCTGTTTGGAGGGGTTGTTGCACGGGAGGAGGGCTACAAAACCGTACCAAGCTTGCCCGGATTGGTGGCCGGAGGAGGAAGTTCCGGCGAAGGGAAGTTCGGGACAGCCTTTGCTTTCGGGCGGCACCGCTCTCTCACGGCAGCGCTAGGGGGGCTGCTACCGGCCTAGAATGGAAGCTGGGAGGGAGACCGACCGAACGGGACCGGTCCGGCGGCGAACGGAGGTCGGACGGCGGCGGGAGGACGGCCGGAAATTCTTCTGGGTGTAGAGAGAAGAAAATCGGGTGGGAGGAGAGAGAATCGGGAGAGAGGGAGAAGAGAAAGAAGAAATGGGTTGGGCTCGGCCCAGCCGACCCAACACTCCTTTTAACCCAAAATTCCAAAATTCAACACCCCGAAAAAATAATACCCGAATAAAAATTACCTTTTACTAGCTAAAATTTACTATTTTTACTGTCGTCGTATTTTCCTCATACTAATAATCCTCCGCACATAATCGTCCCCGAAACCCCTCTAGGGACCAATTAAACTATTTACTCAATGATCGAGACGGTAAAATTTTTATTATAATCAGGCTAGTAAATAAGGTAAAAATATAAGGGTCGGGATGTGACACAAATTCTTAAAGTAAGGAGGTCCTCTTTAAATATATTGAATTAACTTCGAGAGAACAAGAGATATATGATCATTCACACTGAATCAACTAAAACATGTTACTGAGTCAGAGGAGACACGAGTACGTGAATTTTTGTAATTAGTTCTCTATCGGTAAAACAAGTAATTTTCCGAACTAGCTTATATTTAATTTTATCTTTAAAATGTGTCATTGAGAAAAAGAAAAAGATTAAAAGAAAGAATATATACACACACAATCTTTATTAGGTCCAAATATCTTTATTTATTCAAAAGATACGGATTTTGCCAATATAACCACTTTTCAGTCATATTATTCGATCATAGCCAGCTAATATCTAGATATATATGATATCATCATCTCTGTAAAATTTCAGCCAAATTAGTGATCGTTAAGGTGTCAAAACTATATGATTACAATTAGCAAACCAAATATGTTCAACCAAAACCGTTCGTGTAATTCACAGTTTTGAATACTTTAATGATTATCAATTTGACTGAAATTTCGTAAAGAGAATCAACTTATATATACTTAAAAGATGAACAATTTAAATGAGAAAATATGATCGAAAAGTATGTCAATTAAGAAAATCCGTTTTTTTTGAATAAATAAGAAGGTTTTAGGTTTGTATCTGAAAATGTCTTTACATATACGTGTATATATATCGAGCCCAACCTTACCCAATATGCCGGGAAACTTGAGCTGTTGTGCGGTTGTGCCTGTTATTCTCTCTTTTCTCAGTCACTTCTGAACCTTTCCTTCTTCTCCCCAACATGCCCAACTGGCATGGCAGCCACACTTCATAATCCCACAACCTGAAAAACACAACTCTTCTCTACTCTCACTTCCCAATTCTCTTCACTTTTTATGGCCACCTCTGTCTCCAATGCGGTTTGCTTTCTCTATCCCCACCCAACAATCAATGAACCCCCAAAAACCCACCACCCCAAATTCTCCGTCACCACTTTCCGGCCAACACCCATCAATCTTTCCTCCTCCGGTCACCGTTTTCACCCCCCACTAATGGCTTTAAGTATTGAAGAGACAGCAATGGCTGAAAACACAGAAGGGAAGCCAAGGTTTAAGTGGGGTGAGATAGGTTCGGATATTACAGAAGCACAGCAGGACGCTATAGATGAACTCCCTCCCAAGATGAGCAAGCGTTGCCAGGCTATAATGAAGCAGATTATTTGCTTTGCTCCTGAGAAAGGGAGTCTTTGTGAGGTGTTGAATGCTTGGGTTAGCATTATGAAGCCTTCCAGAGCTGACTGGCTTGCTGTTCTTAAAGAATTGAGGATTAAAGATCACCCTCTTTATCTTCAGGTATATAGAATTTTTTGTATATAAACCCTGTTTGATATTGTATTTTTTGTTGTTGATGCAAGCTTATTGGGTATGTTGGGTCAGGCTTGAAATGTTTGCTTTTGTAGTGTGTTTAGAATTTTTTGTGGATATGAAAATTTTAAGTTCTATCTTTATGGACTGGGATTTTGTGTATGTTTCAGTCAGTTATGATAAGATTTTGAATATGCTATACTGAGATACAATGAGTGGTGTGTGCAAAAACTTAATTTGATTAGATATGATAAAGCCGACTTCAAGTGCTCATGATGTATCCCAAGATTGAGCATTTTTGGTGTTGTCTAATCCCAATAGGGCGATGAAGGACTCTTTTAGTGGTCATGGGCGTTAAGGTGTTGCTAATGGGGACAGAGTTGGTCAATTTGATACACCTAAGAAATTTTGAGTATGCGAAATAATTTGGTTCATATTTTCAATTCTCTGAAATTGGAAGTTCTGATTAAAACTCTTGAGGTTCAGTTCAATTGGAGTAAAGTCATTGTGCAAGATGATTCTTGCTCTTGGACTCCTTTTATTATCTTGTGCAAGTTCTCTTCGTATTTGAAAACCTGGCTTAGGTGCCTTCTTCTGAATTTGTGAGACAGATGGGTCCTAACTCCTAACTGCTAGGCAAAGAGTTGTCTGACAATTTGGAATGTTGAATCTCTTACTATCTAGTCCTGTTCCCTTTATCTCATTATATTTTGCAGACCTCCAGTTTGCTTGGGTCATTTTGATCTCCCTGGCTCCACCAATAAGTTTACTGTCATCCACGGATTATTATGTAGTGTAACTAACTTAAGATAATTGTATAAATATTTCTTGTTGCGATTGATCCTTCTTAACAGTTGTTCAGTAACTTCTTAATTTTGCATTATGGCTTACAAATTGGTTTTTTTTTTTCTCCACCAATAGTAGCAACCCAACTTTGGAGAAAATCACATTTTGTTTGAATAAATTGTACTTCAGATAGTTGAAAATCTAACTGTTCATTCTTTCAAAAACACTTGCAGGAAGTATATGTTTCTGCATGCACATTTTGAAATTGCAAGCCTATCTATATTCTATGTAATTTTTGAACTTTTCACAGGTGGCAGAAATTGCTGTACTGGATGATTCTTTTGAACCCAATGTGCGTGACTATACTAAAATAATCCATGGTTATGGGAAGCGAAACCGAATTGAGGATGCTGAAAGCACCCTTTTAAACATGAAGTCTAGAGGCTTCGTATGTGATCAGGTAACTCTAACTGCCATGATTGACATGTATAGCAAGGCTGGACATCTTAAGCTGGCTGAAGATACTTTTGAAGACATCAAACTCCTTGGACAGCAAGTAGATAAAAGAGCTTATGGCTCAATGATCATGGCCTATATCAGAGCTGGAATGCCTGAGCAGGGAGAAACTGTACTCATAGAAATGGATGCCCAAGAAATTGTTGCTGGAAGTGAAGTTTACAAGGCATTGTTAAGAGCATACTCCATGGTTGGTGATACTGAAGGAGCTCAGAGGGTGTTCAATGCGCTTCAGCTAGCTGGTATCTCTCCAGATGCTAAGATATGTGGACTTCTCATAAATGCATATGGTATATCAGGTCAAAGTCAAAAGGCACGTGCTGCATTTGAAAATATGAGGAAGGCTGGTCTTAAACCCAGTGATAAATGTATAGCTCTAATGTTGGCTGCTTACGAGAAGGAGAATAAGCTGCAAATGGCATTGAAATTTCTTATGGGGTTGGAGAGAGAAGGTATAATGGTCGGGAAAGAAGTTGCAGAAACATTGGCTGGATGGTTTAAAAAATTAGGAGTTGTGGAAGAGGTGGATATGGTCTTGAGAGAATTTGCAGCAACAAAAGCCAATTCTGGAATTCCCACTTCATAGTTTCCATCTCCAAGTTTTTTTTTTTTTCTGCATCCACACTACAGATGTCAACTTTGGTTCCATAAACACACAAGTGGTAAGATCTGAATTTCTCCTTCAAGTCCATTTTACTGTTAGATTCGAAGGACTGACTCAATATATCTGAGTTTCCTTTCCTGCCAAAGTATTCGATGTGCCATTACAAAAACAGAAGATAGTCTGCTATACATAGCGACTACTGGGGTTTTAAAATGTGCCCTCGTTTCTGTGTGGATGCAGCATACAGCCGAAAGAATGAAGTAAACAACTCTGCAGTTTTTGGGGTTCTGTAAGTTGAATGGATGAATCCACTTAAGCTTAACTTTAAGCAGCTATTTTGTGCTAGTAACAATGTGATGGAATGTGTATGTTTCCATTGTCCTTAAGGCTTGTTTCTTCTCTATGGCAGTTGCTGTATCCTTGGATATTTGGGTTCTTGGCTGGCCTATGTAACAGACAAGTTGGCTTAGATGAGGTATTTTAACGATTATCCAAGCTCTTTTTCCGAACCTTGTATTGATTGCTTCGGCCTCTATGGTCCAAGACGTCACTAAAGGATTATGATTTATGAGGTTAATAACTTTAACAAAATTATGAAAACAAAAATCTTTTCTATTATTTGTAATCATGCACAACGTTACAGAATTACAACACGGTAGTTAGGGAGGTTGATAGGAATCGAGGTCTATTGAATTGAAATGGGCAGAAAATGTAAAAGAACGAGAAGAGGCTGAATGACTATACCTGAATTTCATTGATAAGGTGAACAGTACATCAGTCTTTATACAGACAATTAAGGTATTACAAGCAAATTAAATGACTGAACTACCTCTTACATGGTTAACAAAGGTTTTACTACATTGTTTGATGTCCATGTTGATTGCATGAGAACCAGTTGGACTAACATGAAAAACCAACACAGCCCAAACTCGATCGATCAGTTCATAATCATTCAAGTGGATGTGATTTAGATTGGTGTTTTAGTCCTCATTTTGATGGTCTTCATCAGAGCAGTTCTGTTTTGGAAAATCTTTCAATATTTTCAGAAAAAATGACTCACACGTTCAATTGTGATCGTCCTTGTGCTCCCAACACCAAGTCTGGAATACACTGATTGACTGATATTGATCAGTTCTTTCTACTTCCTCGCATTTTGGCTTAGCTAGCCATTTTCAGATTACATATGATCCACATTCTCTCATTAGCCTAGCTATCTAAATGTGTGATCAAAGACTAGCTAGTACTTAGAAGTGAAAGAGAAAGCATGCATGCATGCAAGTAATTAACAAAGTTGAACAACAACAAAAATATATATAAACCAGTCACTAATTAACATTACTTGCCCATTGAAACAACCTAACTACTAGTATGCTAATATATATGATCGACATACACCTCATCATCAGGCAAGTACTCTTAAAATTCAATTGATCAATTAGCTCCGGCCATTGATCAGTCTCATTTGGACAGAGACCGAGATGGTGAAGCCTCAGAGCAAGGCACCGACCCCGACGGAGAACCGGTGTGCCTGTGGAGCAGTTCACGAGCCAAAGCTTGAAGATCGCCACCACCACCAACGCCTCCACTCGATGAGCCGCCTACGAACTGATGATGTTGGTTGTGCAGCAATGCACGTTGTTGCATGACCCAAGCAGTTGGCTGCACCATGGGTTCGAAAAGCGATGACAAGTCGTATGTTGCGGGCATGGGGGCCGAAGGAAGGTCTGCAATGGAGAGTTGAGGTTGCGCGATTAGCGGTGGAGGTGGCGGAGGAGGTGATGGAAGCTCCATTGTTGCTAGGTGGGCTTGCAAGTATGAGATCTCAGCTTGTAGATTCACCACCTGTGTATTATGTACACATAACAGTAAACCCAATATGTCAAAAAGAAGTAAAACCATACAACAAGGAAGTGATGAAGTTTCACAAAAGCTTTCTCATACAGTGAAAGATATTAAGTAAAACTTACTTGAATTGTATATGCAGTATAGTAGAACATAATCTATATGATAGTATAATTGTGGTTTTGAAACACATTTAAGGGTTCCTTAGCTTTGTTTATACTAAAAGGGCGTATTAGAACATGGCCTTGCGAACAAATGAAGCATTCTCAGAAGAATGAACAAAGTTTCTTCTCCATATTAATTTCTTCTTGGAGTTAGCGAATTGCTGAGGTTTGTTTCGTTGAATACTTGAATTTGGATGTGGCAGTTTCTATTAAATTAGTATGCTATTGCATATAAAGATATGATCTTGAGTTTTGAATTTTGACTCGAGCTACTCTCTGAAAACAAATATGTAAACCTCCCACAATTAGCTAAATTGATCTACAAACATCAAACCATTCATACGGTTATGACTAATTCATCCATCCTATACATTTCAGAAAGTTAAACAAAAACCAACTAAACATTAATAAATTTTTTTAATTTTATTTTTCAAAAAACACAAATGAGAAGTAGACAAATTTACTCTAAAATATTAATTAAAACAAAATAAATAAATAAATAAATAAATAAGCTATCAATCTAACAGACTACTGACTGACACAATTATAAAAAGTTTTCGCTTTTGTTAGCTATTCATTTTCTATATCTTCAATAAAAATGAAACGCTCACTTTGCACTGAAAACTTTCATGTGAAAAAAGAGACATGCATCAGCTTGTAAGGTAACGTGATAAAAGAACGATCACGTGAAAGTTGCGACATCAGCTTGTAAGTTAACGCCAACAGTTTTATTGCACCAAATTAAGAGGGTGGAAAGAGATTAGTATCATTTATAAAAATTTCATTTCTTTTTTATGTCATCACATTTGATGCTTGAAATAAGAGTCTTAGCAATTTTATTACAAATTCAATAATATTGACCAAAAACTCTAAAAATAGTTGTGGGAAATAAAGAAGGGTAGTCACTAATCATCGAGTTTCTATGTATAGGTACTTCATCTACACTCACAATCAGTCAGAGTAGATCTACACAGTACACATGACTAGGTAAGCAAATTCTGAAAAAGAGATTGAATGACAAATAAAATATGGAAAAATAAACAAACTAGTTTCCACTTTCCCCCGAAAATACTGAATTTATAAAAATATATAAATGAGATTGTATAAGAGAAGACCAGTTAAATTGATGAAGCATGAAACCGACCATTTCCTCAATACCAGCAAAGCAAGAACCCACAATTTGCACAGAAAGATGGCACAAACAAACCAGTAGGGCTCTATGAATGAACATTTTGTATAGAGTAACCGCCGACCACAAGATTTCTTAATCAAAGAGGCCCTCTAGATTTCAGCAAAGCACAAAACTGTCCCCTATAAGCATTTTATTCTTCCTTGATTTGGTTTTGTAAGCTTTTAATCAACTGTGTTTCTCACCAAGGGCACCAAACCCTGAGTTCAGAAGACATCAGGACACCTCCTCCCTGTCAATGAGGGCATGGTTGCCCTACATATCAACCTTTACTGAAGTAACTATATGGGTCAATGCTAGTTGAAATATAGGTAAATCATTGGCTTATAGCTACCCAAAAGTGAAAAAAGAAAGGTTTTGGTTTAAACCAGGAAAGAAAAAAGCGTTTTGTTTTGGATTAAAATTTTCCAGAAATGGGGTACTGAGAAATTAAAAAGGTCAGACGATTAAGAAAGTAAAGGGATGGGATACCAGAATATGTCAAGATCATGAGTCACTGAATCATGATCATGATAAGTCGATAATCATCATCAACGAAGTTGGTATGAAAGTTTGATTGATTAAATAATAAAATCGAGTCAAATTAATCGTGTATATATGTTAATATTTATAGTAATGTGTGCACCTGTTGTTGAAGAGCAAAGATGTGAGCAACACAGCCGTAGACTGGATCTTTGAGCCTAGCTTGAGCCTCAAAGCAAACAGTGAGGACGGCGTCGGGGCGCTTGTGTGCCGGAATATGATGAAGAAGCTTGGAGACATTGCTAGCTCCGAACACCTTGTGCACCGCTGCAAAGTGAGCTGCTCCTTGCTCTGAATCGAAGTAGGGTGCAAATATGCATCCTGCAACACACTTCCTCCTCAAGAACTTACACGCCCCACAAGGTCCGGCGTTTCCTCCTCCTCCGGCACTGCCTCCACTGCTGCTGCCTCCTCCACCGCCACAGCCACCACTAGGGTTTGTTGTCGCATTCATCTCTCGCCGGAGAGAGGGTTTTTCTTTCTTGGGGGAAATCTTAATTGATTTGCTTGCGCTGTTTGATTTACTTGATTTGGTATTTATGAGTGTTTGAGGGGGTTTAAGGTCGTGAAGATGATGATGATGAGTGGTGCCATTAATGTTTTGGGAGGGGAAAAAAAGAAGGGTGTTTGGGGTTTGGTGGTGGCTTTGTTTTGGTTTTTGTTTTGGGGTTAATGGGTTGTTCTTATGGAGTGAGTGGAGGTTAAAGGGTGTGTGAATATTGTGATGATATTAAAAACAAACAAAACTAGCTTTAGCTTTAGCTATAGAGAAGATTAGAAGAGGAGGAAGAAGAAGACTTTAAAGCCACGCGAGAGAGCAAACGCTTAATACCAACATTTAGCTTCTTGCGTGAAGCAAACATACGATAAGCCCTAGCTAGCAAAACCGATCATCCTCTTCTCTCTCTATAGCTGGCTGCATATATATTTAAACAATTAAAGAAGTAATTCTTGGCTTAAATCAGATATAGAATGAACTGTATGAATATGAAAGTGGGTTTGTTGTTGCTGTGGAGCAAAAAGAATGGGATTTTGGAAGGTCGAAACGTGTCGAGGGGTCTGTCTATGTTTGCCAGTCTGCGTGTTTTAAGCTGCGTGGAGGGCAAAAGACGCCATCTCCATCTCTCACTTTCTCTCTCAACGTTTGAAAATGACCTTCATTTTTTCTTTTAACTTTCCTTTTCGATATGAAAAGCCAAAACGAAGCTTGAGTTTCAAAAATGTACATAAATGGATCGAAATAGCACTTATTTCCTGCTGGTTAATTAGTATGATCTTACATGGATACTGTAGTAATTCTCTGCTGCTTAATTACTGGTTCATCTCATAATAAGTGACATCTTGTTTACTTGTTCTTCTTATTTGCTTGAAAATTTAGTAGAAATGAATGAATGATTCTTTTCATAGATGATCATCACAAGAATGGATGATCATTGGAAGATGGAAGATGAATTGGCACGAGGATGATGAAGTTGAAATAACACTAAACATCTTACTCTTAGCTCAATTAATTATTTCTTAAGTGATGCCCTTGACTAGCTATACTTGGAAAAAGGTACCAAAGAAGATAAGGGTCCACTGGAGCACTGCCTATATATGATGATTGGAAAGTTGTACTCGAACAAGGCATCGTTATCTTCAGAAAATGAAAGATGATTTTTATCTAAACGCAAGAGAATAGAGGTTTAATTATGCAAAATATATCCCTTGAGCATCTAGGGGTTGCACTGCGGAAATTTCAGAAACAAGGTTTCTTAAACCAACTCGATCTAGTTGCTTTTGTTACTAATAATTGATATCTGTTGAAGGAATTTACATTCCTATCCTTGATGATGTGTCTTGACCGAATATTCTCCTTATTAGATTAGAATATCTGTTAGATATCAAACCCTGATTTACAGGGATTCTCTATGTAATGCCTATATCAAAGACATGATATCAATGAGATGAGTAGACATTTATTCTCGTATTCACATACTCTTTATCACGTTATCAGCACGAGGCAGCAGCTTAGCAGCGTAAGGCAGCGCGCATGCCGCCTGTCGCAGTCTGCCTATGCGGGCAGCGTGCAGCACGCCCCTGCCACGCCCTTGCGCGTGTAGCGCTGCAGCCGAGCCCCTGCCGCGTATGGCTGAGCCCCTACAAGGCCCCTACGCGTCGTCGAGGGCTTCCAATGCGGCAATTGAGCAGATTTTGGCTCCCAACCAAAATCAAGCTTCCAAAGCTCCTTCTAGCTCAAAATTGACGTAATATGGCATTGTCCCCTATACTGAGACACCGAATGATGTGTTAGTCGGTTTTGCTGATGCTGGGTATTTTTCAGACCCACACAAAGGACGTTCTTAAACTGGGTATGTGTTTACCATGGGAACTACGGCGATTTCTTGGAGATCTCCTAAGCAAACCCTTATTGCTACTTCCTCGAATCATTCAGAGATTATTGCACTACATGAAGCAGTCAAAAAATGTGTTTGCTTCGCTCTGTAATAACTCATATTCGAGAGTCTAGTGGATTGACATCTACCACTGATGCACCAACTTGTATCTATGAAGACAATGCGGCATGCATTGAACAAATGAAGTTGGGATTTATCAAGGGTGATAATACTAAGCATATCTCGCCTAAGTTCTTCTACAATCAGCAACAGCAACAGCTTTTGAATATCCAGGTGAACCAAGTGAGTTCCGAGGATAATGTAGCAGATTTGTTTACCAAGTTTCTACCCAAATCTACTCTTGAGAAGCATGTGTGAAGTATTGGTATGCGTCGCTTATTTGAACTCCATGATTGATTGATTATTAGGGGGAGCTGATTATGTAGACATCAGGGGGAGTCTACGACACATGTTTTACATTTCAAGTTGTAGTTGGCGCGTTGTGCTCTTTTTCCCTTCGACCAAGTCTTTTGTTTTTACCCAAAAGGTTTTTTGTTTTACTTGGCAAGGTTTTTACCGAGGCAACGTTCATGCGCCATGTGATTCTAGTACACGACACAAGGAATTTACATTCCTATCATTGATGATGTGTCTTGACCGAATCTTCTCCTTATTAGACTAGAATATCTGTTAGATATTAAACCCTGATTTACAGGGATTTTCTATGTAATGCCTATATAAAAGCCATGATATCAATGAGATAAGTAGATCTTTATTCTCATATTCACATACTCTTTATCAATATCAATATAAAAGGTTTCTAGATGAATCAGAAAATTGATTTTTTTTTTTTTTTTAAACTCTTCACAAATACAAAATTGAAGGGAAACTAAAATCCACTTTAGTTTTTCAACTAAGCGGTCTTATCTTCATTAAGGAATAACGGTATTTTCTTTGTACATTTCATGTGAGATTGAACACTCATAAAACGTGACATAGGGTCCACTTTCACAGTGAGTTATCATGTTTTATATTGTTATTATCTAAGCCCACACAAAAAGATTCGTCCATGTGCAGTGCAGTCTATCTATTACGTAGGGTTGAAAAAAGCTGAGGATCGAAATTTGACAAATGCGCTCCTAAAAAAAATTGACAAATGTGCGTCAATGTTAATTTTAAGATAACTACATCTCATTAATTACGTACCTTTGTACTAATCGTTGAAGAATTCACACTAAATTAAACATATAACTTAATTTCTCTTTTTATTAAAACACGTAACGGTCATTTCGTTGTATATTTTATGTCAGATCGAACACTCAGAAAACGTGAGATATGGTCCACTTTCACAGTGAGTGAGATCACGTTTAATTTACATTGATATTATATGAGAGTACACAAAAAAGTTCATCTTGTGTGCTATGCAATCAAGCTAGCGATTACGTAAGGTAGAGGAGAGCTGAGAGTCCTCGAAATTTGACAATTAAATGTATGTTAATATTTGGAAATAACTAGTTCTCAATAATTTCTTTTGTACTAATTCTGATCAACAAGAGATTAACATTCAATAAACATATCACTTTCTTTTTTATTCGGAAACGAGATCGATATAGCATTGAGAATAGGTGATTAGCTGATTTTGGAATATATTTGATTTAAGTGTTGGTTGTAGCTAGTTGCATCTGATTGTGACACCATGTTTAACATCTTGTAGCTTCTATATATCAACACATGCAGTACATGGTAAGCACAACTTTTCTATTCTAATTTAAGACGTCTATTTTGCATTTATAGTATGAAGATCATTTTGCAAAACCTGGCCTGCAACTAAATTTCGACTCTTCGACTTAATTCAATCATGTAAGTCTTGATCAAAAGACTTCCAAGTAAATTAAATAATAAACTTCTAAATAATAATTTAAATTCGAAATCACTTAAACCGGTTAACACGTACTAGCTATAACATTATTATATTCTCATTGTAAATTAACAAGCACCATTGTCATGGTTGGGAAAGTTTCATTAGCAAGAAAACAAAAATAACCCTAATGATCTGACTAGTTTAAACTTATAACTTACCAAAAATGGTTCTTTTTAATTGGCGGTAAATCAAAAAGGCCAATGCCCTAATTCTTTTTCTTCGATTATTACATCAAAGCCGTAGCTGGACATTCAAAGCTAGCTCAGAGTCACCCTAATCTCAGGCCACCACGTGTGGGGTGACAATGAAAGCAACAGTCGTCTACGCCGAGATGCTGACCTCATCTTGCAACTGTAGGGTCCTCCTCCACTGTAATTTTTTTAATTAATTATTTTCATTTTTAACTTTTAGTAAAACCGAAAGTGAAAAAGGGTGTAAACAGTTCGCAACGGCGCGGTGTCGGAAGCACTATTGAGAGCTCCAGTGCCACCAGAAGAACGACACGTTTACGGCTTCAGTAGACTCTCTACGGTTGTGATGACGACTGAGGGAGCTCGCGTACGTTGTAACAGTCGCGCACATATTCTCACTTCTGTGTGATCTTTATGGAAGAGGGAAGCGTTAAACTTGAAGTGTGCCTCTTTGTTTGAACCTAGCTCTTCAAGTCATTGGAAGTCTCAAAATTAAAGAGAGGTGAGTTCTTGTATATATAGTTGAGCGTTTCATCTTGTTCTTCTAGATAGTATTGACTTCGCAGGAACTTGAACTTTGGATTCATGTGTATATAACCTTCTTATGAGGTGGTAGCTAGCTAGAAAGTTTGAGCGAGGAAGTTGTCCATATTTGCTTCCTGAATTCTTCCATAACAACTAATTAAGAGTAATTACGTCGAAATTATAACTTCTTTTTTTTAAGGATCTTCATGACAAATACCTTAAATAACATTTTTGAACCCTTGTCGATCTTCATGACAAATATCTTAATTTTCAAAACCCTATACCATGCTGAAGTTGAATTTTCGCACAATCGCATACGCACGCTTTCCTTTGATTAATTTAGTCATTTGTGCATGTAACCTCTTGAGGTATTATGTATGAGTTTACCCCTTAACCTTGTCAAACACATTTAGATATGAAGATTACTAGGAGTAAGTTGTCTATGTTCACGTATGCCTTTGAACCCGATCTCCTTAACTGGTATCAAACATTAGGATACATAATTAACTAAGGCATATTGGCAGAACCATAAAACAATTCGTAGGAGTACTTCCATAGTTCGATAGTTTTAGACGTTGCAGGGCGCGCAATAGAATGCTATATGATCACATACAAGTTTCTCTTGGCCAAGGAATAAACAAGTTCAACACGTACTTCTCAAGTACTGTAGATAATATATAAGTTCAAGCGATAACGACCCGAGAATAGTAAAAGAGATCGATATAAGAAAGGTCACTAGCTTGTATATATTGACAACATGTCAATACTAAAAGACACACATATACATGATTTGAAACTTAGTCTTTGAATTGCTTAGCATGTCTCTCAATGTTTAACTAGTGTCTTGAAGATAGGCTTTTCTAAACGTTCTGTAGCAGCAATGTTGATTAGTGTTCAATGCAATTTTAGATATTGAAAAAAATGAATAAAGACCCCACGAGTTCCCCACCCGTGCGGTCAAAACCCTTAAAATCTTAAGAATGTGTAACTATTTAAGATGATTTGCATTGGCTTTACCAATTTAGGTTTGAAGAAATGTGTTTAAAATTGTAGGATGTCACCCCAACATGCGGCAACTGAGCTGCTAAGAACCTAAGAAGGATTGATTAGTCAACCGATTGGTTAAACAAACAAGATTAATTAAGGGTAATATAATTAAGTAAAGTGGTCAAAGAAGGATTATATTTTAGACCACACTAATCATGGAAGTAATATTTGATAGGCTTTTAGATCAGTCATGCATGTTAGTCAAACAGTCATCGGACCTGTATTCTTAAGTCTTGACTAATAAGCTGCTGTCTATCTAATTATTAATTAGTACTATTTTAAAACAAGGCCGTCCAACCCGTCTAGACAGAAACTGGGCGCTTTAAGCCTGCCCTTCGTACATGAAATCATATATATAAAGTATAGTATCCATCCAGTTGTTGTATTGTAAGATTTTCATTTTTCATCTAATTAACGATATATAAAATATCTGAAATATGTCATATACCGATGATATGTATGCCTCATTTTTCTTCAGTTATAGATCTTCTTTGACCGTCGATTAGAGTTTCTAGGGAACATAAAATCAAAAATATAGAATATATTTATCCTTTTTCACAACTGTTCCACATTTTGTATGGTTAAATATACAATATTACATAGGTTTTATTTTGGATTTTCATACATCAGTCATATACCCTAGCAGTCTACTTGTGTTCTCAATGGTTTTCTAGTCCTCCTTCCAATTTCCAATCACTTTCTGTTTGCTTGCTATGTATAATACAAACCCGGAATTCGTGGATCATAAAATAATGCCCTGCTATAGCAAGACTAATAATCACTTCATAGATGGATTAGTGAATGGCCAAATACAGGTTTATACCACAACAAAAAGATGCCAATAAGGAACATTTTTCATTACATCTATCGATCTAATGCTTTGAAGTCCTAATATAATTCTCTTCAATACAATTTAGCTAGCCAACAACTAATTAAGGTAAAACTCTGACGTCAAATAATCGAGTTTGTACTCAAAGTTCGGACTCGAGTAGTAAACCTAAACGCCTAGAGACTCCAAAAACCCTAGACTTGAACTCGATGGCTCCTCCTCATGAGAGCACAAAACATATAACAAAACTAGGACAAAGAAATTATAACATTGTAACATATGCCATAGAGAAAACGTTATAGCCCATCTAACCTAATTCAAAACCAACCACGAAGGACAGCTTATACATACAAATCTGCACTCATGGGGCATGTATATGCTTGTATCGAAATCATAGGTTGAGATCTCTACTTCTTCTTCTTCTGTAGCGATCATCGTACAGTACCTGATAACCGACATTATCAAGAAACCAAGACAACGTATACGTAGTAGCTAGTATAATTAAGAGACTGTTCATCCCGGAGTTGGTTTTTGATCGAATACGTACAGACTACAGAGAGTAGATTTACCTACGTACATGCAATAGTAACTAGATATTTACTCAAGTAATACTTGTGTACTGGGAAGTGGGTCTGCACGTGCCGTGATACGATGTATTGCCCTACTGCATGGTTTTCTGTGCTGCAAACAACACAATCAATCAGAGTCACTACTGAGTCGTCAGTCCTGGTTAGGGCACCAGCTCTACTGGCATGGCCGGACTCGTCAGTAGTCTGTGTGTTGTGCTTGACTCTTGACTACTGGGGTGAAGCTAGCTGCTGTGAGTTCACTGCTGGGTTTGGCTAGGCAAGGCTGTTTGCTGTTACGCACTTGTCGTCTCCACCGGCCTCGATCTTTCACCATAAATGATCGAGCTCACCCATGACCCATCTTCGATCTTCTTCTTCGATCACTTATACTCTTTCTACTTCCCATCACTTCCATCATGATTACTATTAATGCATGGCACTCCTTACTACATTTACGAGAGCTTCAGATGAATTGTCGGACATGCATGCACTGTTGCTGCTAAATCACACGTATATATGTATCAGGTAATTAGCTACGTATTTTTGTGGAATATGGACCTGATGATTACATTCTAACATTCATAGTACGTACATATTGTAAATAGAAGATCGAGGCCGGTATTGATTTCTGCTCTTGTAGAATGATTTCGAACTTGAAACCTCATCACTACTACAATCTAGGGCTGGGCACTTAGTACCGAAATCCCGATTCCGTACCGGTCCTGTCCCTAAAGTTAGCGGGACGGGACGAGATAGGTTTTGAAAATAGCAATCCCGTCCCGTCCCGTCCGTTTTAACATTACCATAACGGGACGGGACTATCCCGAAAAATCCCGTCCCGTCCCGTAATATTAGAATACTTGATTTTATTCATTTTATACTTGATTTTTTAGGTTGCATGGTGTTACAATGCACTCAACCACACTTAATTTGGTCTAAAATAATACTTTTAATTTCATTCATGTTCTTTTTTTTTGCTTGTGTGATTTTGGATATTTTTAGTTGTTGTTTGAGGGTTAATTTTTAATGTGGGATGTTTAGTACTTTTAAAGTGGGATGTAATTTAGCACCTATGCACCTATGTTCTTGTTGATTTTAGTATTTCTAATTTCATCAATGTTCTTTTTTTTTGTTATGTGTTTTTGGATATTTTTTTTTCCATTAATTTCATTAATGTTGTTCCAAACAGCATAAAAATGTCGAAAATTTCATACACTGATCAATTGTGGTAGAGCATTTGAATGCTTGGAGTTTCTCAACCCGTTTTTCCACCTGTGGTGGTGTTTGATAATCAATTAATTTAGTTCTTGTAAAAAAAAAAAAAAAAAATTTGTTGGGATCCCGATCGGGACCGGGACGTACGAGACAGATTTTTAAAAACACCTTCCCGTCCCGTCCCGTCCCGTTCTTTTATTTTCGGGACGGGACGAGATTCACCAAATCCCGGCCCGTCCCGTCCCGTGCCCAGCCCTACTACAATCGGAGATGATCACTATAAGCCTCGGTGAAACTTTGTCACACTTGAAGAATTCATTTCAGTAGTTGTTGATACCAATTGTAATTAACAATATGATTTATACGTATAATGCACAGTATAATGCGTATATATGGTGCACTCATATATAATAGACCAACTGTATCGAATTTGCATCCACAGTTCAAATTTTGTGAATTAACTGCTCCGGGCATTTGATTTTTTAACATTTTCGGTGGCCAAATAGATAAATTCATGACTCGATGAAACACGTACAGAGATATAAACTTTCCACCCAGATTTTTTTTTTTTGGTAAAATAGAAACCATATTTAACAGTAACAAAATATATAGAAGAGGCCAGCTGGTAAACTGTTGCTGCACACCATTTTCTATACACAGTACTGTTTACATAAATTTATATGTAACTAGGCAAGTAGCCATAACCGCACATAAATTTGTTTGCTTAACGCAAACTACTCCATCTCTACTTGACGTGATTTCAAAGTTTTCCCAATATATAAACCAAATGCCTACACATATGAATTGCACCTCCTCCCACCCGCACTCAAACACAGGCACATTCTCCCTTTTATGCAGCCTCTTTAGCTCTCATTTTCAAGTAAATGCGAGAGAATTTAATTTCGCTGTAAGATAACAAAGGTGAATCAATAAGTGAATGTTGAATGTTCAAACCTAAATACTTCCGGTGTTTATTCACATCCGCAATGTAAATTTTAGTAACTAAACTGACCTCTCCCTCTCTCTCTCTCTCTATATATATATATATTAATAATATGTATTTATGTTTTTACTTCACTTGGTAACTATACGACTATACGAGTTATAAATTGACAAGATGGTGACAGTGACAGTGGGATAATTCATTTGGTTTACTTGTGTGCACTGTTAAGAGAAAATGTAAGCGGTGGAAATGAAAATAGATCACACCAGTCCATTCTATTGACCCACCATCCACCCCCTCCAAACTTTCCACAATTCCTCATCAAACAAACAAAAAAACTCTCTCTCCCTCTCTCTCCATCTATCACACCCCCCTCTCTTTATTAATCAATCTCCCTCAGACGGTCATACCCCACAAAGACTCAAACTGACTCTCAAAAAAGGAAGAAGAAGAAGAAGAAGAAGAAGAAGAAGAAGAAGCTGATCTCTGATCTCAGAGCTCGCTTGCTAGCTAGAGATGAGTAGTGGAAGCAATAATGTTGCAAACAATGGAGAAGTGTCCCAAGGCGGGCCTTGTGGTGCTTGCAAGTTCCTCAGGCGAAAGTGCTTGCGAGGCTGCATATTTGCGCCCTATTTCGACTCAGATCAAGGCACGGCTCACTTCGCGGCGGTGCACAAAGTTTTTGGTGCAAGCAACGCCTCCAAGCTACTCCTGCGCATTCCAGCTCACAAGAGGCTCGATGCTGTGGTCACTCTTTGCTATGAGGCTCTTGCTAGGGTTCGAGACCCGGTTTACGGCTGCGTTGCTCACATTTTCACCCTCCAGCAGCAGGTCAGATTGTACTCATCATCGATCAACCTCGATCGATCTCTTAACGTTTTCGTAACTAGTTGTTTAAGTTTCTTGCAAATTGAGGTCCAAGAGTGAGATCCATTAACTAATAATGCTCACTACCATTAGAGTTACAAGCTGATTTTGAAACTCCTTTAGCTCAAGTTATTGAAAATTGAGTGTATAAACATTTGGGTTATAAACATGGGTTATAAAGTGCATCTTTTTCTAAGAGTTTTTTTTTATTTAATATAAGTAAACCGGGTAAATTAGGGCTTTCTATTTGTTACAGATTTTTTTATTTATTTTTTATAAAAATTATTTGCTAGGTTACTTCAATGACAAAATATTGACAATTGTGCGAGACATTGTGATTGTACTAACATGCTCTTGGTGTGTATTTCCATCAATCTAGATTTGTATCTTCTGTCATTTCTTTGACAAGAAGCACTGTAGGTCATGAAATCTTGGATTACTTCTGTCAAGGTTTTCCCATTTTTTTTTTCAGAACTTACAATCAGTGACTGCGTGTTTCTCAAGATTTTACCAGACTGTTCTCTGCTGCAACTTTCTGGGTTCATTTCTGGAAGGTTAACTAAAAATGGTTCTTTTGTTTTGGGTTTTGTAATTAATTCTTCTCAGCTAGAGTGCTTCAATTAAAACTGTTTGAAACCCATGCTAACTTGCACTTTCATGAATCCGAGCAATTATGATGTGCTAGTTCATTTCCCTTTGGTCTGTTATTGGTGAAACTTATGCTAAAAATTTTGAGCTTTGAATTTTGTCTCACTTTGATATGTTTTCATCTTACTGTCTCTCTCTGGCGGCCGGTGTATAATGTATTGGGTGATAATGACTTTTGGGGTGTTGTTGCTTGCCGGAGCTACCAAGCAAACACATATACATATCTAATTAGTTAGTAATTCGAGAACATAAAAATTATAGAAATCAATCTAGTTTTGACTTTCCTAACCATTCTCAAATAATTGGAGCAATATCTTAATCTCTTTGCATTTACAAATCTAAGACCATTTTAAGGATTTTCTATGATTTTTATCTATAATGGCTTGATTTTTTTTTTTTCTTACATGATGAGAAATCAAGGATCCTATAAACTGTTTGGTTCTGATTCTTCTGACCTCTTTCTATATTATTCACTATATGCTAATGCTATTAGCAGAAGAGCAGTATGGCATGCAGTTCTTCAAACTTAAATCTGAAGTGTCAGAAGCTACATAAGATTATCAGTTCCCCTTATCATTGTTAAACCAAAATTACTTCCTTCAATCACAAGAATTCTGTTTCAATAATACTGTTACATGACTATCAGTTTCAATTGCATTGTAACTATATGAAGTAGCACTTTCAAGTTTCAACAGTTACTTCCCCACATTTATAGAGGTCAAATCTCCTTGGCAAGATAAAACTCATTAGTTAGCCATCTTGTATTATTAATTAGCTTTTGAGTTTGGTAGAATTCCATATATAAGTTCTGTTAGGTAGGATTATTTGACTACACATTGAAGTTGGTGCTTTGGGTGTCCTTTAGAATTTTCACTGATAAGCTTACTTCAGGTCTGCATCATTTGGTTAAGATAGTGATAAAACTAACCAAACCAGTTCCTTTTGCATAATTGACCGATAGCTTTAATTTGTAAACGATACCTTACCTAATACAAAAGCATTGAATTGATGTGTCTTATGGTTTGTAGGTAGTGAATCTGCAGGCAGAGTTGGCCTATGTTCAGGCTCGTCTTGCGACTTTGCAGCGTCTGCCACTGCCGCCACCCCCGCCACAACCTCAGAGCCATCATTCCTTGCCCAATGTTGTGGCATCATCTTCAGAGTTGCTACCAATTTCCAACATAATGATGCATCTTGATCCCATTGAAACACACCAATGTGCAGCAGGTCAAGAAATGACAAGCCTTTCCAGTCGACTGGATGAAGAACTCATCGATGATGGAGATCTCCAAGTACTAGCACGAGAATTTGTCACCCGCTATTTGCCGGGAGTGAGGTTCCGGCCTCCAGGTCCTCACCAAAATTTCTAACTCTGTTGTCAACTGATCACCTTTCAATTTCCATGTGCGTTATGGTTGGCTTTTTGCAAGCAATGTTGCTTCTCAAGTTTAATGGAAGTGTACTATTTTGGACATGAAATGTTAACCATTGTAGTTGGTGAATTGAATGGATCTTGATTTGTGCTTCATCATTTGGTAAGGGGTTTTGGTTTAGGCTTACATATGTGCATTTGTTGCATCCAGCCTTTGTATACTTAACAACTCCATCTCCTGGCTTAACCCCATTTATCAATCCTCCTCCGATTTCTTCCCCAAAATCATTTCCGAAACACTCCCTATGACTCGACAAGTAGTCCATAAATCAGCTATTCTTGTACAAAATTATCTTAGTGCGAATCCTACTCCAGTCTCTCATCCGCCTCCAAATTCACAGACTCAACTTTGATGGCTCAGTTCGGCCTTCTCGTCAAGCTGCTGCAGGCTTTGTTGTGCGGGACACTTTTGGACAACCTATCCTAGCTGCCTCTAAAAACCTGAGATTTACTGATGTGCTCTCTTCGGAAGCTCCAACTCTTAGAGATGGATTACAAACTTCTTCAATTAACATCTCAGCATATATACATTGAAGGAGAATCTAGGATCCTCATTGATGTTTTTCTCAACCGCTCCAATTGTCCCTGGCGAATCAATTTCATTGGGGATGACATCCGCCACTCTGCAGCTCAATTTTAATCTGTTTCCTTCAAGCAAGTTTGGCAGGAGGCTTAATTTTTCGCCGAACTCCTTTGCAAATTTGGGACATACTGTTTCTTATGTAATATATTGGTCTTCCCAGTTTCCTCCTGTATACCCAATTCTTCACCTTGATCAGTTTGGAGGTGGCTGCTCTAGAGGGTTCCTATCATACATGTTGTTTAATGGACAAGATTGAAACCCAACTGATCAAGCAATACATCTCTGGATGAGATCTCAAATTCTAACGTCGCACTGCTTTTCTTTTAAAGAGGCTAATCGTGTATCTATTGTATTTTGTTCCAATTTCGAACCGAAAATGCAAACATAAACATATCAATCAGCAGGAGAACATATAGCCCTAAGCCTCTAAAATCCTAAATACCACCGATTATGTGTTTGTCGGGTCCAAATAGATGGTAGTTTATAAGACCCAGATTTTCTGGAAGGGACCCAAAACAGAAGAATATCTTTAATCTCACTCCACTAATCTGCCCAACATAATATTGGACTGATAAGCATCTATACACATTAACCATACTTTAAAATCTAGAGAGATTGAACAGCATGGGATAGATATAGAGAGCCGAATCCACAAAGATGAAACAGACTGCCATATTCCTCTCATTTCATTTAGGTGACCAGGTAGAATACAAATTTGATTTAGTATCAGCTTTGAAGTAGAAGTTTGCAATTTTCATCTTCTTCCATCATACAATAAATTTTATCAGCAAAACTAAGTAAAATGTAGGCACAATCTAGTTCCTTAGCAAGTTCACAACCAGCTTAGGTCCTAAATAAGCATGAATGAATCATCTCAATGGCTTGCAAAGTTCCGATTGAAAAGACCAACAAATAGGCCAACACAATGTCACAACCTTCAACATGTTTTCCATTAAAAAGATAGTATCAAAATACATTGAATGGAAAATCCCATGCACCCTGGACCCTAACATGAGCTGCATAACTCAAAGAACAAAAATACTAATTCCTATACATAGATCACATGTGAATCTTGAAGAATGTCAGGGAATGTAAGCTAATATCAATTGCTAGTAATAATATACATACACAGTTGGCGTTCATCTAGGGTATCATTACATTTCACCAAAAATTAGAAGCAAAAATTAGAACCAAAAAGCAGAGTAACAAACTGTATAAGAGAGACAAATGTTGCACATAAATCCACTAGTATTATCATTTGATACTTTCAATTTGCACACTAACAGTCTTCTGCAAAAAGGTAGCCAAAGAATATACAAGTTTTCATTCTTACCAAGCAGCCAACCGTAGCATGATTTTCCTGTGTGATATATCTATATCAGACATTGTAGATTTATTTCAAAAATTACATGTCCTATGGACACCATTACAAATTGAAGGCCAAACCATTCATGAGCTAATAGCAGAATGTAGATATATGATGCATACAAGGGGATAAATTAACAGGCATATGTTTATTCATTTACCTCTGCCACGAATTGTGTTCAAAAGGCAATCATCTTTTGTCCATTCAATAACCATCCAGAACCACCTTCCAGTGCTAAACAAGTTCTAGCATGTATGCAGAGGACCCCACCAAAAATATGATAAACCCACAGAATTGCAAGCAATCTATCATCATGAGTTAATACATATACAAATCTAAAATGAAAAACAAATGCAAAAAGTAAACGGGACAGCAACTGAACTTCCATCTAAATTGCAAAAACCAAAAAACATGAAACAGTTTGTAGTATTTTAATGTGGACCATACAGGTGCAGCACATCAAGCGACTTGAGTATAAAGCTTTCAGAATGCAGAGCACTACAAACAAACACAAAGGAAAAGGGCACATTGTGCAAAACCAAATATTTCATAAGAATAGAGGTCGGCAATATAATTACATTGAGAGTAGCCAATATGCAAAATAAATTATAAAAAGATTCATGATATTCTGAATGCCCAGAACAGGGTTAACAAATAGCTTAGGAAAAGTTATGTGCATAAAAACTCAATTGGCGTTACTTTACATAACAACACACAGTAAAGGAGCCTAAAGCAAGTGAGAGGCTACAATTTCTGTATACAAGATGTACAACCCACTTCCAACTTGGGGAAGGGATAAAATACACTCATGACTAGGTTAGAAGGACTTACCAACTTGTCCAGAGACTAAACAATCCCCCCATGCCTGAACGCACTATCCCCACAATCTGCACCTGGGTCTAGCCCACAAGGAGAATCATACCATTTAGAACTCCCTTGGTAGAAGCTATCAACCTGTAAACCAATAAGACCTACATCTGTCACTATACTCTCGTCTTGTGATAAGGGCTTGGTTAGTTTAGTATCCTGGCAATCAAGGATGCTCTTTTCGTCAAAGTCACTGCATTTCAACCACTTCCCAGGCTTACAAGCCTCACTGATCAGATCCTTCTGACTCCTACATTCTGTCCTCATCTGCTCCCAAGGGACAACATCCCCAAGAGTTCGCCCAAAACTATCTTCATCATCCTCAATCAAATCAGCATCCTGTCCATCTCCATATAGCCGTTCATGGTGGTCCCAATGTGCCAAATCATTCTCCCCCACCAAAATATCATCTGATTCTGGCTTGTCCTGGAGCAAACCCATCGTCTTCGAACTTCCCTCGCCTATATGTCTAACTTTATTCATAATATCAAACAATTCTCGAGACACTGATCCCAAAAGCTCTTGTGGGATTTTTGTAAGTTTCTCTTCTAAACACCCAACTTCAGCTCTCAACTCCTTCACCTGCTGCAAAACTGAATGGTGCAAATCCCCTTCCTCCTTCCCCAACAATCCAAACCCCTCACTATCAAACTCATCACTTACCCCATACACAGTTTCTTGATCCATCAAAAACCCACCTTTGTTCCCCACAACACGATGCATAATCCTCGCATTCCCATCCAACGGCCCCGGCTCATGCCCCGAATGCACCGCATACAGTTTAAACACGGCCACCCCCTCTTCTTGATACACAAACGTCTTGTCCTTCTCGTTATAATTCGTAATAGGAACAATAGCCCTAATCCTGAACCCACAACCGCACCGCTTCGACGCATACGGCTCCCTCTTCAGTATCTTACTCTTCTTAGCAGCCGGCTCGCCCGCCCTGTGGCAAGCATAGTCCTTAACCTCAGCCATAAACGGCTTATACCTAATATACTTCTGCCTAATGCAGAGCACCACCTTATGCTTCGCAGCCAACTGCTGAAGCTTATGCGGCACCTCCTTGGCCGGCACATCAAACGACTCGGTATACTCAAACCGCCGCCGCTTGTTCCTGGCCGAGAGCCCCGACGAGGCGGAGGAACACACGGGGCAGGCGGCGACACAGACCCTAATGTAACTCTCGGGAATGCCGTAAAACTTAGCACCTACAGTCCAGACCTGCTTAATCCGATCAATAGTTTCCTTAAGCCCCAGGTGTTTCAAATCGGTGTCACTATGAAAAGCCATAACAATATCCTGCCACTGATTAATGTGCGAAACGAATTGCTGAGTATTGTTCTTGAAGCACAGAAACTCGTTACCGTTTTGGTCCAGGTGCGCCGAGAGCTTGTCCTGGATGCGCTTCCACGCCGTGACGTAAGCCGTGTCCTCGTTCCGGTCCTTCCAGACGGCGCGCCACGACTTGAGGACGTCGCCGGGGGTGGCGTCGCGGATCTCGGCCGGCGTCGCGAGGCGGGCCTCCATGAGGCAGCGGATCATCAGGGAGTGGGACTCCAGGTTGAAGGTGTAGAACTGCGACGAGATGTGCGGCTCCGGGCTGATGTAGAGAGGCGTGGATTTCACGGCGGTTACCTCGCTAGGGTTAGGGTTGGAAACGTCGTCGTTTTCGGAGGAGGAGTGGGCCGGGGAGGAGGAGGGGGAGGAGGAGCGGAAGAGGTCGATTTCGGGGAGGGGAGTGAACAAGGGCTCGACGACGACGTCGTTGATGGACGGCTGGGATTGGACGATCGCGGGCGGTGGGTCCAGATCATGGTTGTGGAGGTGGTGGTGGAAATGGTGGTGGTGGAAGAGATCTTCCTCTGTTTTCTGGGGATTCATGAGATCGAGGAAGAAGAGGTTTTCTGGAGAGCTACTTGGGTTTACCCACACAGTTTATATTTTCTTTCTTTCTTCTCTGTGATGGGTTTTTGAGTTTTTTCGGGTATGTCTCTCTCCCAAAGTCTCATCCTCTTCCTTGCCCTCATTTTCTCTCTCCTCCTCTAACTTTTTCCTTTTATCTATTTTTCTCTTTTTAGAGTATTGACATCAATTTTTTTGGACATAGTTTCATGCATTCAGCCGTTTCATTTGCTGATACAATCGGTTGAGCAAATATGATCTTTTGTTTAAATTAATTTTTTATATATATGATTTTTATTGGTTAATTCAACTTTTAAAGGGTTAAGATCAGTTATTTACATTACCAAAAACATGCAAATAAGAAAGAGTTAAGACACACGCGTACATAGTAGTTTGAATGTAAACATTTTTGAATTCATAGTGTCATGGGACTTGATTCTCCTTGGCTATTTGATGTTTCCTCCTGCTAAGTGAGAATTTGTATGATATGCTCTATAAAGGGGTACCTGGTGTCAGACTCTCTACCACCCTCGGTGCTGGTCTCAATGGAGCACTAAATGAGTGTTTCCTGAGACCTTTGGGGCGATTCGGGAGCCGGGTGTATGTCGTCTGAAAGGAGCGGCATGTGTCTCCATGAGTCAGGAAGTCTTATGGACAGTATCGGCCGACAGGCTAATATTGCTGTCTCGTGCTGGTGGCGAGGTTCGTATGTGGGCGGTCCTTATGCCATCGGCATCGGCTAACGTATGAGATAACGGAATATATGTTGGGACCTCGTGGTGCTCAACGACCACAAAACAAGCGAGTCGGGCATGGGGTTTGGCTCGACCTTTGCCAATAAGTGAAGTGATGCCAGCAAGCACGGAAGGGCGACATCGTGCTAGACGGATGGAAGCCAAAGGTGGGCATTAAGAAAGAGTTACATGTTAAAGCAAGATGCTGGCAAGCTGGACATGTGCTAGGATACGATGCAAAAGGTGAACCATGGTGGCGAACCTCGCTGACATGCCCTCGAGGTAAGAAAGGTGGGCAAGCTCTTAGAGGGATGACCCAAGGTGTGAAGGTGCAGGCCAACTAGGTCTCGGTGTGTTGTCATGCCACTTGCCACAAGGTGTGAGTTACACGCTGGTCAGTGATGGTTTAGCACAAGCCGGGTTGACAAGGAAGCCTATTGATTGGGCGAGTGTCTAGGAGACAACCATGACACAAGGGGATTGAGTGAGAAGGGTCAAACTGACACGGAAGACGCACATGAAAAGAAAATAGGCTATTAGAGAAGGATAACAAAACAGGTTGGCCTAGGTTAGGAGTAACCTTAGCGCGACACATGTCAAGTTTCGCTGCTTAGAAAGTCGGCCCATGACACACATCATATCCGTGCGATGTATGTGTTATAGGTGAATAGAAGAAAAATGTGGAAGTTTATAAGTCACCACTCTTTTTCTTTTTCATTTATGTTTTTTTCTTATAGGATAATCATTTTAAGTGATTTATTTATTTTAATATAACTGGTAAAACACAATTTGATGAAGTTTTGAGAGCTTCAGTTTATTGAAGTAGTAGAGATTTATATATATATATATATATATATATATTTGAGTGGGTAAATAACTCAAATTAATGATACAACTAGTTTTTCGTGAGTTGAACTTATAACCTTTAACTTACTTAGGAGAGACTATTAGAGATATATTTTTGGTTTGTCTTTCTCCTTTATTTTTATGAATGACGTAATAGTCATTTAATTTATTTTTTTAGAATGATGTAAAAATCATTTAATTGATAAAAAGAATGTAGGAAAACAATATGAATATAACTCACCCTCGTGAGCTACCTAAAACGAATCATGCAAAACAACCTATGAAACTCAAGCAAAATAACCTAAGCAACTCAAGCCATCTTAATGTTGCTAACCCTAAAATAAATATTTTGAATAGTAAACAATAGTGGTTAGAATCATTCAACTTATTATGCAAAAGCAAAGATCAACTACTCCCGAGAAGCCTCCTTATCTAGGAGGCTAGAAAACGGACTCAAAACCTCCTTGATCACCGGTGGAGCTCCTGAGCACTCACCCTCAGTCAATGTCAAAACTCTACGAGCTCCGAAGTTCCTCTTTGCTTTCTTTGGACCCGGTCTAGAAGTTCAAAGTTTCCATGACCTGACATCCTCGTTTTTCCTTACTTTAATAGCCAATTGGACAACCTACCTTAATATTCTTTGCCGGAGAGATCAACAGAACCTCGTGCTAATGAGGCAGGGTCATTTTCAATGAGAAAGAGACTTCTAAAGAATCTGGGATGGGACTCACCTCATCACTTGTCTTCTCTTACTGAAACCCCCAACTTCCATACCTGTATTTCACTTAACCTTAGAGACTACCTTAGTCATAATCATCTCACTACTAGATAAGGCTTTTTCCATCTTCTTCCCCAGATCAAAACTCATCATCAGAGCACGGAACGAGTTCAGTTGAACTGCCAAATTTGCCGTTGAAATCCCAGGTAAGGAAAAAGTGAATGTGGTTACATGGACTGTAAAAGGTTACCACCGGTGCCTTATTTGCAGAAGGACCAGTCAATGCTATTGCCCCTACCCTAACCCTTCCCAGTAACTTAGGGTTAGTGTTAGGTATTTTTCCAACCGTTTGCACCTTTGCATTGCCACCGCCACCAATACTCGACCCCGAACCGAGGATTACCACCTTTGACATGTTACGGGGACCAACACAGCCTTCACTCCCATGCTCCAACAAGCCTTACAAAAACCAAATGTATGTTCGTACTTGAAGGTGAGATTCGTCGAAGTATGTAAGCTGAACTCGATGGTCATTAGAGGATAGACTTGTTTAACCAAATTTGTCTAAGTTGGGATGATATAGTTAGGTATTCTAAGTTGGGATGATATGACCTTCCAAGTATTTTTCCACTATATATACACAAAGGCGTACCTACACACGGTGTAGCCCACCCCAAATTTTAAAGAAACCTAGCCTTTTATGGCTTAATTTTAGTTCAAAATATTAATTATTTAAAACTAGCACCCTAAATTTATATAATTCGCCTTTATGTTGTTAAATTTTAGTCCACATGTTATCTTTTTTGTTTTCGTTAGATATATATTTTCGTTTTCTTGATACATTTTTTTTAATTTATTTTTCATTTGCTTAAAGGCATTAGGCACTGTCATCTAAAATGCATGCATGTTTTTTTTTTTTAAAAAAAAATTAATTAGTTTAACGTTTTTATTTTGTAATTGAAGGTTTTGCTTTTATTCAAGAGCGGGATGCAATTTTGTCTTAGAATTCTGGTTAATCAACTGCATCGGTATCTTTTCTATTAATTTTTGTATCAAATCAATATTCTATGCACTGCATATATATGTATCTTTTCTATTAATTGTTGTACAAATTAATACCAATCGGCTTCTGTTTTATTTTTTTATTATTAGTATTTGAGTAATTAATTAAGGAGGTACTAATAAACCAAATTTCTCAGCATTGCATCTTAATAATAATAATAATAATAATAATAATAATATTAATCATCATCGAAACTCAAAAGGTTCAAAAAACCCTAATAGTGGGCGGGAAGTCGCAAAAACACTTCAGTTCCTCTTTACTACGTCTATATATGCTCTGAAAACCCTAATCCCAAATTGAAACCGTGCAATTTCGCTTTCTGATCTCACAATCGATCTACAATGGTTGATGTTAACATTGGTGATTCCGAGACATTCGCATTTCACGTGAAGATCAAAGAGCTTCTTAGTTTGATCATCAAGACCGTCGACTAGAAGACAAAGAATTTTTCCTTCGCATGCTTATCAGGATTTCCAATGAAGCAAGTCTCCTATATATCTCTCTTTCTCTGTTATAATTTTTCAGTCGATTTTCCCCTCGTTTTGTTTAGGATGTAGATTGGTACAATTTTGAGACTAATGGGATTTGGTGTTGTACTTTTTAGGCCTTGGACAAAATTAGAGTTGAGAGCCTTACGGATCCGAGCAAGCTTGATGCTCAACCGGAACTCTACATCAGACTCGTCCCTGATAAGACCAACAATACCCTCTCCATCATTGATAGCGGCATTGGCATGACCAAAGCAGGTCATTACAAAACTTTGATTTCATTTTAGTCATGACTTAATTGTATCCTGCTGTTCTATGTTTTACTGAAAAAGAACATAACCAAATTGAAGTATATGGTTAACAAATATCATTAGCTAATAGTTGTGTTGTAATCTTCTGTTGAAATTTTCCATTAAATATTTAATCAGGAGATTAATGACTTTGTGAAATTCGTTGTTGAAATTGTCCATCAAATGATTAATCAAGAATCACTGTCTCTAGGTAACTAGTTGATCCCATAAGATAATAACTATGCTTCATGAGTTCTGCTACAATAATTCAACTTATAAATACTATCACACTTGAAAGAACGTTAGTCCTAAGTAATAAGTTTTTGCCATTAATCATAAGTGTCAACAAAGGATCATATGTCTTTTGGCTTCACAATTTACATACAGTAAAAGGTGTAGCTTCTAATTATATGTTGGATTGATGATATAAAAAGTAAAACAAGTATCTAACTAGCTGTACCAAACTAAATAACCTTTTTGCGATTTATAAAGGTGATTGTAAATCAAATATATTCGTAGTCTATGTAGATTTGGTGAACAACTTGGGTACAAGGTCGGCGACCATGGAGTTTACGGAGGCACTGGCATCCAGAGCCAGAGCGTCTGATGTGAGCAAGGACGTCAGAAGGTTTGGTGTTGGTTTTTGCTCGGCATTTCTTGCCGCGCAAAAGGTCATTGTGACTACAAAGCACAATGACGATCAACAATACATTTGGGAATCACAAGCTGATGATGATTCCTTCACTGTGACAAGGGATGTCGATGGTGAGCAGCTTGGAAGGGGTAACAAAATTACCCTCTTTCTCAAGGAGGACCAGGTGAATATATAAAACCAATCGATCAGTTTGTGAACGATGTTTCCATATGATTGAATAAAGGTTTATCTTTATTATTAATTTTTTATAAATAAATAAATAAATGATTGAATGGTTTACTGATTTATTCTTTGTTATGTTGTGAATGAGCAGTTGGAATACTTGGAAGAGATGATGATTAAAGATCTTGTGAAGAAGCATTCCAAATTCATCAGCTATCCCATCTACTTCTGGAGTGAGGTTTCTTGCGAGTGGGAACTCATCAACAAGAAACCTATCTGGCTGCGCAAGCCCGAGGAGACTACCAAGGATGAGTATGTTTCATTCTTCAAGAGCTTGGCATATGATTGGGAGGATTACATTGGAGTGAAGCATTTCTCTGTTGAAGGCCAGCTTCAATTCAATGCCATCCTGTTTGTTCCAAATAGGGCTCCATTGCTATTGGAGTCGATGAAGAAGAGCAACATTAAGCTTTATCTCAGGAGGATGTTCATTATGGATAACTGTGAGGAGCTCATTCCGGAGTACCTTGGATTTGTCAGGGGTGTTGTTGACTCTGATGACTTGCCACTCAACATTTCTCATGATGAGATGCTTCAACAGAACAAGAATATTTTGCAGGTGATTAGGGATAGCCTTGTGCAAAAGTGCTTTGAAATGTTCTATGAGATTGCGGAGAGGAAACAAGATTATATCCAATTTTATCAGGCATTCTCCAGGAAATTGGAGTTGGGGATTCATGAAGACAACCGATATAGAGCCAAATTGGCTGATCTTCTTCGATATCACTCCACCATGAGCGATGAGGAGCTTGCAAGCTTGAAGGGATATGCAACCCGAGCAAAGGATGTTCAGAAGGTGAGAGCAGGAAGCCAGTATAGAACTCGGCTACTCATCAAGGAGAAAGGGCCTCAATATCAGTCCATGGTGGCACATGCAGCAGTTGACAAGTACGGTTGGAAAAAGATTGTGGCAGCTACAAAGGAAGGTCTGAAGCTCGATGATAAGACCGAGAAAGAGAAGCAGAAGAAAGTGGCGAAAAAGAAGTCTTTTGAGAGTCTTTGCAAGATGATAAAGGACACTTTGCCAGGTTGTATCTGATGGAAGTTTGGATTCTCCTTGTGGCTTGGTGACTGGTGAATATGGAGAGGAAGAATTGAAGGATCATGCAGGAAAGAAGACCATGGAGATTAACCCTGATAATGATATCATGGAGGAGTTGAGGAAGATTGTTGAAGCTGACAAAAATGTCGAGTCCATGAAGAAGGAACTCGTGCTGCTTCTGTTTGAGACAGCTCTGTTGTCATCTGGTTTCAGCCTTGATGAGCCAAAACAATTTGCGTCGAGAATTCACAGGATGTTGAAGCTGCGCTTAATGGCGTATAAAGATTCCGACATTGATTCGGAGTATGAGGATTGCTGAAGAGCGTTAGAAGAGGTCAAACCAGAAGATGCATGACCTCTTCTAACTTCCTGGAAATGTTAAGACTTTTCTTATTTGATAATGACAGTCACACACTCACACCCATGTTGACATTTTAGACTTTTCTTATTTGAGAGTGAACAATTGAATTATGAATCACCTGAAATACTTTTAAATGTTCTTCAACATTATTTTGCCTGCTTGTTTTGAATTCAGAAAATATGGGATGAAGTTGGAGTGCCTAGTGGTGAAAGGGATACAATGCTTCTAAAAATAGAGCAGGCGTGCGTGGAGGTGTGTAGGACAAAAGTTGATGAGGCAGAACAGTGTAAAGCTCAACTGCAGCAAGCAATTGCTAATTGTAAAGCAGAGTTTGTAGACATATGTGCTGCACTAGGGGAGAACCACCACATGTGAGTGACTAAAGATTCTTGAAGGAGGTCCAGACTAAAGATTCCAATGGTTTTGTTCACATATTTAGGGGTCCTCCGTGTCTACTCTATTCTTGAAGGAGGTCCAGACTAGAGATGAAATTTGCAATAAATTGGCTATAGTTGCGATGTGTCCACTTATCTTAAATGTAGGTCCGCCTAAAGTTGTTTCCCTCCTAATAAGTTGAAGCTGCTTGACTCTTTATTCTATTCATACCATGCAGAGGAACCGTTTGAAGCTGATAATGGACCACATGAACATACTAAAATCTCTGTGCTTGGTTCTTGGTCTGGATTTTGAACACACAATTCATGAAATCCACCCCACCTTAGATGATATTGAGGGAGAAAAAGACGTAACTAATAGCACAATTGAGGGTTTGGCTAATTCTATACAGATATTGAGAGAGGTCAAGATAGGGGGATTTTCATATACACCTAATTTTGAAGAGTGGTTTTAAATAAAACTCACATAATATTTCTTTCTGATAGACATCTAAAATGTATTAATTATGATACATATTATGTCCTATTTTTTCTAAATTTTACACAATTGTCACTATTCAACTATAACATATAAACATAATAAATAAACTTAATTGATGTTTTCTTAAATACCTTGATTATGAGTTTTTGTTTTAACACTAACATTTTCAATCAATTTGCATGAATCATGCAGTTTTTTTTATTTTTATGAAAAAATCTAGGTAAAATGAATACATTCCATGATCTATACATAAAGTAAAATATAATATAAATAAGATATCTGATTATTAGAGTAAAAAGAAGAAATTTATAGTGTTACCGTAAGCCCTAAGCCCTAAACCCTATACCCTAAATCCTAAACCCTAAACCCTAAACCCTAAACCCTAACCCTATACCCTAAACCCTATTAACTTAACCCTATACCCTAAACCCAATTTTGGGTTTCTTCTTTTTAGGTATATTATCATATCATGTCCTACTTAATAGGTACATTAGAAATGTAAATGTTCTTTCGATCAGGATGAGAAATGATATAATAATATACCTAAAAAGAAGAAAATTAATCAAAGAACATGTACCTTACAATCAGACATTTTTCGACTATGTAGAGAGACACCAAATGTGAGCTTAAGAATGAAAAAAATCATTCTATTATAAATGACATACTTCTATATATAACATATATATACACTCAAGTTAGTAATAACAAGGTAAGAAATTAAAGAATGTAATTAATTATGATAAAGTTAAATAACTAAATTTTAGCTCAATATTTGAGTTTCAAATTGATGCTAAAATTGAGAAAGATATCAAATTTAGCTTTATATCGTCTGAAGGGCAAATCAGATAAACTAAAAAACAAAGAAAACTATTAATTATAGACATATGCTCTATATAGTAAGTTTGCTTATGTGGAGTGGGTGTAAAACGAAAGAAAAATATGTATGGGTTTATCTTAAAAGAGGTCTAGTATTTTGGGTTTTTATCTAATTTTCTCGTCAAGATACAGAGATGGCATAAGGTCAGTTTGTGTAAAGCTGATCGTGTATTTTTTTTTTTCTTTTTGCAGAATTATGGAAAATGAAATTTTCGTTTTAATAGTCTTTCTGAACATTTCCTTTGTACCAGCTTCAAACTTTGGCAAGTGCCCTGTTGGAGATGTGGAATCTAATGGATATACGTACCCTTAGAAGAGCAAAAGAAATTTCAGAATGTCACTAGTTGCTTAGCTGTTCCAGAATCTGACATTACTGAGCCTAACATTCTTTCTGTAGACCTTCTAAATGATGTATGTTATTTCAGTTCAGAGGTCTTGAATAATGAGATATATCATATATATTATGCCTTTTCATCTCATCTGCTTTACAGAAATATTTGGAGAAGAAATGTGCTTAAGTAATCATATTTACTTTGTTTTTGCAGGTTGAGGCTGAAGTATCAAGGTTTTTTTTTTTGAAGTATCAAGGTTGGAGCAGGTCAAATCAAGTAAGCTCAAAGAGATCCTTCTGAAAAAGAAGTTGGAACTGGAGGAGGTATGCAGACAGTCTCACATGGTTACAGAAACACTGAGTGCAGAATACTCAAGTGAAGCTATAGAGTCTGGTAAATTCCTTCTTTCTTTGTTCCTTTTGTTTGTCATATCCCCACTGAAACTAATTGCAATGCTGTGGTAGGATGATCGCATTAATAGAAATCAAAGCTTCTTTGTGAGCGTATGCCATTATTAATTGAGAAATTTTAAATACACATCTCTAATATCTTAATACACACCCCGTACTTAATTAATACACTACCTATCTAGTTTTTCATTTCAATATTATACTAAATACACATCCTAAATTGCTTAAAATACCCTCAATATTTAAAACTAATAATAATATGTTATTTAATATAATTATTATATATTTACTATTTCACAACTCTCTTTACGTATTCTTTTTTATTTTCTGTTAGATTTTTTTGATCGGGTTAGAAATTATTTCTTGATATTTTTCAATTTATAATCAAAAGAGTAATATTATATTCGAATTCCAAATCACTAATATGACATCAATTGGCTAGAATTTAAAGAAAAAAAAATATTGAACATACATAATTTTTTCAAAGTTAAGACACTAGGAAAAGTACAATAGCATAAAAATTATTTTTTAATCTGCAAGATAAAAACTAAAGTTGATAAAAAAAAACCAAATGAATCGGTAAATAGTATATGTTGTAAATACGATAGTAGTCGA